>NW_027362763.1:30732492-31144084 GCF_046119375.1 Phyllobates terribilis
AGTACTACAGGTAATGAGTGGAGGACAGAGGAGTCAGTACTACAGGTAATGAGTGGAGGACAGAGGAGCCAGTACTACAGGTAATGAATGGAGGCAGAGGAGCCAGTACTACAGGTAATGAGTGGAGGACAGAGGAGCCAGTACTACAGGTAATGAGTGGAGGACAGAGGAGCCAGTACTACAGGTAATCAGTGGAGGACAGAGGAGCCAGTACTACAGGTAATGAGTGGAGGACAGAGGAGCCAGTACTACAGGTAATGAGTGGAGGACCGAGGAGCCAGTACTACAGGTAATGAGTGGAGGCAGAGGAGCCAGTACTACAGGTAATGAGTGGAGGACAGAGGAGCCAGTACTACAGGTAATGAGTGGAGGACAGAGGAGCAAGTACTACAGGTAATCAGTGGAGGACAGAGGAGCCAGTACTACAGGTAATCAGTGGAGGACAGAGGAGCCAGCACTACAGGTAATGAGTGGAGGACAGAGGAGCCAGTACTACAGGTAATGAGTGGAGGACAGAGGAGCCAGTACTACAGGTAATGAGTGGAGGACAGAGGAGCCAGTACTACAGGTAATCAGTGGAGGACAGAGGAGCCAGTACTACAGGTAATGAGTGGAGGACAGAGGAGCCAGTACTACAGGTAATGAGTGGAGGACAGAGGAGCCTCTTAAAGAAGAAGTTACAGGTCTGTGAGAGACAGAAATCTTGCTTGTTTGTAATTGACCAAATACTTATTTTCCACCAAAATTTGAAAAAAAAATTCTTTCCAAATCAGACAATGTGATTTTCAGGATTTGTTTTCTCATTTTGTCTCTCATAGTCGAGGTCGACCTATGATGTCAATTACAGGCCGACCTCATCTTTGTAAGTGGGAGAACTTGCACAATTGGTGGCTGACTAAATACTTCTTTTCCCCCCACTGTATTTCATATATGATGAATAGTCAATCTACATATCGGAGCTTGGTCAGTTTTCAGCACTTTTGCCTTCCAACATTGGAGTCCTAGATTAAAATCTAGAACAACGTTCACATCAACCTTACATGTACTTTTGTGGTTGCATTGGTGAAAGGGGTTGTCCACATTGCACCTAAGTTTGTGAATTGGCGTAAACTGTTTTGTTCTGTCTCCGAAAGACTAAATCCTCTTATATCTCATGGATTGAATGTAAAATCAATGGATGACATGTCTACAGGACTCAAGATTGTAGTAGTCATGAAGTTTACTCCCTTGATTGTGCCCCCATCGGCGCAGGCACTGATGGTGGTGCATGTACGGGCAGCATATATAGGCAGAAGCTGGTAAAGCAAGGATTCGCTGCCATCTTGAGTCCTTTGGATCTGGTGATCCAGTCCATGTGCCACTGGGTGCCTTTCGGCAAAGATTAGAGGTGAGGAGTTAGGGAAATTAGGGTTTTTGTGAAAGAATGGTACAATTTTATGACCTTTTACCAATTTTTGTTGCAAGTCATCGACTCATTATTGACCCATATAGAAGAGACGGGATGACCCCATTAAAGGGGGTTTTGATAACTTTTTCCTTTGAGCAGCCAATCAGTTGAATGGAAGGCCTGTGGCTTTGTACATATGGTACAATGATAGCGCCATTCACACGGTTATGGCTGCACCTGGTACTGCTACTCAATATGCCTGGTTCTGCAGTACCAGATGAAGAACCACAACCATAAATGCGGGTCTGTTTCTGCGGAACAATGTAGATGCCAGTATTTGGACTCTCATTGATCACATATGAAAGATTAGTCACAAGGATATGTCATCAATATTAAAGTTTCAGAAAATCCCTTTAAGGGTCAAGGAGACATTCACCGTTGAGCTTGCTGGATAATGTTTTGGCGGAGTCTGTCACTGTATCTGCAGATCTTCCTCTGCACGGTATCATTTTCCTCTCTGACTCACGCATTTTGTTGTGACGGCGGCTTTTTGCGGAGAAGCGTCTGAGAAGTGACCCGTGTTCCTGTATTACTGTGATAGGAACATCAGTCAGGGGAGCAGAGTCGCCTTGATGTGTCAGGGTAGATGACTGCCGGTCGCTGAGCTGGGTTAATAAGAGATGAAGATACAGCGGACCTCGCTGTTACCGACTGATACAACTTTGTTAGAACAGAAGATCTTCATGTATCTGCAGTAAAGTCACTATGCCTCACAAAAATACGGAAAAAAATGTTAACCCTTAAGTCATCGTTACGGATCCGGGTTGTGGAACTTCTGTGCTGCGGTGCAAGGAGGGACCAGAGGGGCGTAACTAGGTATCAACACGGACTGACCAAGGTCGTACGGCGGCTCAATCGACTCCGTGACCAGGGAGGGACCGAGCAGAGGGACCAGGTGCTACTCTGGGCCAGACCTTGTATGAGAGCAGGTGACTCCCACGGGTCAGAAGGCAGGGACTGACCAGTACAGCAGATGAGCACAGCAGGCAGGCTGACGGGTGATCCGGGTAGACGGACTGGCAGACACGGCAGGTAACAAGCAGGAGCCTCCAGGTAGGCTAGGCTGGCTGGTAGGCACGGCAGGTAACAGGCAGGTGCTTCCAGGTAAGCAGGCGGGCAGGGCCCATAGACAGACTGGCGGACTGGACTGTAGACAGACTGTCGGGCTGGAGAGTAGACAAGCTGGCGGACAGGACTTGTAGTCAGGCTGGCGGACAGGACTGGTAGTCAGGCTGGCGGACTGGACTGGTAGTCATGCTGGCGGACTGGACTGGTAGTCAGGCTGGCGGACTGGACTTGTAGTCAGGGTGGTAGACTGGACTTGTAGCCAGCCTGGTAGACTGGACTTGTAGTCAGGCTGGCGGACTGTACTGGTAGTCAGGCTGGCAGACTGGACTGGACTGCGCGTGCCGGCAGAAGCAGGATCACCGGAGGACGCCGGGCGGGGAGCGCGGTGGTAAGAGGGACGGTGACTCTGTCTGTCAGGGGGCAGAGATGCCGATACTACAGTACCCCTCCCTTTACGCCCCCTCTTTTTTAGGCCTGAAAGAAATTTTTTAAGGAGAAGCGGGGCGTGGATGTTCTCCCTGGGTTCCCAAGTTCTCTCCTCTGGGCCAAACCCCTACTAATCCACCAGAAAAAAGGTTTTTCCTCTTACCCTCTTGGTGGCCAGAATGTTCTCTACCTCATAGACGTCCTCAGCGGAGACCAGAGCTGGGGAGGTACCTGGATTGTCGGAAAAAGAATTAAGCACAACTGGTTTGAGGAGAGATACGTGGAAGGAGTTGGGAATCCGTAAGGTGGAGTTTTAACTTGTAGGCTACTGGGTTGATTTGCTTGAGGACTTCAAATGGACCGATGAACCGTAGACCCAACTTGTAGGAGGGTATTTTGAGACGAACATGTTTGGAGGAGAGCCAAACCTTGTCTCCCGGACGGAATTGAGGCGGATCCAGACGTCTCTTATCAGCATGTCTCTTCATCCGCTCGGAGGATTGAAGAATTGCGGATCTAGTGTCCTCCCAAATAGTGGAAAATTCGCTGACCAGAGACTCCGCGGCAGGGTTGTCCACTGAAGCGGAAACGGGAAATGGAATCCGGGGATGTTGACCGTAGACCACAAAGAACGGGGACTTGGAAGTAGATTCGCTCTCATGGTTGTTATAGGAGAACTCGGCCCATGGTAGGAGCTCCACCCAATCGGAATGGTGAGCGTTAACGAAGTGCCGGAGGAAGCTGGTAAGGATCTGGTTTATACGTTCCACTTGGCCATTGGACTGCGGATGGTAAGCGGAGAAGAAATCCAGGGTGACATCCAGTAGCTTACACATAGCTTTCCAGAAGCGCGAAGTGAATTGGACCCCCCGATCAGACACAATGTGGAGGGGTAGGCCGTGGAGACGAAAGATGTGATGGATGAAGTCCTTAGCCAGCACAGATGCAGACCGGAGACCAGGCAGAGAGATGAAGTGGGTCATTTTAGAAAAGCGGTCAGCGACCACCCAAATGACCATACAACCGGCAGAGACAGGGAGATCAGTAAAAAAGTCCATAGCAATGTGTTGCCATGGGGCAGCAGGTACGGGAAAAGGCAGGAGACGGCCGGCTTGAAGATGTCTGGGAACCTTGTTGCGGGTGTAGCGCCCCAAGGGTTCGGTTGCTACAGGGGTATTGCACCTCAACCAGAGGTGTGATATTCCACTCCCAGGTAAGGATGGAGTATGGACCAGGGCTCAGTTAGCTGCATACACACACTCACCCCATTTCCGGGGGACAGCTCGACGGTGCTCCCATTTATATATATGCTGGCACAACTGACCATGTCCCTGGCTGGAGTGGGGAGGGGGGAGAGAACCCAGTGATGTAGGAGCAGTAGGGGACGGTTTCTGGAGCATAGGAAGGAGCCCATTGGGTGCAGGTCACCTGGGCTCAGACAGTGAAGCAGATAAAAGGTGGGGGCCATCTTAGTTCTGGGAGAAGTTCAGAGAAGTAGTTCAGACAAAGAGGGCTGACAGGGAGCAGAGGCTCTGAGGAGCTCTGCTTAGAAGGCAGGTCTGGAGAGAAGGCCGGGGCCAGAGAGGAGAAGAGGAGAAGGAGAAAGAAGGAAAGAGGAGAGACGGAGGAGTAGAAAGGCTCCAGAAACAAGGAGGCAGAAGGGACCCTAAGAGAGAGCAGAACGGACAGTAACCGTTGCAAACCCGCGTGATATCGGGTGAAGGGTCAGGTCGTGGAAGGGTACCAGATTCCCAAGTTGGTGGAGGTAAATTATCCCTCAGCCAAAAACCGGTGGTCGTGATCATCTATTGGTGTGACCCCCCGCCAAACCTGCTAGGAAGGCACCATATAGGATAGCGGGAAACGGGGGCCAACGTTTGCCCGCAAAGATCCGCGGCAGCTGGACAGAAGTTTGGTCACTGGTGGGGCACGAGAGGCCAGAGAAAGGACAGCAGGGGGTCCTGTGCCATACTCCTGAATTGCCTGGGGGTTGACCGAGCCCCTCACCTGGTGGACGCAGCACGGCTTGGGCAGTGACATGGATAACAACTGTGAATAAAAACCCAGGACTGCATCATTGGACTTGTGTTATTTATGCTGCGCCTGCACCATCACCCCCAGCATCCACTTACACTGCCCTGAGGTTACACTCTTTCCGTGGGGAGTTATCCTATCCCTGCGCTGCACACCAACACCAGCCTCAGCGGTCTGCCTCGCAGCGGCGGTCATCTCTGACTGCTATCCACGGGTGGCGTAGTCGGACATTCAAAACCCTACAAATAGACTGCCGCAGCATTTGGTCTGACCACCCTGAGCCACGGGATCGGGTTGCCACTACTACCCCCATCATCGCACTGAAGCCCGGTTCCGGGTACCCCACGGCACAGGGGGCGAGTCAGCTTTGGCGTAGTCGGCAGGATTGTGACCAACCCGCCACAAACGGGTATTGCGTGCCTGAAAAGAGACTGTTTCACTGTATTGAAAATGGTGCTCGCCCCAGAAGAACGGACGCCATAATGTGCGCGCCAAAAGACAACAGGAAGCCACCTCCCATTGTGGGCCAGGTCCCAGAATGGCGCCAAAGAAGGAGCCCACCCCCAACAGCCATGAGTGCGGCAGTAGAGATGTCCATCAAGGTGGGGGGGCAGCCCCTGAGAGTGATTGTCAGCAGATTGCCCCAGGACCACCCCCAACAGGGGCGGAAAGAGAAGAAAACCGAGGGGCAGGGTGTGGTTTGGATCAGTCTCGCCAGACCGCACCCGGAGATGGAAAGGAGCGTCAACTCCAGCACCCTGGCAAGCGGCCTGCTGCTGGCCGAGGCGGCCCCGTACAGCCTCACGGAGCTGATGGCTCAGCTCCCCGCAGAAGACCCTGAGTTCCTGCGGACTGCGCTGGAGGAGCTGGACCGGAGGATGGTCCGAGCACAGAGGGACGTCATCGCCGGGAGGAAAGAGGAGATGGCCCGGCGGGTCGCGACCCGGCAGCCAGAGACACTGCCTGCATCTGGCAGCGCGCCTGCCCCCGAGGACGGAGAGAGGAGACCTTAGGCCGAGGACGATGCTGCAGAAGAGGCAAGTAAGGCGGACGCCCCTGCCCCGGGTCCTAACACCGTAGCCTTACCCCTGGATCCCGTTGCGGAGCCAGAAGTCCCGGGAGCCGCTGCAGCTTCCACGCTCCCGCCGCGAACACCTGGGCCGCAAGCCGCGAAGACCGCCGCTGAACCACGCCCCCCGTCGTGCCCTCTGACCCCGGGCGCGGTAGGAAGCGGCCCGCTCCAGGCCCGGTCGCAAGGCCTGACCATCCCAGGCGCCTCCCAACCGCGTGCGCCCCTGGTCTCGAAACCACCACCCCTGGGCGCGGAACTGTATGCCCAACTGTTCGGTCCCGATGGAGAGCCAGTCGCCATAACAGAGGGATGGGTGCACCCCAATCTACGGAAAAGCCTGACGCGGAGGCCGGAGCTCCTCTGCTTTCACTCCCGCCTGACCCACGGCCTGTTGAAGTTCCCCAGCTCCCGGTCGAGGAGGTCCAATATGAGTGGGACCCGACAGGAGAAGACCTCATGGGGTTCTCGCAGGAGATGCAGGCGGCCGCAGCCCGCAGACGGGAGTTCTGTCACCGCCAGGTGGTGCAGTTCGAACGGGAGAGGCGGACACGACGACAGAGGCAGGAACAGCTGCAGGCCCGGAGCGTGGAGCAGAAGATGCGCGTCCGGCGAGACCCCCAGGCTGCGCGAGGTCCCAGAATCATCGGGACCGTAGTCAAGTTCCAGCAGGAGCAGGGATGGGGTTTCATCCGAGACTCGACCACAGACACGGATGTGTTCGTTACCCGGAGAGATGTAGAGAGCCACCTGCCAGAAGGCCACCCGGAACGGGATCTGTTACCGGGAGACTTGGTGTCCTACACCCGACACCGAGGCCTAAAGGGATGGTATGCCCTTCATGTCCAGAGGATAAGAGAGGAGCAGCACCCCGAACCAGAACCCGAGTATCAAGAGGACCCGGACGGGTCTGAAGATCAGTATGAGGAGGAGGAGGGAGCATCCGGAGTATACCGCTACTAGTGAGTGGCAGGATACCTGTGTACATAGTTGCCCGTCAGGGTAAAAGGAACTGTTTGTCTGATGCAAAGTTGATCCTGATTGAACTGTTACCTGGCTGAGGACTGAGAGCAGCCATCCCTCTTCCCCACCTGGCTGAGGACTGAGAGCAGCCATTCCCCTTTTCCAACCGGCCGAGGACTGGGAGCGGCCAATCCCTGTAAATAGTTGCGCTTCTTAAAGCGCCCCCTATTGGTTTTATAAAAGTACAGCAACGTCTACCTCTGGACAAACCGTCCCCCATGTTTGAAAGTTTGCTGAAGTTTTGCACTTAATAGAAAAATGGACACCTGGTCGCAAGTTGCACAGTGGCCAGTGAAGAAGAGAATTTACTTAAAAAAATGTTTTACCTGAAAAGTTTTATATGCTGCTAGGGAGTTGCATAATAGTGAAAATGTTTTATAAAATGTCTAGTAAAGAGAAAGTGTTTACCATAAAGGGAAGTTGAATAATGCCGGCCGTTTTCTAATGTGAAAGGTTTTGAAAAAAAAAAAAGTTTTGCATGTCTTGTAAATCAAATGTTGCTTTGTTCCGGCCCGAGGATGTGCTGTGGTTTACCAGGGGGGAATGTAGCACCCCGAGGGCTCGGCCGCTACCGGGGTATTGCACCTCAACCAGAGGTGTGATATTCCACTCCCAGGTAAGGATGGAGTATGGACCAGGACTCAGTTAGCTGCATACACACACTCACCCCATTTTCGGGGGACAGCTCGACGGTGCTCCCATTTATATATATGCTGGCACAACTGACCATGTCCCTGGCTGGAGAGGGGAGGGGGGAGAGAACCCAGTGATGTAGGAGCAGAGGGGACGGTTTCTGGAGCATAGGAAGGAGCTCATTGGGTGCAGGTCACCTGGGCTCAGACAGTGAAGCAGATAAAAGGTGGGAGCCATCTTAGTTCTGGGAGAAGTTCAGAGAAGTAGTTCAGCCAGAGAGGGCTGACAGGGAGCAGAGGCTCTGTAGGAGCTCTGCTCAGAAGGCAGGCCTGGAGAGAAGGCCGGGGCCAGAGAGGAGAAGAGGAGAAGGAGAAAGAAGGAAAGAGGAGAGACGGAGGAGTAGAAAGGCTCCAGAAACAAGGAGGCAGAAGGGACCCTAAGAGAGAGCAGAACGGACAGTAACCGTTGCAAACCCGCGTGATATCGGGTGAAGGGTCAGGTCGTGGAAGGGTACCGGATTCCCAAGTTGGTGGAGGTAAATTATCCCTCAGCCAAAAACCGGAGGTCGTGATCATCTATTGGTGCGACCCCCCGCCAAACCTGCTAGGAAGGCACCATATAGGATAGCGGGAAACGGGGGCCAACGTTTGCCCGCAAAGATCCGCGGCAGCTGGACAGAAGTTTGGTCACTGGTGGGGCACGAGAGGCCAGAGAAAGGACAGAAGGGGTTCCTGTGCCATACTCCTGAATTGCCTGGGGGTTGACCGAGCCCCTCACCTGGTGGACGCAGCACGGCTTGGGCAGTGACATGGATAACAACTGTGAGTAAAAACCCAGGACTGCATCATTGGACTCTGTGTTATTTATGCTGCGCCTGCACCATCACCCCCAGCATCCACTTACACTGCCCTGAGGTTACACTCTTTCCGTGGGGAGTTATCCTATCCCTGCGCTGCACACCAACACCAGGCTCAGCGGTCTGCCTCGCAGCGGCAGTCATCTCTGACCGCAATCCACGGGTGGCGTAGTCGGACATTCATAACTTTACAAATAGACTGCCACAGCATTTGGTCTGACCACCCTGAGCCATGGGATCGGGTTGCCACTACTACCCCCATCATCGCACTGAAGCCCAGTTCCGGGTACCCCACGGCCCACGGGGCGAGTCACGGGCACAAGACGAACAGGCCGTTACGAAGTCTACCATATCCTGGCGCAAGGTAGGCCACCAGTAATGTCGGGTAATGAGAAGGAAGGTCTTCTTCTGGCTAGCTAGTTTGGATGAATGACCCCAGTGAAGAACCTTCTTACGATCCGGAACCGCTACAAACGTCTTACCGGGTGAGAGACGAGACAGGTCCAAGGGGGCCACATTCATCAGTTTGGAGGGATCGATGATATGCATAGGCTCCTCCTCTTGATCGGAAGACAGGAAGAATCGGGACAAGGCGTCGGCTTTAACGTTCTTGTCCGCCGGGCGGTAATGTAGGGTAAAGTTGAAGCGGGCGAAGAACAAAGACCACCGGGCCTGACGCGGATTGAGTCTTTGGGCATTCTGTAGATATGCCAGGTTTTTGTGGTCAGTATAGATGACCACCGAGTGCAGAGTCCCCTCGAGCAGGTAACGCCACTCCTCCAGCGCCAATTTGATGGCTAGCAGTTCTCGGTGTCCTATGGAGTAGTTGCGCTCAGACGAGGAGAAGAGCTTGGAGAAGAAGCCGCAGGTTACCATTCTCCCGGATGGAGATTTCTGGGTGAGCACCGCTCCGGCTCCGGAAGAGAAAGCATCAACCTCCAGAAAGAATTGTTTGTTGTTATCCGGCGGTGCAGCACAGGGGCAGAAGAGAATGCTTGTTTTAAGGAGAGGAAGGCCTCCTCCGCTTTGGACGGCCATTCCTTAGGATTTGCTCCATTTCGGGTGAGCGCAGAGATGGTAGCAGTCCGGAAGAGAAATGTGGGATGAAGAGACGGTAATAGTTGGCGAAGCCCAGGAATCGCTGAATCGCCTTCACCCCTCCGGATGGGGCCACTTTAAGACGGCAGAGACATTCTCGGGGTCCATCCGTAGACCTGTCTTAGAGATAATATAGCCCAGGAATGGAAGAGAGGTCTGCTCAAAGAGGCATTTCTCAAATTTTGCATATAGGTGATTCTGCTTGAGCCTAAGCAGAACCTGACGAACATCCCTCCGGTGTGTAGGAAGATCCGGAGAGAAGACCAAGATGTCGTACAGGTACACCACCACGCAAGAATATAAGAAGTCACGGAAGATGTCATTAACTAATTCTTGGAAGATGGCGGGAGCATTACAGAGACCGAAGGGCATCACACGGTATTCATAGTGACTGTCCCGGGTATTGAATGCCGTCTTCCACTCGTCTCCTTGGCGGATCCGGACCAAGTTATACGCCCCACGAAGATCGAGCTTGGTGAAGATCTTCGCCCCTTTAAGGTGGTCGAACAGCTCAGGGATGAGCGGCAGAGGGTATTTGTTTTTGGTAGTAATTTGGTTGAGTCCTCTATAATCAATACAGGGGCGTAGTGAACCGTCGTTCTTTTTTACGAAGAAGAATCCGGCTCCAGCCGGGAAGGAAGATTTCCGGATGAATCCCCTAGCCAGATTTTCTTCGATGTACTCCGACATGGCCCGGGTTTCGGCCAACGACAACGGGTAAATACGCCCATGGGGTGGAGTGGCACCGGGCACCAGGTTGATAGGGCAATCATATGGCCTATGAGGTGGCAGTGTCTCTGCCTCCTTCTTGTCGAAGACATCAGCATAGGACCAGTAAGGTGCCAGTAGACAAGGTAAATTAGCTGGAGTAGTTGGAGGGCGAGCCGGGCGAACCGGAACTAGGCAGGTCTCATGGCAATCCTGCCCCCAACGGAGCACCTCATCGGATTGCCAATTCAGAACGGGTTCATGTCTCTGTAGCCAGGCCTAGAAAAAGGGGGTGAGAGAGTCCGGAAAGCACATGGAAGGAGATCCTCTCTGAGTGCCGCATTCCCACCTGCAGGGTTACGGGCTCTGTGAAGAGCAAGATGGTCACCGGAAGGAGTCTTCCATCCACCGAAGCGACTGCCAATGGTTCAGCCAGAGGTTTGGTATGAATCTGATACTTCTCTACAAGGGACTGGGAAATGAGATTACCAGCGGCTCCGGAATCCAGATGTGCGGCTTCAAAGAAGCAGTTCTCTCCACAGGAGATAGAGACGGACAAAGTCAAGAACGGAGAGGATTTACTCTTGCCTAGGACGACCTGTCCGAGCGGTCCTAGACACTGGAGTTTACCGGCTTCACCAGACAGGTACGGATCAGGTGCTCCTTACTACCACAGTAGAAACAGCTCCCCTCGGCTCGGCGTGTTTCTTGGCGAGACTTGACCATCTTGGTCTGGTCAATCTGCATAGGTTCGGGCGAGCGTGCCCAGGGAGTTGCTGGTTGGGAAGCCGGTTTCTGGAAAACAGGAGCAAGACGAGGAAATCTTCTCTCCCGGGTAGTCTCCTAAGCACGTTCTAGGAAACGGCTGTCAATCCGGGTAGCTAGTGACACCAGGTCATCCAGGGTGGTAGGAATATCCCGGCCGGCTAACTCGTCCTTAATCCGACCGGAAAGACCCTCCCAGAAGGTGGACACCAGGGCCTCGTTGTCCCAGGCAAGCTCAGAAGCGAGGGTACGGAACAGTATGGCATACTGGCCCACGGTGAGACTCCTTTGGCGGAGACGGAGCAATGAGGAGGCAGTAGAAATCCTTCGTCCAGGTTCATCGAAGACCCTCCGCAAGGCAGTGAGGAAAGCCGGAAGATTGGACACTAGGGAATCCCCTCTCTCCCATAGAGGGTTTAGCCATGCCAATGCTTCCCCGATGAGGTGAGACATGATGAACGCCATCTTGGCCCGGTCGGAGGGAAACTGATGTGCCAGAAGTTCAAAGTGCAGCGTGCACTGGTTCAGAAAGCCCCGACATAAGACAGGGTCACCTCCAAAACGAGGAGGCGCAGAAAGCCGGGGTCCTAGGCTGGATGCCGTGGTATTGGTAGGCAGCGGCGCTGCCGGAGCGGGTGTCGCTCGACTCGAGGCGGGCACAGGTGGGACAGACAGCGTGTCCAGGCGAGAGTTGACAGACTGCAGGTAGGTCAGGATGGTTTCCTGTTGGGATCTCTGACGAGAAACCTCCTGGTACAGGTCAGCAAGCAAAGGGGTCTGGGGGCCACCGGGTTCCATGGCCCGTACAAACTGTTATGGATCCGGGTGGTGGAACCTCTGTGCTGCGGTGAAAGGAGGGACCAGAGGGGCCTAACTAGGTATCAACTCGGACTGACCAAGGTCGTACGGCGGCTCATTCGACTCCGTGACCAGGGAAGGACCGAGCAGAGGGACCAGGTGCTACTCTGGGCCAGACCTTGTATGAGAGCAGGTGACTCCCACGGGTCAGAAGGCAGGGACTGACCAGTACAGCAGATGAGCACAGCAGGCAGGCTGACGGGTGATCCGGGTAGACGGACTGGCAGACACGGCAGGTAACAAGCAGGAGCCTCCAGGTAGGCTGTCTGGTACGCACAACAGGTAACAGGCAGGTGCTTCCAAATAAGCGGGCTGGCAGGCAAGGCAGGTAACAGGCAGGTGCTTCCAGGTAAGCGGGTTGGCAGGCATGGCAGGTAACAGGCAGGTGCTTCCAGGTAAGCAGGCGGGCAGGGCCCATAGACAGACTGGCGGACTGGACTGTAGACAGACTGTCGGGCTGGAGAGTAGACAAGCTGGCGGACAGGACTGGTAGTCAGGCTGGCGGACAGGACTGGTAGTCAGGCTGGCGGACTGGACTGGTAGTCAGGCTGGCGGACTGGACTGGTAGTCAGGCTGGCGGACTGGACTTGTAGTCAGGCTAGCGGACTGGACTGGTAGTCAGGCTGGCGGACTAGACTGGTAGTCAGGCTAGCAGCGGGACCTGAGGGCTGAAGCAGAGTTTAACACACAAAGCTACAACCTTGCACGGGCACCTCCCTTTTGGAGGAGGTGCCTTTTATATGAGAGGTCCTCTGGCCATTGGCGGGGGACTCCTTAGGACGGCGCACGCGGCCCGTTCAAGAGGGAGGGAGCCCACGCACGCGCCCTAAGCACGTTGCCCGGGAAGTTGCGCGCGCCGGCAGCAGCAGAAGCAGGAGCGCCGGAGGACGCCGGGCGGGGAGCGCGGCGGTAAGAGAGACGGCGTCTCTGCCTGTCAGGGGGCAGAGACGCCGATACTACAGTCATTCCTCTCAGCTAAAAGCCAACAAATCATGACATCATGCACAACCAACACGACATTGCCCAACTATTCCGGACTAATCCTGCCTCCTTGAGGCTCTTCAGGTCTAGGAGGTCATAGTCGGCTTTGCTGGAGAGAAGAAATGATCTTATCCGGCTTTGCTAAACTTTTTTCATTCATCTTGCAATTCAAAGAAAGGTAAAATGAAGAACAAAGGGTTTTCTTGGAAACCAGCGCCCTATGTGAACTGAAGTGGGAATCTGTGATATCAGCCATTTAACCAAAACCTTAATCAGACCCATTTTCTTCTCCTTTTCCCATGCTTCACTCTCTGAGCTCTGATGCATTTTTTTGTACCTCCACATTCCCCCATTGAAAATCTTCACTCAAAACTCCTACACCTTGGTCCTCTTTCCTAGTCCGTCACACATTAGTAAGTCCAGAGTTGGAAGAAATAACCATGCCATAGGGAAGTTCTCGAATCAGTACAAAACTTGATGCTTTTCTTTGGGCTTCCACAGAGAATTTGCTCTTGAAACCCCTACACCTTAAACCCTTTTCCTTAATCTGTCCTTCACCCATTAGTGGAAGAAAGAACCATGCCATGGAGAAGTTTTTGAATCGATGCAGAAATTGATGTCTTTCTTTAAGCTTCTACAGTCCCTCATTGAGAAGTTACTCTTGAAATCCCTATACACTGGACACTTTCCTGGTCCTACCCTTCACCCATTAGTAAGTCTAAAGTTGGAAGATAGACCAATGAAATAGGGAAGTTCTCAAATCAATGCAGAAGTTGATGCCTTTCTTTGGGTCTCTACAGCCCTCATTGCTCTCAAAACCCCTACACCTTAGACCCCTTTTCTAGACCTGCCCTTCACCCATTAGTGGAAGAATGAACCATTCCATGAGGAAGTTCTTGTAGAAATTGATGCCTTTCTTTTGGCCTCCACATTCCCTGCCTTGAAAATTTGCTCTCGAAACCCTGCACAATGGACCCCTTTCCTAATCTGGTCCTTCACTCATTAGTAACTCCGGGGTTAGAAGAAAGAACCATGCCCCGAGGAAGTTCTCGAATTAAAGAAAATCTCATGACCATGATGAGTCTTAAGGCTTTTCCCTTCAGGGATTTGGTGGGTTCAGAAGATAGAGGACCTCTGATTTTAAAGGGATTGTAAGAAAATTATGGTTGATTTTTTTCAAAAAACAGTGGCACACAAGACTACAGAGAAAAACCAAAGACAAGCAAAATACCCAAGTAACAAGAAGTAAATGGGTAAATCGCACAGTGCAAAAATAATGATAAATAATAAAGGGTATTTAGTTAACATAATTTTGATCAAAATAATGTAAAAGCTATCCAGCCACGTCACGGCAACCCTTATGGGACAGTTCTAACTCTAATATTAAAACCTTACCATTTGTCAAGTGACATACATATGGATAAGGGCAGAGAGACTGACCCCCTAGTAGAAGCATAGACCTGAGGCAGAATGAGCCTTTCAGCTCAGACAAAGGGCGGCCACACCCTTATATGTACTAAAGGACACTGAACTAAAAAGAAAAAACCTAGAAGTCTGAACTGAAACATAAATTTATGTGCATGCAAAATGTAAATGCATGTTCACACAAGGCCACTAGACAAAGAAAAACCAAAGACAAGCAAAATACTCAAGTAACTAGACGTAAATGGGTAAATCGCACAGTGCAAAAATAATGATAAATAATAAAGGGTATTTAGTTAACAAAATTTTGATCAAAATAATGTAAAAGCTATCCCGCAACGTCACGGCGACCCTTATGGGACAGTCCTAACTCTAATATTAAAACCTTACCATTTGTCAAGTGACGTACATATGGATAAGGGCAGAGAGACTGACCCCCTAGTAGAAGCTGGAATTGCAGCTCAGCTCCCTTGAAGTTAAAGTGGCAGAGCTTCCAAGACAACCCATGGGCAGACGTGGCTCTGTTTTTGAAAAAAATCAGCCATTTTTTTCTAATCTTTACAGTTTTGATTGTGTCTTTTTGTCCATATCGTTGATGAGATGCAGTGTGTAAATGGAGCGATGATCATTTTATTGCACAGATGATTTCAATTGGTTTTTCCAAAATCATATAACAAATTATCTTGCGGGAAATCACTGGCCTTGAGGACTCATGCAGATAACCATATTTTTGGTCAGAGTGCAATCCGAGAAAGCATTAGATCGCACTCAGACCAATGTTATTCTAAGGGTCCCGGCACATGTCCAACTTTTCCCTTGGACAGAGACGGTCTGAAGAAAAAATCGCAACATGCAAAATTTGCCTCTGATGTTCGTATCGCACTCGGCCATGACAGTAAATGAGTGTGTGGAAACCATCAGACTGAACTCGGATGGCATTCTATTTGGAGAAATTTTCCATCTTCTCCATATCCAAGAGAAACAGATTGTACTATGGTGTGATATTCATAATCGGCCTGATTCTCTCGGATGAGAGAAAATACGGTGGTGTAAACCTAGCCTATCGGTGATTTTTGCATCTACAGCAAGAAGCCCCTGAGGTCAGTTCTTGGATGCAGTAATCAAGTGACTGATAGAGGAGACGTCATCACTTCCAAGTGGATCAACGGTGCAGTGATGCGGGAGAGGGTGGAATTAAGGGGTTAAGTATTTTTTAAGAATTTTCTAATTTAAGGCCAATTTTGTACAATCCTGGAATTTTTTTTTTTCACAGGGGTAGTCTAGCTCAGGGCAAATTTTCTGCGCTGCAGCGAGCCAAAGCCTAACAGTATGTAATGCACACAGTTTGAGGTCAACTGCGGTCACGTGCCAACCAGTTACTCATCCACTTCTGTCCACCATTTTCTGGACAACACCTATAATTTATCTATTACGTGATCCTATATAAGCAAGATCAGTCTGTGGGGTACAATTCAGGCGACAAATACTCTGTGACACTTGCATTCAGTGAGTAATTGTATTGCTCGGGATCTTCACCACTTCTTGTGGGATCAAGCAGCCGGATTACAGAACTTGTCATTGTTGGGGAAGTTTGAGAATCGTTCCCGGCATACTTTCTGAATTTTTCCAACTTTTTTTTTTTTTATACTAAAAAAAAAATAAAATTAAATAATAAGAAGAAGAATGAAAGTTTGTGTCCAGATTATTCGTAACGCAGCTCTCTCTTCCTCTACCGGCAAGAAGTCCCAGCACGATCCCAATGGCCTTACTTCTCTGAGTCTGGAATAAAAGTCTATAAATACTTATCATGTCCTTCCATATTACGCTACATTTGCCAATATCATGCACCATTTTCTTTGTGTTTTTCATTGTTCGCAAAAACTAGACGTGAACATTCCCACGGGGAAGTTGTAAAAATTTGAAACATTTTTATTTCCATATTTTTTTCTTTATTTTCTCACAATTATACGCTTGATTTAAAAAGTGCATAACCACCAATGTAAGTGGTCCTTGGCATTGGCCCAAGTCTGCCCAGTGGTCACGCCAGTTCTGACATTATTTCCCGTTATACTTTTTCCATCTACGTCAATGATTTGACCGCAGCTGCTGCAGAGCGCCTTCATCCCATCCCCCGAGTTCCCCGCACATCACTTACTTTCCCAGATTTGCTCTCAGCACCTCGTCCTTCTCGTTGTGGTAACTTTGCTCTTCTATAAATGTCAATTGATCGGTGTTTTAAATGATTTTAGTGCTTGTTATTTACAGGAACAGATTTCTATTGTAGAAGTCGGAGATTACAGGAAATTCGAGGTCGTCTTGGACTTAATGTCTCTAATAACCTCATTTGCTCTTCGTTACCATTGGTTAGAAATTACTTGGAGGCTTCAGATAAATTATCCTATGGTCATTCTGGTGGCAATGTGGGATTTTTGGGGATCATTTTGATGGCAATGACTTCGGTGCGGACATTATCATAGCTACTGGGGGTGAAGGGGCAGGCGGGATAAGTAACTCTAAGTCCCTCTCTTCGAGCGACCACCTGGAGCGACCACCACTCTTAACTGTATACAATTAAGCTCTAGGCTACCGCTCTCTGTTCTGTAGGCTGCAGATTGCTTTAAGCCTGTGGCCAACAGAACGACAGGGTGATGCACCGGACGAGGAGGCGGCGGCAGAGCGGCACAGTGACGTCACCGCACCGGGACTCTGACTGCGAGATGACATCAACGTGTTGGTCCACCAGCGACTTGCCCGCTGTCTGCCGGCAGACAGGATCCAATGAAAGGTGAGTATATGATTTTTTTATTTTAATAGTACTGATGATGTGGGGGGCCCTCATAAAGTGTGGGGGCATCATAAAGTATAAAATGCCCTCATACAGTATGGGGGGCCCATTAAACTGGGTATATGGGATCAGTGGCGCATCATACTGTGCATAGGGGAGCTGTTGGCCCATCATACTGTGTATAAGGGTGCTGTGGGCCAATCATATTCTTTATAAGGGAGCTGTGGGCCAATCATACTGTGTATAGGGGAGCTGTGGGCCAATCATTTTCTGTATAAGGGAGCTGTGGGCCAATCATACTGTGTATAGGGGAGCTGTTGGCCAATGATATTCTTTATAAGGGAGCTGTGGGCCAATCATACTGTGTATAGGGGAGCTGTGGGCCAATCATATTCTGTATAAGGGAGCTGTGAGCCAATCATACTGTGTATAGGGGAGCTGTGGGCCAATCATACTGTGTATAGGGGAGCTGTAGGCCAATCATACTGTGTATAGGGGAGCTGTGGGCTCATCATACTGTGGATAAGGGAGCTGTGGGCCAATCATACTGTGTATAGGGGAGCTGTGGGCCCATCATACTGTGTATAGGGGAGCTGTGAGCCAATCATACTGTGTATAGGGGAGCTGTAGGCCAATCATACTGTGTATAGGGGAGCTATGGGCCCATCATACTGTGTATAAGGGAGCTGTGGGCCAATCATACTGTGTATAGGGGAGCTGTGGGCCCATCATACTGTGTATAAGGGAGCTGTGGGCCAATCATACTGTGTATAGGGGAGCTGTGGGCCCATCATACTGTGTATAGGGGAGCTGTGGGCCAATCATACTGTGTATAGGGGAGCTGTAGGCCAATCATACTGTGTATAGGGGAGCTGTGGGCCCATCATACTGTGTATAAGGGAGCTGTGGGCCAATCATACTGTGTATAGGGGAACTGTGGGCCCATCATACTGTGTATAGGGGAGTTTTATATTTTTGTGACTCAGGGAACATTATTAAATGTTAAGTGGGCACTTAACAATCATTATTGTTATAGGGGTACTCAGAGTGTTGTGACTGCCAAAGGTGCACTTGGGACAATATTACTTTTTAGGGAGCAAAATGTGGACACTGTTTTCTAAAGCACTTGTATAGGGCATTAATATATTCTAGGAAGTAATGTTACCATCTAGAGGACACAAAGGAGGCATTATTACTATGTAGTGGGGGTCATTATTATATGGAGCAGTAAGAGGAGCACTGTTTTGTACCACACAGCAGGTGCAGTTATAGGGACACATACGGCAGCAGCGGCTCAGCATTAGGTTATCAGCAGTATGAGGAGTTTGTGCAGGTTGGGAATAGATGGGGACAGTGCTGGAAAAGTCAAATGTGTTTTTGTTGTAATTTCTGTAGACGAGTCCTGGCTGGAGAAGTCGTCATGTCGGTCTGGGCCAGATGGAAAAGACGAGAAAAAATGAATGATGCCATCAGTAAGAACGTCAGCTATAATTCACCATCTACAGTATAACTGTACTTTAATCTCTTACATGTTCTGCAGGACTGGTATGCAGTAATGTGGAGCACTTACCACCAATGAGCGCCTCTGTCTGCTGCGCCGGTAAGTAACGTCAGCAGCGTGATCACGTCACCTGATCACGCTGCCGAAGTCGCCCTGACCCGGCGGACAGAGCTTCAATTGTACTCGCATCTGAAAGATGCGAGTACAATTGTTCACCTGGGAGCCGGTGTTCCAGGTTCTGTGAGCCGGCTGTCAGCTTGACAGCCGGTTCAGAGAACTGCCGACTTCCAGTCTGGGGGGTGACAGAATGCAGCTGCCAGGGGAGACACCTCAGACTGCTGCATTAGGCAGCCCGACTGCGACCCCCTTCCGACTGCGCCTGGGGCACATGACCCGGCTACCCCCCAAGATATGCCTCTGATAATATAGTCCCTATTATGGGGCATTTTAACTATCCAGATATTCAATGGGACATAGAATTATCCAGTTGTGCTAAAAGCTGCAAGTTCTTATCCACAGTCCAGGATAATTACCTCTCTTAGCTGGTAGATGAACCAACCAGGGGAGGTAATCCGCTGGATCTGGTGCTGTCAAATAGACCAGATACAATTTCAGGCCCGGGAGAATTTGGGGAGCAGTGACCATAATATGGTAAGTTTCAATGTAATATTCAATCAAGCATTCAAAAGGGGAAATGCAAAAAGCTGAAACTTTCGGAAAGCTGATTTCAACAAATTAAGGGAAGAGCTTAATCTTGTAGACTGGGACCATGCCATGGTAATTGGGGATACCGAACATAAATGGGGCATGTTTAAGGAAATACTACTAGAATCCTGTAGAAAATTTATACCCTGTGGTAATAAAATGTCCAGGAATAAAAATAAACCATTATGGATAAATAAGACAGTACAAAGTTTAACAAGACAAAAACAAAGGACCGAGAAATCTTGAAGGACGAGAATGCAGAAATATCTCTTCAGGAGTATAAATATCTAAATAAGAAATGTAAAAAATAAATCAAGCTGCAAAGTTATCTACAGAGAAACAAATTGCCAACGACGTTAAAATAAATCCCAACATTTTTTTTTATAAATTACATCAATGCCAAAAAGAAAAAAACAGAAGGTATCAGCCCTTTAAAAGACAATAATAACAAGATAATTCTAGAGGACAAAGAAAAGGCTGAGATATTAAACAGACACTTTTCATCTGTTCCAGGAATCTTTCAACAGGGCAAAAATCAAAGTTCACCACCTGATATAACTAGTTTAGCACAAAAAGAAGTACGCCTGCGTCTGAGCAAATTAAACATTGACAAATCCCCTGGACAAGATGGCAAGCATCCACGGATACTGAGGGAATTAACCTCAGTAATTGACAGACCATTGTATCTCATATTCTTAGACTCTCTTGTAACAGGGGTAGCGCCACAGGATTGGAGGATGGCTGATGTGGTACCGATATTTAAGAAAGGTTAAAGGGTGGATCCAGGTAACTACCGTCCGGTAAGTCTGACATCAGTAGTGTGCAAAGTTTTTGAGGGCATCATAAGGTATGACCTGCAGAGATATATCACAGAGAATAATATAATAAATGATAATCAGCACGGATTCATGAAGAATAGGTCGTGTGAAACCAATATGTTTTATGTTATCATTTATCTGGACTTTGCAAAGGTATTTGATCCTGCACCACATAGCAGCCTTATACTGAAGCTACAGAAGCCGGGACTTGGGGGAACTATATGCAGATGGGTAAGGAATTGGCTAAATGATAGGAAACAAAGAGATGTCATAAATGGTACATTCTCTAAATGGAATATAGTCAGCAGTGGGAGCCGCAGGGATCTGTACTGGGAGCAGTGGGAACTGCAGGGATCTGTACTGGGAGCAGTGGGAACCGCAGGGATCTGTACTGGGAGCAGTGGGGACCACAGGGATCTGTACTGGGAGCAGTGGGGACTGCAGGGATCTGTACTGGGAGCAGTGGGGACCTCAGGGATCTGTACTGGGAGCAGTGGGGACCACAGGGATCTGTACTGGTAGTAGTGGGGAC
The DNA here is from genome assembly GCF_046119375.1 of Phyllobates terribilis. Classification (NCBI taxonomy): domain Eukaryota; kingdom Metazoa; phylum Chordata; class Amphibia; order Anura; family Dendrobatidae; genus Phyllobates; species Phyllobates terribilis. The sequence continues at coordinate 30,753,222 of NW_027362763.1, forward strand.
CACAGGGATCTGTACTGGGAGCAGTGGGGACCACAGGGATCTGTACTGGGAGCAGTGGGAACTGCAGGGATCTGTACTGGGAGCAGTGGGGACTGCAGGGATCTGTACTGGGAGCAGTGGGGAACACAGGGATCTGTACTGGAAGCAGTGGGAACTGAAGGGATCTGTACTGGGAGCAGTGGGGACCATAGGGATCTGTACCGGGAGCAGTGGGGACCGCAGGGATCTGTCCCGTGAGCAGTGGGGACCGCAGGGATCTGTACTGGGAGCAGTGGGGACCGTAGGGATCTGTACTGGGAGCAGTGGGGACCGCAGGGATCTGTACCGGGATCAGTGGAAACCGCACAGATCTGTACTGGTAGCAGTTAGGAACCACAAGGATCTGTACCGGGAGCAGTGGGGACCACAGGGATCTGTACTGGGAGCAGTGGGGACCGCAGGGATCTGTACCGGGATCAGTGGAGACCGCACAGATCTGTACTGGTAGCAGTTAGGAACCACAAGGATCTGTACCGGGAGCAGTGGGGACCACAGGGATCTGTACTGGGAGCAGTGGGGACAGCAGGGATCTGTACCGGGAGCAGTGGGGACCTCAAGGATCTGTACTGGGAGCAGTGGGGACCGCAGGGATCTGTACTGGGAGCAGTGGGACCGCGGTGATCTGTACTGGGAGCAGTGGGGACCGCAGGGATCTGTACTGGGAGCAGTGGGGACTGCAGGGATCTGTACTGGGAGCAGTGGGGACCGTGGGGATCTGTACTGGGAGCAGTGGGGACTGCACAGATCTGTACTGGGAGCAGTGGGGACCGCACAGATCTGTACTGGGAGCAGTGGGGACCACAGGGATCTGTACTGGGAGCAGTGGGGACCACAAGGATCTGTACTGGGAGCAGTGGGGACCACAGGGATCTGTACTGGGAGCAGTGGGGGCTGCAGGGATCTGTACTAGGAGCAGTGGGGACCACAGGGATCTGTACTGGGAGCAGTGGGGACCGCAGGGATCTGTACCGGGAGCAGTGGGGACCACAGGGATCTGTACTGGGAGCAGTGGGGACCACAGGGATCTGTACTGGGAGCAGTGGGGACCACAAGGATCTGTACTGTGAGCAGTGGGGACCACAAGGATCTGTACTGTGAGCAGTGGGGACCACAAGGATCTGTACCGGGAGCAGTGGGGACCACAGGGATCTGTACTGTGAGCAGTGGGGACCACAAGGATCTGTACTGTGAGCAGTGGGGACCACAAGGATCTGTACCGGGAGCAATGGGGACCACAGGGATCTGTACTGGGAGCAGTGGGGACCACAGGGATCTGTACTGTGAGCAGTGGGGACCACAAGGATCTGTACCGGGAGCAATGGGGACCACAGGGATCTGTACTGGGAGCAGTGGGGACTACAAGGATCTGTACTGGGAGTAGTGGGGACCACAATGATCTGTACTGGGAGCAGTGGGGACTGCAGGGATCTGTACTGGGAGCAGTGGGGACCGCAGGGATCTGTACTGGGAGCAGTGGGGACCACAATGATCTGTACTGGGAGCAGTGGGGACCGCAGGGATCTGTACTGGGAGCAGTGGGGACCGCGGGGATCTGTACTGGGAGCAGTGGGGACCGCGGGGATCTGTACTGGGAGCAGTGGGGACCACACAGATCAGTACTGGGAGCAGTGGGGACCGCACAGATCTGTACTGGGAGCAGTGGGGACCGCAGGGATCTGTACTGGGAGCAGTGGGGACCACACAAATCAGTACTGGGAGCATTGGGGACCGCAAAGATCTGTACTGGGAGCAGTGGGGACCGCAGGGATCTGTACCGGGATCAGTGGAGACCGCACAGATCTGTACTGGGAGCAGTGGGGACTGCAGGGATCTGTACTGGGAGCAGTGGCGACCACAGGGATCTGTACTGGGAGCAGTGGGGACTGCAGGGATCTGTACTGGGAGCAGTGGGGACCACAGGGATCTGTACTGGGAGCAATAGCACCGCAGGGATCTGTACTGGGAGCAGTGGGGACTGGAGGGATCTGTACTGGGAGCAATAGGACCGAAGGGATCTGTACTGGGAGCAGTGGGGACCGCACAGATCTGTACTGGGAGCAGTGGGGACTGCAGGGATCTGTACTGGGAGCAGTGGGGACCACAGGGATCTGTACAGGGAGCAGTGGGGACCACAGGGATCTGTACTGGGAGCAGTGGGGACTGCAGGGATCTGTACTGGGAGCAATAGGACCGCAGGGATCTGTACTGGGAGCAGTGGGGACCGCAGGGATCTGTACCGGGATCAGTGGAGACCGCACAGATCTGTACCGGGAGCAGTGGGGACCGCAGGGATCTGTACTAGGAGCAGTGGGGACCGCACAGATCTGTACTGGGAGCAGTGGGGACCGCACAGATCTGTACTGGGAGCAGTGGGGACTACAGGGATCTGTACTGGGAGCAATAGGACCGCAGGGATCTGTACCGGGAGGAGTGGGGACCGCAGGGATCTGTACTGGGAGCAGTGGGGACCGCACAGATCTGTACTGGCAGCAGTGGGGACCACAGGGATCTGTACTGGGAGCAGTGGGGACCACAGGGATCTGTGCCGGGAGCAGTGGGGACCACAAGGATCTGTACTGGGAGCAGTGGGGACCGCGGGGATCTGTACTGGGAGCAGTGGGGACTGCGGGGATCTGTACTGGGAGCAGTGGGGACCGCAGGGATCTGTACTGGGAGCAGTGGGGACTGCACAGATCTGTACTGGGAGCAGTGGGGACCACAGGGATCTGTACGGGGAGCAGTGGGGACCGCAGGGATCAGTGCCGGGAGCAGTGGGGACCACAAGGATCTGTACTGGGAGCAGTTAGGAACCACAAGGATCTGTACTGGGAGCAGTGGGGACCACAGGGATCTGTACTGGGAGCAGTGGGGACCACAAGGATCTGTACTGGGAGCAGTGGGGACCACAGAGATCTGTACTGGGAGCAGTGGGGGCTGCAGGGATCTGTACTGGGAGCAGTGGGGACCACAGGGATCTGTACTGGGAGCAGTGGGGACCGCAGGGATCTGTACCGGGAGCAGTGGGGACCACAAGGATCTGTACTGGGAGCAGTGGGGACTGCGGGGATCTGTACTGGGAGCAGTGGGGACCGCAGGGATCTGTACCGGGAGCAGTGGGGACCACAGGGATCTGTACTGGGAGCAGTGGGGACCACAGGGATCTGTACTGTGAGCAGTGGGGACCACAAGGATCTGTACTGTGAGCAGTGGGGACCACAAGGATCTGTACCGGGAGCAGTGGGGACCACAGGGATCTGTACTGTGAGCAGTGGGGACCACAAGGATCTGTACTGTGAGCAGTGGGGACCACAAGGATCTGTACCGGGAGCAATGGGGACCACAGGGATCTGTACTGTGAGCAGTGGGGACCACAAGGATCTGTACCGGGAGCAATGGGGACCACAGGGATCTGTACTGGGAGCAGTGGGGACTACAAGGATCTGTACTGGGAGTAGTGGGGACCACAATGATCTGTACTGGGAGCAGTGGGGACCGCAGGGATCTGTACTGGGAGCAGTGGGGACCGCAGGGATCTGTACTGGGAGCAGTGGGGACCACAATGATCTGTACTGGGAGCAGTGGGGACCGCAGGGATCTGTACTGGGAGCAGTGGGGACCGCGGGGATCTGTACTGGGAGCAGTGGGGACCGCGGGGATCTGTACTGGGAGCAGTGGGGACCACACAGATCAGTACTGGGAGCAGTGGGGACCGCACAGATCTGTACTGGGAGCAGTGGGGACCGCAGGGATCTGTACTGGGAGCAGTGGGGACCACACAAATCAGTACTGGGAGCAGTGGGGACCGCAAAGATCTGTACTGGGAGCAGTGGGGACCGCAGGGATCTGTACTGGGAGCAGTGGGGACCGCACAGATCTGTACTGGGAGCAGTGGGGACTGCAGGGATCTGTACTGGGAGCAATAGGACCGAAGGGATCTGTACTGGGAGCAGTGGGGACCGCAGGGATCTGTACCGGGATCAGTGGAGACCGCACAGATCTGTACTGGGAGCAGTGGGGACTGCAGGGATCTGTACTGGGAGCAGTGGGGACCACAGGGATCTGTACTGGGAGCAGTGGGGACTGCAGGGATCTGTACTGGGAGCAGTGGGGACCACAGGGATCTGTACTGGGAGCAGTGGGGACTGCAGGGATCTGTACTGGGAGCAATAGCACCGCAGGGATCTGTACTGGGAGCAGTGGGGACTGGAGGGATCTGTACTGGGAGCAATAAAACCGAAGGGATCTGTACTGGGAGCAGTGGGGACCACAGGGATCTGTACTGTGAGCAGTGGGGACCACAAGGATCTGTACTGTGAGCAGTGGGGACCACAAGGATCTGTACCGGGAGCAATGGGGACCACAGGGATCTGTACTGTGAGCAGTGGGGACCACAAGGATCTGTACCGGGAGCAATGGGGACCACAGGGATCTGTACTGGGAGCAGTGGGGACTACAAGGATCTGTACTGGGAGTAGTGGGGACCACAATGATCTGTACTGGGAGCAGTGGGGACCGCAGGGATCTGTACTGGGAGCAGTGGGGACCGCAGGGATCTGTACTGGGAGCAGTGGGGACCACAATGATCTGTACTGGGAGCAGTGGGGACCGCAGGGATCTGTACTGGGAGCAGTGGGGACCGCGGGGATCTGTACTGGGAGCAGTGGGGACCGCGGGGATCTGTACTGGGAGCAGTGGGGACCACACAGATCAGTACTGGGAGCAGTGGGGACCGCACAGATCTGTACTGGGAGCAGTGGGGACCGCAGGGATCTGTACTGGGAGCAGTGGGGACCACACAAATCAGTACTGGGAGCAGTGGGGACCGCAAAGATCTGTACTGGGAGCAGTGGGGACCGCAGGGATCTGTACTGGGAGCAGTGGGGACCGCACAGATCTGTACTGGGAGCAGTGGGGACTGCAGGGATCTGTACTGGGAGCAATAGGACCGAAGGGATCTGTACTGGGAGCAGTGGGGACCGCAGGGATCTGTACCGGGATCAGTGGAGACCGCACAGATCTGTACTGGGAGCAGTGGGGACTGCAGGGATCTGTACTGGGAGCAGTGGGGACCACAGGGATCTGTACTGGGAGCAGTGGGGACTGCAGGGATCTGTACTGGGAGCAGTGGGGACCACAGGGATCTGTACTGGGAGCAGTGGGGACTGCAGGGATCTGTACTGGGAGCAATAGCACCGCAGGGATCTGTACTGGGAGCAGTGGGGACTGGAGGGATCTGTACTGGGAGCAATAAAACCGAAGGGATCTGTACTGGGAGCAGTGGGGACCGCAGGGATCTGTACCGGAATCAGTGGAGACCGCACAGATCTGTACTGGGAGCAGTGGGGACTGCAGGGATCTGTACTGGGAGCAGTGGGGACAACAGGGATCTGTACAGGGAGCAGTGGGGACCACAGGGATCTGTACTGGGAGCAGTGGGGACTGCAGGGATCTGTACTGGGAGCAATAGGACCGCAGGGATCTGTACTGGGAGCAGTGGGGACCGCAGGGATCTGTACCGGGATCAGTGGAGACCGCACAGATCTGTACCGGGAGCAGTGGGGACCGCAGGGATCTGTACTAGGAGCAGTGGGGACCGCACAGATCTGTACTGGGAGCAGTGGGGACCGCACAGATCTGTACTGGGAGCAGTGGGGACTACAGGGATCTGTACTGGGAGCAATAGGACCGCAGGGATCTGTACCGGGAGGAGTGGGGACCGCAGGGATCTGTACTGGGAGCAGTGGGGACCGCACAGATCTGTACTGGCAGCAGTGGGGACCACAGGGATCTGTACTGGGAGCAGTGGGGACCGCAGGGATCTGTGCCGGGAGCAGTGGGGACCACAAGGATCTGTACTGGGAGCAGTGGGGACCGCGGGGATCTGTACTGGGAGCAGTGGGGACTGCGGGGATCTGTACTGGGAGCAGTGGGGACCGCAGGGATCTGTACTGGGAGCAGTGGGGACTGCACAGATCTGTACTGGGAGCAGTGGGGACCACAGGGATCTGTACGGGGAGCAGTGGGGACCGCAGGGATCAGTGCCGGGAGCAGTGGGGACCACAAGGATCTGTACTGGGAGCAGTTAGGAACCACAAGGATCTGTACTGGGAGCAGTGGGGACCACAGGGATCTGTACTGGGAGCAGTGGGGGCTGCAGGGATCTGTACTGGGAGCAGTGGGGACCACAGGGATCTGTACTGGGAGCAGTGGGGACCACAAGGATCTGTACTGGGAGCAGTGGGGACCACAGGGATCTGTACTGGGAGCAGTGGGGGCTGCAGGGATCTGTACTGGGAGCAGTGGGGACCACAGGGATCTGTACTGGGAGCAGTGGGGACCGCAGGGATCTGTACCGGGAGCAGTGGGGACCACAAGGATCTGTACTGGGAGCAGTGGGGACTGCGGGGATCTGTACTGGGAGCTGTGGGGACCACAGGGATCTGTACTGGGAGCAGTGGGGACTGCACAGATCTGTACTGGGAGCAGTGGGGACCACAGGGATCTGTACGGGGAGCAGTGGGGACTGCAAGGATCAGTGCCGGGAGCAGTGGGGACCACAAGGATCTGTACTGGGAGCAGTTAGGAACCACAAGGATCTGTACTGGGAGCAGTGGGAACCACAGGGATCTGTACTGGGAGCAGTGGGGGCTGCAGGGATCTGTACTGGGAGCAGTGGGGACCACAGGGATCTGTACTGGGAGCAGTGGGGACCACAAGGATCTGTACTGGGAGCAGTGGGGACCACAGGGATCTGTACTGGGAGCAGTGGGGGCTGCAGGGATCTGTACTGGGAGCAGTGGGGACCACAGGGATCTGTACTGGGAGCAGTGGGGACCGCAGGGATCTGTACCGGGAGCAGTGGGGACCACAAGGATCTGTACTGGGAGCAGCTAGGAGCCACAAGGATCTGTACCGGGAGCAGTGGGGACCACAGGGATCTGTACTTGGAGCAGTGGGGACCACAGGATCTGTACTGTGAGCAGTGGGGACCACAAGGATCTGTACCGGGAGCAATGGGGACCACAGGGATCTGTACTGGGAGCAGTGGGGACCACAGGGATCTGTACTGTGAGCAGTGGGGACCACAAGGATCTGTACCGGGAGCAATGGGGACAACAGGGATCTGTACTGGGAGCAGTGGGGACTACGAGGATCTGTACTGGGAGTAGTGGGGACCACAATGATCTGTACTGGGAGCAGTGGGGACCGCAGGGATCTGTACTGGGAGCAGTGGGGACCACAATGATCTGTACTGGGAGCAGTGGGGACCGCAGGGATCTGTACTGGGAGCAGTGGGGACCGCGGGGATCTGTACTGGGAGCAGTGGGGACCGCAGGGATCTGTACTGGGAGCAGTGGGGACCACACAGATCAGTACTGGGAGCAGTGGGGACCGCACAGATCTGTACTGGGAGCAGTGGGGACTGCAGGGATCTGTACTGGGAGCAGTGGGGACCACAATGATCTGTACTGGGAGCAGTGGGGACCGCAAAGATCTGTACTGGGAGCAGTGCGGACCGCAGGGATCTGTACTGGGAGCAGTGGGGAGCAGTGGGGACCACAAGGATCTGTACTGGGAGCAGTGGGGACCGCACACATCTGTACTGGGAGCAGTGGGGACTGCAGGGATCTGTACTGGGAGCAATAGGACCGAAGGGATCTGTACTGGGAGCAGTGGGGACCGCAGGGATCTGTACCGGGATCAGTGGAGACCGCACAGATCTTTACTGGGAGCAGTGGGGACTGCAGGGATCTGTACTGGGAGCAGTGGGGACCACAGGGATCTGTACTGGGAGCAGTGGGGACCACAGGGATCTGTACTGGGAGCAGTGGGGACCACAGGGATCTGTACTGGGAGCAGTGGGGACTGCAGGGATCTGTACTGGGAGCAATAAGACCGCAGGGATCTGTGCTGGGAGCAGTGGGGACTGCAGGGATCTGTACTGGGAGCAATAGGACCGAAGGGATCTGTACTGGGAGCAGTGGGGACCGCAGGGATCTGTACCGGGATCAGTGGAGACCGCACAGATCTGTACTGGGAGCAGTGGGGACTGCAGGGATCTGTACTGGGAGCAGTGGGGACCACAGGGATCTGTACAGGGAGCAGTGGGGACTGCAGGGATCTGTACTGGGAGCAGTGGGGACTGCAGGGATCTGTACTGGGAGCAATAGGACCGCAGGGATCTGTACTGGGAGCAGTGGGGACCGCAGGGATCTGTACTGGGAGCAGTGGGGACCACAGGAATCTGTACCGGGATCAGTGGAGACCGCACAGATCTGTACCGGGAGCAGTGGGGACCGCAGGGATCTGTACTCGGAGCAGTGGGGACTACAGGGATCTGTACTGGGAGCAATAGGACCGCAGGGATTTGTACCGGGAGCAGTGGGGACCGAAGGGATCTGTACTGGGAGCAGTGGGGACCGCACAGATCTGTACTGGGAGCAGTGGGGACCACAGGGATCTGTACTGGGAGCAGTGGGGACCGCAGGGATCTGTGCCGGGAGCAGTGGGGACCACAAGGATCGGTACTGGGAGCAGTGGGGACCGCTGGGATCTGTACTGGGAGCAGTGGGGACTGCGGGGATCTGTACTGGGAGCAGTGGGGACCGCAGGGATCTGTACTGGGAGCAGTGGGGACCACAGGGATCTGTACGGGGAGCAGTGGGGACCGCAGGGATCAGTGCCGGGAGCAGTGGGGACCGCAGGGATCTGTACCGGGAGCAGTGAGGACCGCAGGGATCTGTACCGGGAGCAGTGAGGACCGCAGGGATCTGTACCGGGAGCAGTGGGGACCACAGGGATCTGTACTGGGAGCAGTGGGGACCACAGGGATCTATACGGGGAGCAGTGGGGACCGCAGGGATCAGTGCCGGGAGCAGTGGGGACCACAAGGATCTGTACTGGGAGCAGTATGGACCGCATGGATCTGTACCGGGAGCAGTGCGGACCGAAGTGATCTGTACTGGGAGCAGTGGGGGCCGCAGGGATCTGTACTGGGAGCAGTGGGGACCGCAGGGATCTGTACTGGGAGCAGTTAGGAACCACAAGGATCTGTCCTGGGAGCAGTGGGGACCGCAGGGATCTGTACTGGGAGCAGTGGGGACTGCAGGGATCTGTACTGGGAGCAGTGGGGACCGCACAGATCTGTACTGGGAGCAGTGGGGACCGCACAGATCTGTACTGGGAGCAGCGGGGACTGCACAGATCTGTACTGGGAGCAGTCGGGAGCGCAGGGATCTGTACTGGGAGCAGTGGGGACCGCATGGATCTGTACTGGGAGCAGTGGGGACCGCAGGGGTCTGTAACGGGAGCAGTGGGGACCGCAGGGATCTGTACGGGGAGCAGTGGTGACCGCAGGGATCTGTACTGGGAGCAGTGGGGACCGCAGGGATCTGTACTGGGAGCAGTGGGGACCGCAGGGATCTGTACTGGGAGCAGTGGGGACCGCACTGATCTGTACCGGGAGCAGTGGGGACCGCAGGGATCTGTACTGGGAGCAGTGGGGACCGCAGGGATCTGTACTGGGAGCAGTGCGGACCGCAGGGATCTGTACTGGGAGCAGTTAGGGACCGCAGGGATCTGTCCTGGGAGCAGTGGGGACCGCAGGGATCTGTACTGGGAGCATTGGGGACTGCAGGGATCTGTACTGGGAGCAGTGGGGACCGCACAGATCTGTACTGGGAGCAGTGGGGACCGCACAGATCTGTACTGGGAGCAGTGGGGACCGCAGGGATCTGTACTGGGAGCAGTCGGGAGCGCAGGGATCTGTACTGGGAGCAGTGGGGACCGCATGGATCTGTACTGGGAGCAGTGGGGACCGCAGGGATCTGTACCGGAATCAGTGGAGACCGCACAGATCTGTACTGGGAGCAGTGGGGACTGCAGGGATCTGTACTGGGAGCAGTGGGGACCACAGGGATCTGTACAGGGAGCAGTGGGGACTGCAGGGATCTGTACTGGGAGCAGTGGGGACCACAGGGATCTGTACTGGGAGCAGTGGGGACTGCAGGGATCTGTACTGGGAGCAATAGGACCGCAGGGATCTGTACTGGGAGCAGTGGGGACCGCAGGGATCTGTACCGGGATCAGTGGAGACCGCACAGATCTGTACCGGGAGCAGTGGGGACCGCAGGGATCTGTACTGGGAGCAGTGGGGACCGCACAGATCTGTACTGGGAGCAGTGGGGACCGCACAGATCTGTACTGGGAGCAGTGGGGACTACAGGGATCTGTACTGGGAGCAATAGGACCGCAGGGATCTGTACCGGGAGGAGTGGGGACCCCAGGGATCTGTACTGGGAGCAGTGGGGACCGCAGAGATCTGTACTGGCAGCAGTGGGGACCACAGGGATCTGTACTGGGAGCAGTGGGGACCGCAGGGATCTGTACTGGGAGCAGTGGGGACCGCAGGGATCTGTGCCGGGAGCAGTGGGGACCACACAGATCAGTACTGGGAGCAGTGGGGACCGCACAGATCTGTACTGGGAGCAGTGGGGACCGCAGGGATCTGTACTGGGAGCAGTGGGGACCACAATGATCTGTACTGGGAGCAGTGGGGACCGCAAAGATCTGTACTGGGAGCAGTGGGGACCGCAGGGATCTGTACTGGGAGCAGTGGGGAGCAGTGGGGACCACAAGGATCTGTACTGGGAGCAGTGGGGACCGCACACATCTGTACTGGGAGCAGTGGGGACTGCAGGGATCTGTACTGGGAGCAATAGGACCGAAGGGATCTGTACTGGGAGCAGTGGGGACCGCAGGGATCTGTACCGGGATCAGTGGAGACCGCACAGATCTTTACTGGGAGCAGTGGGGACTGCAGGGATCTGTACTGGGAGCAGTGGGGACCACAGGGATCTGTACTGGGAGCAGTGGGGACTGCAGGGATCTGTACTGGGAGCAGTGGGGACCACAGGGATCTGTACTGGGAGCAGTGGGGACTGCAGGGATCTGTACTGGGAGCAATAAGACCGCAGGGATCTGTACTGGGAGCAGTGGGGACCGCAGGGATCTGTACCGGGATCAGTGGAGACCGCACAGATCTTTACTGGGAGCAGTGGGGACCACAGGGATCTGTACAGGGAGCAGTGGGGACTGCAGGGATCTGTACTGGGAGCAGTGGGGACTGCAGGGATCTGTACTGGGAGCAATAGGACCGCAGGGATCTGTACTGGGAGCAGTGGGGACCGCAGGGATCTGTACTGGGAGCAGTGGGGACCGCAGGGATCTGTACCGGGATCAGTGGAGACCGCACAGATCTGTACCGGGAGCAGTGGGGACCGCAGTGATCTGTACTCGGAGCAGTGGGGACTACAGGGATCTGTACTGGGAGCAAAAGGACCGCAGGGATTTGTACCGGGAGCAGTGGGGACCGCAGGGATCTGTACTGGGAGCAGTGGGGACCGCACAGATCTGTACTGGGAGCAGTGGGGACCACAGGGATCTGTACTGGGAGCAGTGGGGACCGCAGGGATCTGTGCCGGGAGCAGTGGGGACCACAAGGATCTGTACTGGGAGCAGTGGGGACCGCGGGGATCTGTACTGGGAGCAGTGGGGACTGCGGGGATCTGTACTGGGAGCAGTGGGGACCGCAGGGATCTGTACTGGGAGCAGTGGGGACCACAGGGATCTGTACGGGGAGCAGTGGGGACCGCAGGGATCAGTGCCGGGAGCAGTGGGGACCGCAGGGATCTGTACCGGGAGCAGTGAGGACCGCAGGGATCTGTACCGGGAGCAGTGAGGACCGCAGGGATCTGTACCGGGAGCAGTGGGGACCACAGGGATCTGTACTGGGAGCAGTGGGGACCACAGGGATCTATACGGGGAGCAGTGGGGACCGCAGGGATCAGTGCCGGGAGCAGTGGGGACCACAAGGATCTATACTGGGAGCAGTGGGGACCGCATGGATCTGTACCGGGAGCAGTGCGGACCGCAGGGATCTGTATTGGGAGCAGTGGGGGCCGCAGGGATCTGTACTGGGAGCAGTGGGGACCGCAGGGATCTGTACTGGGAGCAGTTAGGAACCACAAGGATCTGTCCTGGGAGCAGTGGGGAACGCAGGGATCTGTACTGGGAGCAGTGGGGACTGCAGGGATCTGTACTGGGAGCAGTGGGGACCGCACAGATCTGTACTGGGAGCAGTGGGGACCGCACAGATCTGTACTGGGAGCAGCGGGGACTGCACAGATCTGTACTGGGAGCAGTCGGGAGCGCAGGGATCTGTACTGGGAGCAGTGGGGACCGCATGGATCTGTACTGGGAGCAGTGGGGACCGCAGGGGTCTGTAACGGGAGCAGTGGGGACCGCAGGGATCTGTACGGGGAGAAGTGGTGACCGCAGGGATCTGTACTGGGAGCAGTGGGGACCGCAGGGATCTGTACTGGGAGCAGTGGGGACCGCAGGGATCTGTACTGGGAGCAGTGGGGACCGCAGGGATCTGTACCGGGAGCAGTGGGGACCGCAGGGATCTGTACTGGGAGCAGTGGGGACCGCAGGGATCTGTACTGGGAGCAGTGGGGACCGCAGGGATCTGTACTGGGAGCAGTGGGGACCGCAGGGATCTGTCCTGGGAGCAGTGGGGACCGCAGGGATCTGTACTGGGAGCAGTGGGGACTGCAGGGATCTGTACTGGGAGCAGTGGGGACCGCACAGATCTGTACTGGGAGCAGTGGGGACCGCACAGATCTGTACTGGGAGCAGTGGGGACCGCAGGGATCTGTACTGGGAGCAGTCGGGAGCGCAGGGATCTGTACTGGGAGCAGTGGGGACCGCATGGATCTGTACTGGGAGCAGTGGGGACCGCACAGATCTGTACTGGGAGCAGTGGGGACCGCACAGATCTGTACTGGGAGCAGTGGGGACCGCAGGGATCTTTACTGGGAGCAGTGGGGACCGCATGGATCTGTACTGGGAGCAGTGGGGACCGCACAGATCTGTACTGGGAGCAGTGGGGACCGCACAGATCTGTACTGGGAGCAGTGGGGACCGCAGGGATCTGTACTGGGAGCAGTCGGGAGCGCAGGGATCTGTACTGGGAGCAGTGGGGACCGCATGGATCTGTACTGGGAGCAGTGGGGACCGCAGGGATCTGTACCGGAATCAGTGGAGACCGCACAGATCTGTACCGGGAGCAGTGGGGACTGCAGGGATCTGTACTGGGAGCAGTGGGGACCACAGGGATCTGTACTGGGAGCAGTGGGGACTGCAGGGATCTGTACTGGGAGCAATAGGACCGCAGGGATCTGTACTGGGAGCAGTGGGGACCGCAGGGATCTGTACCGGGATCAGTGGAGACCGCACAGATCTGTACCGGGAGCAGTGGGGACCGCAGGGATCTGTACTGGGAGCAGTGGGGACCGCACAGATCTGTACTGGGAGCAGTGGGGACCGCACAGATCTGTACTGGGAGCAGTGGGGACTACAGGGATCTGTACTGGGAGCAATAGGACCGCAGGGATCTGTACCGGGAGGAGTGGGGACCCCAGGGATCTGTACTGGGAGCAGTGGGAACCGCACAGATCTGTACTGGCAGCAGTGGGGACCACAGGGATCTGTACTGGGAGCAGTGGGGACCGCAGGGATCTGTGCCGGGAGCAGTGGGGACCACAAGGATCTGTACTGGGAGCAGTGGGGACCGCGGGGATCTGTACTGGGAGCAGTGGGGACTGCGGGGATCTGTACTGGGAGCAGTGGGGACCGCAGGGATCTGTACTGGGAGCAGTGGGGACTGCACAGATCTGTACTGGGAGCAGTGGGGACCACAGGGATCTGTACGGGGAGCAGTGGGGACCGCAGGGATCAGTGCCGGGAGCAGTGGGGACCACAAGGATCTGTACTGGGAGCAGTTAGGAACCACAAGGATCTGTACTGGGAGCAGTGGGGACCACAGGGATCTGTACTGGGAGCAGTGGGGGCTGCAGGGATCTGTACTGGGAGCAGTGGGGACCACAGGGATCTGTACTGGGAGCAGTGGGGACCACAAGGATCTGTACTGGGAGCAGTGGGGACCACAGGGATCTGTACTGGGAGCAGTGGGGGCTGCAGGGATCTGTACTGGGAGCAGTGGGGACCACAGGGATCTGTACTGGGAGCAGTGGGGACCGCAGGGATCTGTACCGGGAGCAGTGGGGACCACAAGGATCTCTACTGGGAGCAGTGGGGACTGCGGGGATCTGTACTGGGAGCAGTGGGGACCGCAGGGATCTGTACTGGGAGCAGTGGGGACTGCACAGATCTGTACTGGGAGCAGTGGGGACCACAGGGATCTGTACGGGGAGCAGTGGGGACCGCAGGGATCAGTGCCGGGAGCAGTGGGGACCACAAGGATCTGTACTGGGAGCAGTTAGGAACCACAAGGATCTGTACTGGGAGCAGTGGGAACCACAGGGATCTGTACTGGGAGCAGTGGGGGCTGCAGGGATCTGTACTGGGAGCAGTGGGGACCACAGGGATCTGTACTGGGAGCAGTGGGGACCACAAGGATCTGTACTGGGAGCAGTGGGGACCACAGGGATCTGTACTGGGAGCATTGGGGGCTGCAGGGATCTGTACTGGGAGCAGTGGGGACCACAGGGATCTGTACTGGGAGCAGTGGGGACCGCAGGGATCTGTACCGGGAGCAGTGGGGACCACAAGGATCTGTACTGGGAGCAGCTAGGAGCCACAAGGATCTGTACCGGGAGCAGTGGGGACCACAGGGATCTGTACTTGGAGCAGTGGGGACCACAAGGATCTGTACTGTGAGCAGTGGGGACCACAAGGATCTGTACCGGGAGCAATGGGGACCACAGGGATCTGTACTGGGAGCAGTGGGGACCACAGGGATCTGTACTATGAGCAGTGGGGACCACAAGGATCTGTACCGGGAGCAATGGGGACCACAGGGATCTGTACTGGGAGCAGTGGGGACTACAAGGATCTGTACTGGGAGTAGTGGGGACCACAATGATCTGTACTGGGAGCAGTGGGGACCGCAGGGATCTGTACTGGGAGCAGTGGGGACCACAATGATCTGTACTGGGAGCAGTGGGGACCGCAGGGATCTGTACTGGGAGCAGTGGGGACCGCGGGGATCTGTACTGGGAGCAGTGGGGACCGCAGGGATCTGTACTGGGAGCAGTGGGGACCACACAGATCAGTACTGGGAGCAGTGGGGACCGCAGGGATCTGTACTGGGAGCAGTGGGGACCGCAGGGATCTGTACTGGGAGCAGTGGGGACCACAATGATCTGTACTGGGAGCAGTGGGGACCGCAAAGATCTGTACTGGGAGCAGTGGGGACCGCAGGGATCTGTACTGGGAGCAGTGGGGAGCAGTGGGGACCACAAGGATCTGTACTGGGAGCAGTGGGGACCGCACAGATCTGTACTGGGAGCAGTGGGGACTGCAGGGATCTGTACTGGGAGCAATAGGACCGAAGGGATCTGTACTGGGAGCAGTGGGGACCGCAGGGATCTGTACCGGGATCAGTGGAGACCGCACAGATCTGTACTGGGAGCAGTGGGGACTGCAGGGATCTGTACTGGGAGCAGTGAGGACCACAGGGATCTGTACTGGGAGCAGTGGGGACTGCAGGGATCTGTACTGGGAGCAGTGGGGACCACAGGGATCTGTACTGGGAGCAGTGGGGACTGCAGGGATCTGTACTGGGAGCAATAAGACCGCAGGGATCTGTGCTGGGAGCAGTGGGGACTGCAGGGATCTGTACTGGGAGCAATAGGACCGAAGGGATCTGTACTGGGAGCAGTGGGGACCGCAGGGATCTGTACCGGGATCAGTGGAGACCGCACAGATCTGTACTGGGAGCAGTGGGGACTGCAGGGATCTGTACTGGGAGCAGTGGGGACCACAGGGATCTGTACAGGGAGCAGTGGGGACCGCAGGGATCTGTACTGGGAGCAGTGGGGACTGCAGGGATCTGTACTGGGAGCAATAGGACCGCAGGGATCTGTACTGGGAGCAGTGGGGACCGCAGGGATCTGTACTGGGAGCAGTGGGGACCGCAGGGATCTGTACCGGGATCAGTGGAGACCGCACAGATCTGTACCGGGAGCAGTGGGGACCGCAGGGATCTGTACTCGGAGCAGTGGGGACTACAGGCATCTGTACTGGGAGCAATAGGACCGCAGGGATCTGTACCGGGAGCAGTGGGGACCGCAGGGATCTGTACTGGGAGCAGTGGGGACCGCACAGATCTGTACTGGGAGCAGTGGGGACCACAGGGATCTGTACTGGGAGCAGTGGGGACCGCAGGGATCTGTGCCGGGAGCAGTGGGGACCACAAGGATCTGTACTGGGAGCAGTGGGGACCGCGGGGATCTGTACTGGGAGCAGTGGGGACTGCGGGGATCTGTACTGGGAGCAGTGGGGACCGCAGGGATCTGTACTGGGAGCAGTGTGGACCACAGGGATCTGTACGGGGAGCAGTGGGGACCGCAGGGATCAGTGCCGGGAGCAGTGGGGACCGCAGGGATCTGTACCGGGAGCAGTGAGGACCGCAGGGATCTGTACCGGGAGCAGTGGGGACCACAGGGATCTGTACTGGGAGCAGTGGGGACCACAGGGATCTATACGGGGAGCAGTGGGGACCGCAGGGATCAGTGCCGGGAGCAGTGGGGACCACAAGGATCTGTACTGGGAGCAGTGGGGACCGCATGGATCTGTACCGGGAGCAGTGCGGACCGCAGGGATCTGTACTGGGAGCAGTGGGGGCCGCAGGGATCTGTACTGGGAGCAGTGGGGACCGCAGGGATCTGTACTGGGAGCAGTTAGGAACCACAAGGATCTGTCCTGGGAGCAGTGGGGACCGCAGGGATCTGTACTGGGAGCAGTGGGGACTGCAGGGATCTGTACTGGGAGCAGTGGGGACCGCACAGATCTGTACTGGGAGCAGTGGGGACCGCACAGATCTGTACTGGGAGCAGTGGGGACCGCACAGATCTGTACTGGGAGCAGTCGGGAGCGCAGGGATCTGTACTGGGAGCAGTGGGGACCGCATGGATCTGTACTGGGAGCAGTGGGGACCGCAGGGGTCTGTAACGGGAGCAGTGGGGACCGCAGGGATCTGTACTGGGAGCAGTGGTGACCGCAGGGATCTGTACTGGGAGCAGTGGGGACCGCAGGGATCTGTACTGGGAGCAGTGGGGACCGCAGGGATCTGTACTGGGAGCAGTGGGGACCGCAGGGATCTGTACTGGGAGCAGTGGGGACCGCAGGGATCTGTACCGGGAGCAGTGGGGACCGCAGGGATCTGTACTGGGAGCAGTGGGGACCGCAGGGATCTGTACTGGGAGCAGTGGGGACCGCAGGGATCTGTACTGGGAGCAGTTAGGAACCACAAGGATCTGTCCTGGGAGCAGTGGGGACCGCAGGGATCTGTACTGGGAGCAGTGGGGACCGCACAGATCTGTACTGGGAGCAGTGGGGACCGCACAGATCTGTACTGGGAGCAGTGGGGACCGCACAGATCTGTACTGGGAGCAGTGGGGACCGCAGGGATCTGTACTGGGAGCAGTCGGGAGCGCAGGGATCTGTACTGGGAGCAGTGGGGACCGCATGGATCTGTACTGGGAGCAGTGGGGACCGCAGGGGTCTGTAACGGGAGCAGTGGGGACCGCAGGGATCTGTACTGGGAGCAGTGGGGACCGCAGGGATCTGTACTGGGAGCAGTGGGGACCGCAGGGATCTGTACTGGGAGCAGTGGGGACCGCAGGGATCTGTACTGGGAGCAGTGGGGACCGCAGGGATCTGTACCGGGAGCAGTGGGGACCGCAGGGATCTGTACTGGGAGCAGTGGGGACCGCAGGGATCTGTACTGGGACCAGTGAGGACCGCAGGGATCTGTACTGGGAGCAGTGGGGACCGCAGGGATCTGTACTGGGAGCAGTGGGGACCGCAGGGATCTGTACTAGGAGCAATGGGGACCGCAGGGATCTGTACTGGGAGAAGTGGGGACCGCAGGGATCTGTACTGGGAGCAGTGGAGACCACAAGGATCTGTACTGGGAGCAGTGGGGACCACAAGGATCTGTACTGGGAGCAGTGGAGACCACAAGGATCTGTACTGGGAGCAGTGGAGACCACAAGGATCTGTACTGGGAGCAGTGGGGAGCGCAGGGATCTGTACTGGGAGCAGTGGGGACCGCAGGGATCTGTACTGGGAGCAGTGGGGACCGCAGGGATCTGTACTGGGAGCAATGGGGACCACAGGGATCTGTACTGGCAGCAGTGGGGACCGCAGGGATCTGTACTGGGAGCAGTGGGGACCGCAGGGATCTGTACTGGGAGCAGTGGGGACCGCAGGGATCTGTACTGGGAGCAGTGGGGACCGCAGGGATCTGTACTGGGAGCAGTGGGGACCGCAGGGATCTGTACTGGGAGCAGTGAGGACCGCAGGGATCTGTACTAGGAGCAATGGGGACCGCAGGGATCTGTACTGGGATGATAGTGAACAAGCCATAACCCTAACAGGCTAATTAAGGTCTGACACCTTGGTCAAAGTTAACTGATCACACAAATCTCCAAGGGTGCCCAAACTTTTGCATAGGTCAATTTTCCTTTTTGTAATTTTTAAAATGTAAAAGATGAAAACATATACATTTTTTGCCTAAAATACAAAGGAAATGTGTCATCTTTAACTTTAGGCCTTTTAGAGATCATTTCATCTTCAACTTGCTTAACTATTCACAATAACAGGAATTTAGACCAGGGGTGCCCAAACTTTTACATGCCACTCTACATAAAATGGGAGCATATTCGGGACTACAGAACAGGAGAAGGACTTGGCATTCTGGTTACAAGTAAGCTGAGCAGCAGTACTCAATGTCAGGCAGCAGCAGCAAAAGCAAACAAGATTTATAGGATGTATAAAAAGAGAAATAAAGTCCCGCGATCACAATGTACTGTTGCCCCTTTATAAATCACTGTTGAGGCCACATCTAGATTATGGGATCTGTGAAGCCCAGCTGTGCTTGGTATCACAACTCCTAGAAGGGTGTATTGATGGATTCCTCCACAAGAGGCCCCCATAACCATTCACACATCTCCACCTTCCACCTCAGCCCACCAGAGGGAGCCCGTTAGGGAGATATAAAAGGGAAGGTGGAGCCAGGCAGCAGTTAGTTTGAGTCAGAGTCTAGTTCAGTCTGGTTTAACAGTGAGTCCAGTACAGCCTGAGAGGAGTTACCTCAGAGGACAAAAGCCTGTTCTAGCTCCTGCAATTGCTATCCTGCAGTGGAGCTTATCCAGATCAAGACTCCATGTAGCTCAGAGAGGTGAGCTTCAGGTGTGCCGGCGCCATAAGATCGGTGAAACGCGTCAAGCTGCCGTTAGTGTGAGTAGCCTATTGAGGGCCCGAGTAGGCCGAAGGCGAGTAGAGAGAGTTAGTTCATAGGGGGCAGAGGAGCTTAACTAGCTCACCCCGAAGAAGCAGTTACTGGACACCGGGTCCGAAGCTTACCGGGATCTCCATGACCCAGTAAGATAAACCGGAATCCCTGGAGAACTACAAGTCCCAGGATCGATAAAGTGCTGATACGTACCAGAGCCAGGAGACACATAGGCCCCGTAGGTCGGGAGCGTGCACTTCAAGAGAAGTTCCTACCACAAGGTCAGCCAGCGCAGGACAGAGACAAAGTTAGGCCTAGCGCCAGGCAGGTCAGAAACTTACTACGCAGTCAAGAAACAGGAGGCCCAAAACCCGCTCATTGGGGAGGATCCGGACATACACCCTTCACCCTACAGTGCTCCGGGGAGTGCCTGAATTTCCATCAGTAAAAGGTACTGAAGTGACTATCGTGTCTGTCCCTGTTCTTGCTCTGACCCGGCTGGGTCTCGCCTGTCCTGCATTCCCCCTTCATACGCTGCCCTGAGGCCTAGCTCCACCTGTGGGGAGCCATACCATCAAGCTGCCTTATCACCAGCCTCAGTGGACTGCGGCAGCGCTGGTGATCATCACCAGAAACCACAGGTGGCATCACAAACTCTTTTATAAACTTAACAAATCACCAACCCTTTTTAAAGGAGAGGCCCAGGGTACGGGCCCGGGAGCCGACCACCGCGACATCCCTAAAGGCCAGGCTAAAGGCCCGGTTACCGAGTCATCCCCATCTCCCCCTGGGCTAGTCAGATCCAGTTTTGGGCTCCACATTTTGAAATGGATATTCAGAAGTTAGTCACTTCAAAGGCGGCAACTGGATTATTAGAAGGGATGGAGGCCTCTCCTATATTACACGGGATGGAGGCCTCTCCTATATTACACGGGATGGAGGCCTCTCCTATATTACATGGGATGGAGGACTCTCCTATATTACACGGGATGGAGGCCTCTCCTATATTACACGGGATGGAGACCTCTCCTATATTACACGGGATGGAGGCCTCTCCTATATTACACGGGATGGAGGCCTCTCCTCTATTACACGGGATGGAGGCCTCTCCTATATTACACGGGATTGAGACCTCTCCTATATTACACGGGATGGAGGCCTCTCCTATATTACACGGGATTGAGACCTCTCCTATATTACACGGGATGGAGGCCTCTCATATGATGAGAGGTTGAAAAAGTTGAGCTTGTTTAGATTAGAAAAATGATGCCTCAGAGGGGATCTCATTTACATGTATAAATACAGTACAGACCAAAAGTTTGGACACACCTTCTCATTTAAAGATTTTTCTGTATTTTCATGACTATGAAAATTGTACATTCACACTGAAGGCATCAAAACTATGAATTAACACATGTGGAATTATATACTTAACAAAAAAGTGTGAAACACCTGAAAATATGTCTTATATTCTAGGTTCTTCACAGTAGCCACCTTTTGCTTTGACTTTGACTGCTTTGCACACTCTTGGCATTCTCTTGATGAGCTTCAAGAGGTAGTCACTGGAAATGGTCTTCCAACAATCTTGAAGGAGTTCCCAGAGATGCTTAGCACTTGTTGGCCCTTTTGCCTTCACTCTGCGGTCCAGCTCACCCCAAACCATCTCGATTGGGTTCAGGTCTGGTGACTGTGGAGGCCAGGTCATCTGGCGTAGCCCCCCAACACTCTCCTTCTTGGTCAAATAGCCTTTACACAGCCTGGAGGTGTATTTGGGGTCATTGTCCTGTTGAACACAAGTCAAGGTCAGAAGGAAGTAAGCAAATGCCAGAGATCAGACCAGCAAAGGACGTGAAAGGATGAGCTATGGACCCGTAAGTCATGCACCGGGAGTGTTCTTCAGGACACGGCGGAGCCAAGGGGCGAGAAAAACAACTCTTACACGTTTCGTTCCATAAAGAACTATTTTATTTATTTTAGGTGAATATTTTTACCTGGATAATAGAAAACATTTCAACATTATAACGTAAAGGCGAGCCTGCGGTACAGCACAGAAGTTTACAATCTTACAAATATTTCCTCAACCAAATTTCCCTCTCCCTCCCCGTGGTGTCTACAGCAAACTCAGAGGAACAGACCGTCCTCAACTGTATCAAAGATACCCCAACAAAAACTATGGTGATGGCAGTTTAGCTGTAACAAAATGAAGTTTGAGTATGGTCCGGAGTCCGTTGTGTGCCGTGTCAGCTCCTCCGAGTATGGTCCGGAGTCTGTTGTGTGCAGTGTCGGCTCCTCCGAGTATGGTCCAGAGTCCGTTGTGTGCCGTGTCGGCTCCTCCGAGTATGGTCCGGAGTCCGTTGTGTGCCGTGTCGGCTCCTCCGAGTATGGTCCGGAGTCCGTTGTGTGCCGTGTCAGCTCCTCCGAGTATGGTCCGGAGTCCGTTGTGTGCCGTGTCGGCTCCTCCGAGTATAGTCCGGAGTCCGTTGTGTGCCGTGTCAGCTCCTCCGAGTATGGTCCGGAGTCCGTTGTGTGCCGTGTCGGCTCCTCCGAGTATGGTCCGGAGTCCGTTGTGTGCCGTGTCGGCTCCTCCGAGTATGGTCCGGAGTCCGTTGTGTGCCGTGTCGGCTCCTCCGAGTATGGTCCGGAGTCCGTTGTGTGCCGTGTCGGCTCCTCCGAGTATGGTCCGGAGTCCGTTGTGTGCCGTGTCGGCTCCTCCGAGTATGGTCCGGAGTCCGTTGTGTGCCGTGTCAGCTCCTCAAAATGTATTGGGATTTTTAGTTATTAAGCAAACAGAAACTGTGGCAGCGAATCTGAACTTTCTGGACACTGGTATTAGCAACAAACGTTGTGTGAAGCAGTCAACATCCCTAACTAACTACAGGCTATAGCTCAGCCTTAAATATTTTGGCGCCAAAATGTTATGTGATGTGTGAATAGCTGCTCACTGGAGGGCCCCTTCAACCGGAGAGCAGTACCACTGATGCTTGTAGCGTAATTTCTCAGTGGTGTCCAACACCTCTTCACCATAGGTCGCGGCCTTTATTGTCTCTGGACGGCATTTCTGATAGAAATCTCCTCCAACCTGGACAGTCGCGAACAAGCTCAGCTCCAATATCCCGTTTCTCTGCTGTCAATGAGGTGTTCTTACCAGCAAATTCTGCTGAATACCCTTCCAGCGCGTCTGTGACGCCCGGGTGGAGGAGAGAGATGGATGATAATAATACGTCCGAGTCGGTTGGACTAGGGGACGCCTCTCCTTCCCCTCCCCGCTCACTAGCCCACCCTGAGAGTTGGGGTACTCGGAAGCCGGGCCACTGTGCAGGGGGGGATGTAGTTGCGGCATAAGGCCCGGTCCGTGCCCAGGGTTGTCACATTAAAAAGTTAAGGGCTAGGACGGACGGTGGCAGTGATTCGAGTGGTGTGAAAGACTACGCCACCTATGGTGTCTGGTAACGGCCACCAGCACTGCGGCAGTCCTCTGAGGCGGGATGTAGTGTCAGCTTTGGATGGTGCTACTCCCCACAGGCGGAGCAGGGCCTCAGGGCAGAGACGCGGATGGAGGGAGTAGTAGTGAACTCTGGTGAAGTGCGGTGCGGCTCAGGAATAAAGGACCGGAGGCCATAGGGGTAGTCTTCCAGGTTTTACTCACGGTAGAGCATGCAGCTGCAAGGCTTCTCCCTGCTCCTCACGGCGCTCTGCGGCCACCAGGACCGGGGGTCCGACAACCTCTGGATTATTCAGGTGCTTTGGTCAGGACCCCGCACCAGAGTGTTCCTAGACTTCTCACTAAGTCCTCTCCTGTCCGAGTGTACTACGTGTGGTAAGGCCGGGTCTCCTTCTGGTCTATGCACAGAACAATGGTACGGGTGGCAACTTCGCCCCGTTCGTTACCCGGTGGGATCCACTGAGCCTTCCGGGCTTCTCTGACTAAGACTTAAAGTGACAGAGTCAGATATCGGGGGGCCGGTACCCCTTTTGCAGCAGGAGTCCCTCTGACTAGGCCAGAATAGTGAGGACAGGTGGCGTGTGCCGCTCCATCTGCATGCCCCTGGGATCCTTTTGCCTGTGGAGCTTGTCTCCTCTGCTCCCCTCCAGGCCTTCTTAGGTAGGGACCTTGACCGGGTAGAGACAGCCGTTAACTCAAGCCCGCTCCTCGCCTCAAGGCCAGAGTACGAGGACCGTGTCCCCATCAACTGCAGGTACACACAGAAAGCCACGTTCAGTGATGAAGATCACAATCAAAGACCATAAGCCCAAGATGGCCGTTTATTAAATATGAATTATTAAGTGTAACCTAAAAGTGCGTCCTCCACCCTCACCCACTACATGGTTCCCCCTAACTTTGGTTCCCCCCATCTCCTCTTATCCCGGCTGGCATGCACCCTGGTGCATATTAGCCCCCCTCCAGGTGGGAGAGATGTAGTGATGAATGAAGAGGTGGGGTCCTGACAGCTGCACTATCCTTACCTCGAAGGAGAGATACCACAACTCATTAAAGAGATGCAGTACCCCTGTGGCGACCGAACCCTCAGGGGCGCCACACGTCCTCTTCTGTTCAGGACATATTCCAGACTACCCCCAAGATGGCCACTCCACTTATTCCTGTCATGTACTTTCAACTGTGAAATCCCCTGAGCACAGTAACTAAGCCCCTCCCACACTGGAGCTAGACCAATCACCAACTCTCCTTTGGTTGTTGGGCAGATTTCACCATTACTACCCTCTAACAACTGCACTGAACTCCCTATAATCAATATATTAACTGCTTATATAATCATGTAATACAATGCATTTTATATCATTCACAGAGTTAAAACCTTACATCAAAATATATATACATACACAGTCTTTCAACAAGTCCAGTGTTATACTAGTGTGGATACAGGTTTACACAATGATATCACTCTTGTCAACCGACACACATCTCAAAGGCCAAGAAGTGGCTAGAACTTTGGAGAAAAACTCATGGGCGCTTGTGTCATATTTGCCAGAATGTAGTTACCACTACATCACACAACACAAATCAAAGGCAAGACCAAGAGGCTAAACTGGCCCAGGGTCAGAAAATTAATCATAAAGTGGGATATGTTAAGCCATAAAACCTACCATGAGGGCCAAGCAAGGAACGATCCACAAGGTAGAATTGGTGTCTTGTCCACCTCTTCCAACATTTTTCCAAATATCTGTTTTTGCAAGCTAAGTTATTTAGAGCATGAAGATGAGAGTGTTGCCGCCTCGGGTAAGGGTGGAAGAGTTTTTTTGTTTTTTTTTACAAAAGAGAGATCAGGCGACCATGATAGTTCTCTATAGCCTATAAAATAACCAAAGGATGCAACATCTATCAAAAAGAAATGCTGCTCTAGTGAGCGACATACCGAGCAGAGAAAGAGAGCTGGATCCTTCAGAAGCTCATCGGGAGTTTACCGTAAGGGCAGACATATTTTTTCTCTCTTTTTATGTAACATTGAGCAATTAATGCCGGCAGTCTTCACTTCACATTACGTTTATTCAATTGACCTTTTCATGAATTTCTGGAATCAACGTTTCTGAGAAATATCCATCAGGAGAAAAGCTGAGAAAATGAGAGAATCACACGATCGGAATCCAGCATTTAATAAGACTCTGGACTCAGTCACCGGTACAATCACAGCTCATTCCTTACTGATTATTCACAAAGGTAAATGTAACTCCTGAGTATATAAAAGGAAATCTCCCACTTACACAATAAATCCAGTCACAGCAGATGAACGATTCTACATAGGGGGCAGTATTATAGTAGTTATATTCATGTACATAGGGGGCAGTATTATAGTAGTTATATTCTTGTACATAGGGGCAGTATTATAGTAGTTATATTCATGTACATAGGGGGCAGTATTATAGTAGTTATATTCTTGTACATAGGGGGCAGTATTATAGTAGTTATATTCTTGTACATAGGGGCAGTATTATAGTAGTTATATTCTTGTACATAGGAGTAGTATTATAGTAGTTATATTCTTGTACATAGAGGGCAGTATTATAGTAGTTATATTCTTGTACATAGAGGGCAGTATTATAGTAGTTCTATTCTTGTACATAGGAGTAGTATTATAGTAGTTATATTCTTGTACATAGAGGGCAGTATTATAGTAGTTATATTCTTGTACATAGGAGCAGTATTATAGTAGTTATATTCATGTACATAGGGGGCAGTATTATAGTAGTTATATTCTTGTACATAGGGGGCAGTATTATAGTAGTTATATTCTTGTACATAGGGGGCAGTATTATAGTAGTTATATTCTTGTACATAGGGGGCAGTATTATAGTAGTTATATTCATGTACATAGGGGCAGTATTATAGTAGTTATATTCTTGTACATAGGGGCAGTATTATAGTAGTTATATTCTTGTGCATAGGGAGCAGTATTATAGTAGTTATATTCTTGTACATAGGGAGCAGTATTATAGTAGTTATATTCTTGTACATAGGGGGCAGTATTATAGTAGTTATATTCTTGTACATAGGGGCAGTATTGTAGTAGTTATATTCTTGTGCATAGGGGCAGTATTATAGTAGATATATTCTTGTACATAGGAGCAGTATTATAGTAGTTATATTCTTGTACATAGGAGCAGTATGATAGTAGTTATATTCTTGTACATAGGGGGCAGTATTATAGTAGTTATATTCTTGTACATAGGAGCAGTATTATAGTAGTTATATTCTTGTACATAGGGGGCAGTATTATAGTAGTTATATTCTTGTACATAGGAGCAGTATTATAGTAGTTATATTCTTGTACATAGGGGGCAGTATTATAGTAGTTACATTCTTGTACATAGGAGCAGTATTACAGTAGTTATATTCTTGTACATAGGGGGCAGTATTATAGTAGATATATTCTTGTACATAGGAGCAGTATTATAGTAGTTATATTCTTGTACATAGGGGGCAGTATTATAGTAGTTATATTCTTGTACATAGAGGCAGTATTATAGTAGTTATATTCTTGTACATAGGGGCAGTATTATAGTAGTTATATTCCTGTACATAGGAGCAGTATTATAGTAGTTATATTCTTGTACATAGGGAGCAGTATTATAGTAGTTATATTCTTGTACATAGGGGGCAGTATTATAGTAGTTATATTCTTGTACATAGAGGCAGTATTATAGTAGTTATATTCTTGTACATAGGGGCAATATTATAGTAGTTATATTCCTGTACATAGGAGCAGTATTATAGTAGTTATATTCTTGTACATAGGGGCAGTATTATAGTAGTTATATTCTTGTACATAGGGGCAGTATTATAGTAGTTATATTCTTGTACATAGGGGCAGTAATATAGTAGTTATATTCTTGTACATATGGGGTAGTATTATAGTTGTTATATTCTTGTATATAGGGGGCAGTATTATAGTAGTTATATTCTTGTACATAGAGGCAGTATTATAGTAGTTATATTCTTGTACATAGGGGCAGTATTATAGTAGTTATATTCCTGTACATAGGAGCAGTATTATAGTAGTTATATTCTTGTACATAAAGGCAGTATTATGGTAGTTATATTCTTGTACATAGGGGGCAGTATTATAGTAGTTATATTCTTGTACATAGGAGCAGTATTATAGTAGTTATATTCTTGTACATAGCATCAGTATTATAGTAGTTATATTCCTGTACATAGGAGCAGTATTATAGTAGTTATATTCTTGTACATAGGGGCAGTATTATAGTAGTTATATTCCTGTACATAGGAGCAGTATTATAGTAGTTATATTCTTGTACATAGGGGGCAGTATTATAGTAGTTATATTCTTGTACATAGGGGGCAGTATTATAGTAGTTATATTCTTGTACATAGGGGCAGTATTATAGTATTTATATTCTTGTACATAGGGGCAGTAATATAGTAGTTATATTCTTGTACATAGGGGGTAGTATTATAGTAGTTAAATTCTTGTACATAGGGGCAGTATTAAAGTAGTTATATTCTTGTACATAGGAGCAGTATTATAGTAGTTATATTCTTGTACATAGGGGCAATATTATAGTAGCTATATTCTTGTACATAGGGGGCAGTATTATAATAGTTATATTCTTGTACATAGGAGCAGTATTATAGTAGTTATATTCTTGTACATAGGAGCAGTATTACAGTAGTTATATTCTTGTACATAGCAGCAGTATTATAGTAGTTATATTCTTGTACATAGGAACAGTATTATAGTAGTTATATTCTTGTACATAGCAGCAGTATTATAATAGTTATATTCTTGTACATAGGAGCACTAATATAGTAGTTATATTCTTGTACATATGGGCAGTATTATAGTAGTTATATTCCTGTACATAGGAGCAGTATTATAGTAGTTATATTCTTGTACATAGGGGCAGTATTATAGTAGTTATATTCTTGTACATAGAGGCAGTACTATAGTAGTTATATTCTTGTACATAGGGGCAGTATTATAGTAGTTATATTCCTGTGCATAGGAGCAGTATTATAGTAGTTATATTCTTGTACATAGGGGGCAGTATTATAGTAGTTATATTCTTGTACATAGAGGCAGTATTATAGTAGTTATATTCTTGTACATAGGGGCAGTATTATAGTAGTTATATTCCTGTACATAGGAGCAGTATTATAGTAGTTATATTCTTGTACATAGGGGCAGTATTATAGTAGTTATATTCTTGTACATAGGGGCAGTATTATAGTAGTTATATTCTTGTACATAGGGGAAGTAATATTGTAGTTATATTCTTGTACATATGGGGTAGTATTATAGTTGTTATATTCTTGTATATAGGGGGCAGTATTATAGTAGTTATATTCTTGTACATAGGGGCAGTATTATAGTAGTTATATTCTTGTACATAGGGGCAGTATTATAGTAGTTATATTCTTGTGCATAGGGAGCAGTATTATAGTAGTTATATTCTTGTACATAGGGAGCAGTATTATAAGAGTTATATTCTTGTACATAGGGGGCAGTATTATAGTAGTTATATTCTTGTACATAGGGGCAGTATTATAGTAGTTATATTCTTGTACATAGGGGCAGTATTATAGTAGTTATATTCTTGTGCATAGGGGCAGTATTATAGTAGATATATTCTTGTACATAGGAGCAGTATTATAGTAGTTATATTCTTGTACATAGGAGCAGTATTATAGTAGTTATATTCTTGTACATAGGGGGCAGTATTATAGTAGTTATATTCTTGTACATAGGAGCAGTATTATAGTAGTTATATTCTTGTACATAGGGGGCAGTATTATAGTAGTTATATTCTTGTACATAGGAGCAGTATTATAGTAGTTATATTCTTGTACATAGGGGGCAGTATTATAGTAGTTATATTCTTGTACATAGGAGCAGTATTACAGTAGTTATATTCTTGTACATAGGGGGCAGTATTATAGTAGTTATATTCTTGTACATAGGAGCAGTATTATAGTAGTTATATTCTTGTACATAGGGGGCAGTATTATAGTAGTTATATTCTTGTACATAGAGGCAGTATTATAGTAGTTATATTCTTGTACATAGGGGCAGTATTATAGTAGTTATATTCCTGTACATAGGAGCAGTATTATAGTAGTTATATTCTTGTACATAGGGGGCAGTATTATAGTAGTTATATTCTTGTACATAGAGGCAGTATTATAGTAGTTATATTCTTGTACATAGGGGCAGTATTATAGTAGTTATATTCCTGTACATAGGAGCAGTATTATAGTAGTTATATTCTTGTACATAGGGGCAGTATTATAGTAGTTATATTCTTGTACATAGGGGCAGTATTATAGTAGTTATATTCTTGTACATAGGGGCAGTATTATAGTAGTTATATTCCTGTACATAGGAGCAGTATTATAGTAGTTATATTCTTGTACATAGGGGCAGTATTATAGTAGTTATATTCTTGTACATAGAGGCAGTATTATAGTAGTTATATTCTTGTACATAGGGGCAGTATTATAGTAGTTATATTCCTGTACATAGGGGCAGTATTATAGTAGTTATATTCTTGTACATAGGGGCAGTAATATAGTAGTTATATTCTTGTACATATGGGGTAGTATTATAGTTGTTATATTCTTGTATATAGGGGGCAGTATTATAGTAGTTATATTCTTGTACATAGAGGCAGTATTATAGTAGTTATATTCTTGTACATAGGGGCAGTATTATAGTAGTTATATTCCTGTACATAGGAGCAGTATTATAGTAGTTATATTCTTGTACATAGAGGCAGTATTATGGTAGTTATATTCTTTTACATAGGGGGCAGTATTATAGTAGTTATATTCTTGTACATAGGAGCAGTATTATAGTAGTTATATTCTTGTACATAGCATCAGTATTATAGTAGTTATTTTCCTGTACATAGGAGCAGTATTATAGTAGTTATATTCTTGTACATAGGGGCAGTATTATAGTAGTTATATTCCTGTACATAGGAGCAGTATTATAGTAGTTATATTCTTGTACATAGGGGGCAGTATTATAGTAGTTATATTCTTGTACATAGGGGGCAGTATTATAGTAGTTATATTCTTGTACATAGGGGCAGTATTATAGTAGTTATATTCCTGTACATAGGAGCAGTATTATAGTAGTTATAATCTTGTACATAGGGGGCAGTATTATAGTAGTTATATTCTTGTACATAGGGGGCAGTAATATAGTAGTTATATTCTTGTACATATGGGGTAGTATTATAGTTGTTATATTCTTGTACATAGGGGGTAGTATTATAGTAGTTAAATTCTTGTACATAGGGGCAGTATTAAAGTAGTTATATTCTTGCACATAGGAGCAGTATTATAGTAGTTATATTCTTGTACATAGGGGCAGTATTATAGTAGCTATATTCTTGTACATAGGGGGCAGTATTATAGTAGTTATATTCTTGTACATAGGAGCAGTATTATAGTAGTTATATTCTTGTACATAGGAGCAGTATTATAGTAGTTATATTCTTGTATATAGGAGCAGTATTACAGTAGTTATATTCTTGTACACAGCAGCAGTATTATAGTAGTTATATTCTTGTACATAGGAACAGTATTATAGTAGTTATATTCTTGTACATAGCAGCAGTATTATAATAGTTATATTCTTGTACATAGGAGCACTATTATAGTAGTTATATTCTTGTACATAGGGGCAGTATTATAGTAGTTATATTCCTGTACATAGGAGCAGTATTATAGTAGTTATATTCTTGTACATAGGGGCAGTATTATAGTAGTTATATTCTTGTACATAGAGGCAGTACTATAGTAGTTATATTCTTGTACATAGGGGCAGTATTATAGTAGTTATATTCCTGTACATAGGAGCAGTATTATAGTAGTTATATTCTTGTACATAGGGGGCAGTATTATAGTAGTTATATTCTTGTACATAGAGGCAGTATTATAGTAGTTATTTTCTTGTACATAGGGGCAGTATTATAGTAGTTATATTCCTGTACATAGGAGCAGTATTATAGTAGTTATATTCTTGTACATAGGGGCAGTATTATAGTAGTTATATTCTTGTACATAGGGGCAGTATTATAGTAGTTATATTCTTGTACATAGGGGCAGTAATATTGTAGTTATATTCTTGTACATATGGGGTAGTATTATAGTTGTTATATTCTTGTATATAGGGGGCAGTATTATAGTAGTTATATTCTTGTACATAGGGGCAGTATTATAGTAGTTATATTCTTGTACATAGGGGCAGTATTATAGTAGTTATATTCTTGTGCATAGGGAGCAGTATTATAGTAGTTATATTCTTGTACATAGGGAGCAGTATTATAGTAGTTATATTCTTGTACATAGGGGGCAGTATTATAGTAGTTATATTCTTGTACATAGGGGCAGTATTATAGTAGTTATATTCTTGTACATAGGGGCAGTATTATAGTAGTTATATTCTTGTGCATAGGGGCAGTATTATAGCAGATATATTCTTGTACATAGGAGCAGTATTATAGTAGTTATATTCTTGTACATAGGAGCAGTATTATAGTAGTTATATTCTTGTACATAGGGGGCAGTATTATAGTAGTTATATTCTTGTACATAGGAGCAGTATTATAGTAGTTATATTCTTGTACAGAGGGGGCAGTATTATAGTAGTTATATTCTTGTACATAGGAGCAGTATTATAGTAGTTATATTCTTGTACATAGGGGGCAGTATTATAGTAGTTATATTCTTGTACATAGGAGCAGTATTACAGTAGTTATATTCTTGTACATAGGGGGCAGTATTATAGTAGTTATATTCTTGTACATAGGAGCAGTATTATAGTAGTTATATTCTTGTACATAGGGGGCAGTATTATAGTAGTTATATTCTTGTACATAGAGGCAGTATTATAGTAGTTAGATTCTTGTACATAGGGGCAGTATTATAGTAGTTATATTCCTGTACATAGGAGCAGTATTATAGTAGTTATATTCTTGTACATAGGGGGCAGTATTATAGTAATTATATTCTTGTACATAGAGGCAGTATTATAGTAGTTATATTCTTGTACATAGGGGCAGTATTATAGTAGTTATATTCCTGTACATAGGAGCAGTATTATAGTAGTTATATTCTTGTACATAGGGGCAGTATTATAGCAGTTATATTCTTGTACATAGGGGCAGTATTATAGTAGTTATATTCTTGTACATAGGGGCAGTAATATAGTAGTTATATTCTTGTACATATGGGGTAGTATTATAGTTGTTATATTCTTGTATATAGGGGGCAGTATTATAGTAGTTATATTCTTGTACATAGAGGCAGTATTATAGTAGTTATATTCTTGTACATAGGGGCAGTATTATAGTAGTTATATTCCTGTACATAGGAGCAGTATTATAGTAGTTATATTCTTGTACATAGAGGCAGTATTATGGTAGTTATATTCTTGTACATAGGGGGCAGTATTATAGTAGTTATATTCTTGTACATAGGAGCAGTATTATAGTAGTTATATTCTTGTACATAGCATCAGTATTATAGTAGTTATTTTCCTGTACATAGGAGCAGTATTATAGTAGTTATATTCTTGTACATAGGGGCAGTATTATAGTAGTTATATTCCTGTACATAGGAGCAGTATTATAGTAGTTATATTCTTGTACATAGGGGGCAGTATTATAGTAGTTATATTCTTGTACATAGGGGGCAGTATTATAGTAGTTATATTCTTGTACATAGGGGCAGTATTATAGTAGTTATATTCTTGTACATAGGGGCAGTAATATAGTAGTTATATTCTTGTACATAGGGGGTAGTATTATAGTAGTTAAATTCTTGTACATAGGGGCAGTATTAAAGTAGTTATATTCTTGTACATAGGAGCAGTATTATAGTAGTTATATTCTTGTACATAGGGGCAGTATTATAGTAGCTATATTCTTGTACATAGGGGGCAGTATTATAGTAGTTATATTCTTGTACATAGGAGCAGTATTATAGTAGTTTTATTCTTGTACATAGGAGCAGTATTATAGTAGTTATATTCTTGTATATAGGAGCAGTATTATAGTAGTTATATTCTTGTACATAGCAGCAGTATTATAGTAGTTATATTCTTGTACATAGGAACAGTATTATAGTAGTTATATTCTTGTACATAGCAGCAGTATTATAGTAGTTATATTCTTGTACATAGGAGCACTATTATAGTAGTTATATTCTTGTACATAGGGGCAGTATTATAGTAGTTATATTCCTGTACATAGGAGCAGTATTATAGTAGTTATATTCTTGTACATAGGGGGCAGTATTATAGTAGTTATATTCTTGTACATAGGAGCAGTATTATAGCAGTTATATTCTTGTACATAGGGGGCAGCATTATAGTAGTTATATTCTTGTACATAGAGGCAGTACTATAGTAGTTATATTCTTGTACATAGGGGGCAGTGTTATAGTAGTTATATTCTTGTACATAGGGGCAGTATTATAGTAGTTATATTCTTGTACATATGAGCAGTATTATAGCAGTTATATTCTTGTACATAGGGGGCAGTATTATAGTAGTTATATTCTTGTACATAGGAGGCAAAATTATAGTAGTTATATTCTTATACATAGGAGCAGTATTATAGTAGTTATATTCTTGTACATAGGGAGCAGTATTATAGTAGATATATTCTTGCACATAGGAGCAGTATTATAGTAGTTATATTCTTGTACATAGCGGCAGTATTATAGTAGTTATATTCTTGTACATAGGAGCAGTATTATAGCAGTTATATTCTTGTACATAGGGAGCAGTATTATAGAAGATATATTCTTGTACATAGGAGCAGTATTATAGTAGTTATATTCTTGTACATAGGAGCAGTATTATAGTAGTTATATTCTTGTACATAGGGGCAATATTACAGTAGTTATATTCTTGTACATAGGGAGCAGTATTATAGTAGTTATATTCTTTTTCATAGGGGGCAGTATTATAGTAGTTATATTCTTGTACATAGGGAGCAGTATTATAGTAGTTAAATTCTTGTACATAGGGAATAGTATTATAGTAGATATATTTTTGGACATAGGATCAGTATTATAGTAGTCATATTCTTGTACATAGGGGGCAATATTATAGTAGTCATATTCTTATACATAGGGGGCAATATTATAGTAGTCATATTCTTGTACATAGGGGGCAGTATTATAGCAGTTATATTCTTGTATATAGGGGCAGTATTATAGTACTTATATTCTTGTACATAGGGAGCAGTATTATAGTAGTTATATTCTTGTACATAGGGAGCAGTATTATAGTAGTCATATTCTTGTACATAGGGGGCAATATTATAGTAGTCATATTCTTGTACATAGGGGGCAATATTATAGTAGTCATATTCTTGTACATAGGGGGCAGTATTATAGCAGTTATATTCTTGTACATAGGGGGCAGTATTATAGTAGTCATATTCTTGTACATAGGAGCTGTATTATAGTAGTCATATTCTTGTACATAGGGGGCAATATTATAGTAGTCATATTCTTGTACATAGGGGGCAATATTATATTAGTTATATTCTTGTACATAGGAGCAGTATTATAGTAGTTATATTCTTGTACATAGCAGCAGTATTATAGTAGTTATATTCTTGTACATAGGGGGCAATATTATAGTAGTTATATTCTTGTACATAGGGGGCAGTATTATAGTAGTTATATTCTTGTACATAGGGGGCAGTATTATAGTAGTTATATTCTTATACATAGGGGTAGTATTATAGTAGTTATATTCTTGTACATAGGAGCAGTATTATAGTAGTTATATTCTTGTACATAGCAGCAGTATTATAGTAGTTATATTCTTGTACATAGAGGCATTATTATAGTAGTTATATTCTTGTACATAGGAGCAGTATTATAGTAGTTATATTCTTGCACATAGGGGCAGTATTATAGTAGTTATATTCCTGTACATAGGAGCAGTATTATAGTAGTTATATTCTTGTACATAGGGACACTATTATAGTAGTTATATTCTTGTACATAGGGGCAGTAATATAGTAGTTATATTCTTGTACATAGGGGGCAGTATTATAGTAGTTATATTCTTGTACATAGGGGCAGTAATATAGTAGTTATATTCTTGTACATAGGGATCAGTATTATAGTAGATATATTCTTGTACATAGGAGCAGTATTATAGTAGTTATATTCTTGTACATAGGGGGCAGTATTATAGTAGTTATATTCTTGTACATAGGAGGCAGTATTATAGTAGTTATAATCTTGTACATAGGGGGCAGTATTATAGTAGTTATATTCTTGTACATAGGGGGCAGTATTATAGTAGTTATATTCTTGTACATAGGGGGCAATATTATAGTAGTCATATTCTTGTACGTAGGGGGCAATATTATAGTAGTTATATTCTTGTACATAGGAGCAGTATAATTATAGTTATATTCTTGTACATAGCAGCAGTATTATAGTAGTTATATTCTTGTACATAGGGGGCAATATTATAGTAGTTATATTCTTGTACATAGGGGGCAGTATTATAGTAGTTATATTCTTGTACATAGGGGGCAGTATTATAGTAGTTATATTCTTATACATAGGGGTAGTATTATAGTAGTTATATTCTTGTACATAGGAACAGTATTATAGTAGTTATATTCTTGTACATAGCAGCAGTATTATAGTAGTTATATTCTTGTACATAGAGGCATTATTATAGTAGTTATATTCTTGTACATAGGAGCAGTATTATAGTAGTTATATTCTTGTACATAGGGGCAGTATTATAGTAGTTATATTCCTGTACATAGGAGCAGTATTATAGTAGTTATATTCTTGTACATAGGGACACTATTATAGTAGTTATATTCTTGTACATAGGGGCAGTAATATAGTAGTTATATTCTTGTACATAGGGGGCAGTATTATAGTAGTTATATTCTTGTACATAGGGGCAGTAATATAGTAGTTATATTCTTGTACATAGGGAGCAGTATTATAGTAGATATATTCTTTTACATAGGAGCAGTATTATAGTAGTTATATTCTTGTACATAGGGGGCAGTATTATAGTAGTTATATTCTTGTACATAGGAGGCAGTATTATAGTAGTTATAATCTTGTACATAGGGGGCAGTATTATAGTAGTTATATTCTTGTACATAGGGGGCAGTATTATAGTAGTTATATTCTTGTACATAGGGGGCAATATTATAGTAGTCATATTCTTGTACATAGGGGGCAATATTATAGTAGTTATATTCTTGTACATAGGAGCAGTATAATTATAGTTATATTCTTGTACATAGCAGCAGTATTATAGTAGTTATATTCTTGTACATAGGGGGCAATATTATAGTAGTTATATTCTTGTACATAGGGGGCAGTATTATAGTAGTTATATTCTTGTACATAGGGGGCAGTATTATAGTAGTTATATTCTTATACATAGGGGTAGTATTATAGTAGTTATATTCTTGTACATAGGAACAGTATTATAGTAGTTATATTCTTGTACATAGCAGCAGTATTATAGTAGTTATATTCTTGTACATAGAGGCAGTATTATAGTAGTTATATTCCTGTACATAGGGGCAGTATTATAGTAGTTATATTCTTGTACATAGGAACAGTATTATAGTAGTTATATTCTTGTACATAGGGGGCAATATTATAGTAGTTATATTCTTGTACATAGGGGGCAGTATTATAGTAGTTATATTCTTGTACATAGGGGGCAGTATTATAGTAGTTATATTCTTATACATAGGGGTAGTATTATAGTAGTTATATTCTTGTACATAGGAACAGTATTATAGTAGTTATATTCTTGTACATAGCAGCAGTATTATAGTAGTTATATTCTTGTACATAGGGGCAGTATTATAGTAGTTATATTCCTGTACATAGGGGCAGTATTATAGTAGTTATATTCTTGTACATAGGAACAGTATTATAGTAGTTATATTCTTGTACATAGGGGCAGTATTATAGTAGTTATATTCCTGTACATAGGAGCAGTATTATAGTAGTTATATTCTTGTACATAGGGACACTATTATAGTAGTTATATTCTTGTACATAGGGGCAGTAATATAGTAGTTATATTCTTGTACATAGGGAGCAGTATTATAGTAGATATATTCTTGTACATAGGAGCAGTATTATAGTAGTTATATTCTTGTACATAGGGGGCAGTATTATAGTAGTTATATTCTTGTACATAGGAGGCAGTATTATAGTAGTTATAATCTTGTACATAGGGGGCAGTATTATAGTAGTTATATTCTTGTACATAGGGGGCAGTATTATAGTAGTTATATTCTTGTACATTGGAGGCAGTATTATAGTAGTTATATTCTTGTACATAGGGGGCAGTATTATAGTAGTTATATTCTTGTACCTAGGAGACTGTATTATAGTAGTTATAATCTTGTACATAGGAGGCATTATTATAGTAGTTATATTCTTGTACATAGGGGGCAGTATTATAGTAGCTATATTCTTGTACATAGGGGGCAGTATTATAGTAGTTATATTCTTGTACATAGGAGAAGTATTATAGTAGTTATATTCTTGTACATAGGGGGCAGTATTATAGTAGTTATATTCTTGTACATAGGGGGCAGTATTATAGTAGTTATATTCTTGTACATAGGGGCAGTAATATAGTAGTTATATTCTTGTACATAGGGAGCAGTATTATAGTAGATATATTCTTGTACATAGGGGCAGTATTATAGTAGTTATATTCTTGTTCATAGGGGGCAGTATTATAGTAGTTATATTCTTGTACATAGGGGCAGTATTATAGTAGTTATATTCTTGTACATAGGGGCAGTAATATAGTAGTTATATTCTTGTACATAGGGGGCAGTATTATAGTAGTTATATTCTTGTACATAGGGGCAGTAATATAGTAGTTATATTCTTGTACATAGGGAGCAGTATTATAGTAGATATATTCTTGTACGTAGGAGCAGTATTATAGTAGTTATATTCTTGTACATAGGAGCAGTATTATAGTAGTTATATTCTTGTACATAGGAGCAGTATTATAGTAGTTATATTCTTGTACATAGGGAGCAGTAATATAGTAGATATATTCTTGTACATAGGAGCAGTATTATAGTAGTTATATTCTTGTACATAGCGGTAGTATTATAGTAGTTATATTCTTGTACATAGGAGCAGTATTATAGCAGTTATATTCTTGTACATAGGGAGCAGTATTATAGTAGTTATATTCTTGTACATAGCGGCAGTATTATAGTAGTTATATTCTTGTACATAGGAGCAGTATTATAGCAGTTATATTCTTGTACATAGGGAGCAGTATTATAGTAGTTATATTCTTGTACATAGGAGCAGTATTATAGTAGTTATATTCTTGTACATAGGAGCAGTATTATAGTAGATATATTCTTGTACATAGGAGCAGTATTATAGTAGTTATATTCTTA
Organism: Phyllobates terribilis; assembly: GCF_046119375.1. Classification (NCBI taxonomy): domain Eukaryota; kingdom Metazoa; phylum Chordata; class Amphibia; order Anura; family Dendrobatidae; genus Phyllobates; species Phyllobates terribilis. The sequence continues at coordinate 30,791,530 of NW_027362763.1, forward strand.
TACATAGGGGCAGTATTATAGTAGTTATATTCCTGTACATAGGAGCAGTATTATAGTAGTTATATTCTTGTACATAGGGACACTATTATAGCAGTTATATTCTTGTTCATAGGGGCAGTAATATAGTAGTTATATTCTTGTACATAGGGGGCAGTATTATAGTAGTTATATTCTTGTACATAGGGGCAGTAATATAGTAGTTATATTCTTGTACATAGGGAGCAGTATTATAGTAGATATATTCTTGTACATAGGAGCAGTAGTATAGTAGTTATATTCTTGTACATAGGGGGCAGTATTATAGTAGTTATATTCTTGTACATAGGAGCAGTATTATAGTAGTCATATTCTTGTACATAGGGGGCAATATTATAGTAGTTATATTCTTGTACATAGGGGGCAGTATTATAGTAGTTATATTCTTGTACATAGGAGCAGTATTATAGTATTTATATTCTTGTACATAGGAGCAGTATTATAGTAGTTATATTCTTGTATATAGGAGCAGTATTATAGTAGTTATATTCTTGTACATAGCAGCAGTATTATAGTAGTTATATTCTTGTACATAGGAGCAGTATTATAGTAGTTATATTCTTGTACATAGGGGGCAGTATTATGGTAGTTTTATTCTTGTACATAGGGGGCAGTATTATAGTAGTTATATTCTTGTACATAGGAGCAGTATTATAGTAGTTATATTCTTGTACATAGGAGCAGTATTATAGTAGTTATATTCTTGTATATAGGAGCAGTATTATAGTAGTTATATTCTTATACGTAGGGGTAGTATTATAGTAGTTATATTCTTGTACATAGGAACAGTATTATAGCAGTTATATTCCTGTACATAGGGGCAGTATTATAGTAGTTATATTCTTGTACATAGCAGCAGTATTATAGTAGTTATATTCTTGTACATAGAGGCAGTATTATAGTAGTTATATTCCTGTACATAGGAGCAGTATTATAGTAGTTATATTCTTGTACATAGGAAGAGTATTATAGTAGTTATATTCTTGTACATAGCAGCAGTATTATAGTAGTTACATTCTTGTATATAGGAGCAGTATTATAGCAGTTATATTCCTGTACATAGGGGCAGTATTATAGTAGTTATATTCTTGTACATAGCAGCAGTATTATAGTAGTTATATTCTTGTACATAGAGGCAGTATTATAGTAGTTATATTCTTGTACATAGAAGCAGTATTATAGTAGCTATATTCTTGTACATAGGAACATTATTATAGTAGTTATATTCTTGTACATAGCAGCAGTATTATAGTAGTTATATTCTTGTACATAGAGGCAGTATTATAGTAGTTATATTCCTGTACATAGGAGCAGTATTATAGTAGTTATATTCTTGTACATAGGGGGCAGTATTATAGTAGTTATATTCTTGTACATAGGGGGCAGTATTATAGTAGTTATATTCTTGTACATAGGGGCAGTATTATAGTAGTTATATTCTTGTACATAGGGGCAGTAATATAGTAGTTATATTCTTGTACATAGGGGGTAGTATTATAGTAGTTATATTCTTGTACATAGGGGCAGTATTATAGTAGTTATATTCTTGTACATAGGGGCAGTAATATAGTAGTTATATTCTTGTACATAGGGGGCAGTATTATAGTAGTTATATTCTTGTACTTAGGGGGCAGTATTATAGTAGTTATATTCTTGTACATAGGGGCAGTATTATAGTAGTTATATTCTTGCACATAGGAGCAGTATTATAGTAGTTATATTCTTGTACATAGGAGCAGTATTATAATAGTTATATTCTTGTACATAGGGGCAGTATTATAGTAATTATATTCCTGTACATAGGAGCAGTATTATAGTAGTTATATTCTCGTACATAGGGGGCAGTATTATAGTAGTTATATTCTTGTACATAGGGGACAGTATTATAGTAGTTATATTCTTGTACATAGGGGCAGTATTATAGTAGTTATATTCTTGTACATAGGGGCAGTAATATAGTAGTTATATTCTTGTACATAGGGGGTAGTATTATAGTAGTTATATTCCTGTACATAGGAGCAGTATTATAGTAGTTATATTCTTGTACATAGAGGCAGTATTATAGTAGTTATATTCTTGTACATAGGGGGCAGTGTTATAGTAGTTATATTCTTGTACATAGTAGTAGTATTATAGTAGTTATATTCTTGTACATAGAGGCAGTACTATAGTAGTTATATTCTTGTACATAGGGGGCAGTGTTATAGTAGATATATTCTTGTACATAGGGGCAGTATTATAGTAGTTATATTCTTGTACATAGGAGCAGTATTATAGCAGTTATATTCTTGTACATAGGGGGCAGTATTATAGTAGTTATATTCTTGTACATAGGGGCAGTATTATAGTAGTTATATTCTTGTACATAGGAGCAGTATTATAGCAGTTATATTCTTGTACATAGGGGGCAGTATTATAGTAGTTATATTCTTGTACATAGGAGCAGTATTATAGTAGTTATATTCTTGTACATAGGAGGCAAAATTATAGTAGTTATATTCTTATACATAGGAGCAGTATTATAGTAGTTATATTCTTGTACATAGGGAGCAGTATTATAGTAGATATATTCTTGCACATAGGAGCAGTATTATAGTAGTTATATTCTTGTACATAGCGGCAGTATTATAGTAGTTATATTCTTGTACATAGGAGCAGTATTATAGCAGTTATATTCTTGTACATAGGGAGCAGTATTATAGTAGATATATTCTTGTACATGGGAGCAGTATTATAGTAGTTATATTCTTGTACATAGGAGCAGTATTATAGTAGTTATATTCTTGTACATAGGGGCAATATTATAGTAGTTATATTCTTGTACATAGGGAGCAGTATTATAGTAGTTATATTCTTTTTCATAGGGGGCAGTATTATAGTAGTTATATTCTTGTACATAGGGAGCAGTATTATAGTAGTTAAATTCTTGTACATAGGGACCAGTATTATATTAGATATATTCTTGTACATAGGATCAGTATTATAGTAGTCATATTCTTGTACATAGGGGGCAATATTATAGTAGTCATATTCTTATACATAGGGGGCAATATTATAGTAGTCATATTCTTGTACATAGGGGGCAGTATTATAGCAGTTATATTCTTGTACATAGGGGGCAGTATTATAGTACTTATATTCTTGTACATAGGGAGCAGTATTATAGTAGTTATATTCTTGTACATAGGGAGCAGTATTATAGTAGTCATATTCTTGTACATAGGGGGCAATATTATAGTAGTCATATTCTTGTACATAGGGGGCAATATTATAGTATTCATATTCTTGTACATAGGGGGCAGTATTATAGCAGTTATATTCTTGTACATAGGGGGCAGTATTATAGTAGTTATATTCTTGTACATAGGAGCTGTATTATAGTAGTCATATTCTTGTACATAGGAGCAGTATTATAGTAGTTATATTCTTGTACATAGGGGGCAATATTATAATAGTCATATTCTTGTACATAGGGGGCAATATTATAGTAGTTATATTCTTGTACATAGGAGCAGTATTATAGTAGTTATATTCTTGTACATAGCAGCAGTATTATAGTAGTTATATTCTTGTACATAGGGGGCAATATTATAGTAGTTATATTCTTGTACATAGGGGGCAGTATTATAGTAGTTATATTCCTGTACATAGGGGGCAGTATTATAGTAGTTATATTCTTATACATAGGGGTAGTATTATAGTAGTTATATTCTTGTACATAGGAACAGTATTATAGTAGTTATATTCTTGTACATAGCAGCAGTATTATAGTAGTTATATTCTTGTACATAGAGGCATTATTATAGTAGTTATATTCTTGTACATAGGAGCAGTATTATAGTAGTTATATTCTTGTACATAGGGGCAGTATTATAGTAGTTATATTCCTGTACATAGGAGCAGTATTATAGTAGTTATATTCTTGTACATAGGGACACTATTATAGTAGTTATATTATTGTACATAGGGGCAGTAATATAGTAGTTATATTCTTGTACATAGGGAGCAGTATTATAGTAGATATATTCTTGTACATAGGAGCAGTATTATAGTAGTTATATTCTTGTACATAGGGTGCAGTATTATAGCAGTTATATTCTTGTACATAGGGGGCAGTATTATAGTAGTTATATTCTTGTACATAGGGGGCAGTATTATAGTAGTTATATTCTTGAACATAGGGGCAGTATTATAGTAGTTATATTCTTGTACATAGGGGCAGTAATATAGTAGTTATATTCTTGTACATAGGGGGTAGTATTATAGTAGTTATATTCTTGTACATAGGGGCAGTATTATAGTAGTTATATTCTTGTACATAGGGGCAGTAATATAGTAGTTATATTCTTGTACATAGGGGGCAGTATTATAGTAGTTATATTCTTGTACTTAGGGGGCAGTATTATAGTAGTTATATTCTTGTACATAGGGGCAGTATTATAGTAGTTATATTCTTGCACATAGGAGCAGTATTATAGTAGTTATATTCTTGTACATAGGAGCAGTATTATAATAGTTATATTCTTGTACATAGGGGCAGTATTATAGTAAATATATTCCTGTACATAGGAGCAGTATTATAGTAGTTATATTCTCGTACATAGGGGGCAGTATTATAGTAGTTATATTCTTGTACATAGGGGACAGTATTATAGTAGTTATATTCTTGTACATAGGGGCAGTATTATAGTAGTTATATTCTTGTACATAGGGGCAGTAATACAGTAGTTATATTCTTGTACATAGGGGGTAGTATTATAGTAGTTATATTCCTGTACATAGGAGCAGTATTATAGTAGTTATATTCTTGTACATAGAGGCAGTATTATAGTAGTTATATTCTTGTACATAGGGGGCAGTGTTATAGTAGTTATATTCTTGTACATAGTAGCAGTATTATAGTAGTTATATTCTTGTACATAGAGGCAGTACTATAGTAGTTATATTCTTGTACATAGGGGGCAGTGTTATAGAAGATATATTCTTGTACATAGGGGCAGTATTATAGTAGTTATATTCTTGTACATAGGAGCAGTATTATAGCAGTTATATTCTTGTACATAGGGGGCAGTATTATAGTAGTTATATTCTTGTACATAGGGGCAGTATTATAGTAGTTATATTCTTGTACATAGGAGCAGTATTATAGCAGTTATATTCTTGTACATAGGGGGCAGTATTATAGTAGTTATATTCTTGTACATAGGAGCAGTATTATAGTAGTTATATTCTTGTACATAGGAGGCAAAATTATAGTAGTTATATTCTTATACATAGGAGCAGTATTATAGTAGTTATATTCTTGTACATAGGGAGCAGTATTATAGTAGATATATTCTTGCACATAGGAGCAGTATTATAGTAGTTATATTCTTGTACATAGCGGCAGTATTATAGTAGTTATATTCTTGTACATAGGAGCAGTATTATAGCAGTTATATTCTTGTACATAGGGAGCAGTATTATAGTAGATATATTCTTGTACATGGGAGCAGTATTATAGTAGTTATATTCTTGTACATAGGAGCAGTATTATAGTAGTTATATTCTTGTACATAGGGGCAATATTATAGTAGTTATATTCTTGTACATAGGGAGCAGTATTATAGTAGTTATATTCTTTTTCATAGGGGGCAGTATTATAGTAGTTATATTCTTGTACATAGGGAGCAGTATTATAGTAGTTAAATTCTTGTACATAGGGAGCAGTATTATAGTAGATATATTCTTGTACATAGGATCAGTATTATAGTAGTCATATTCTTGTACATAGGGGGCAATATTATAGTAGTCATATTCTTATACATAGGGGGCAATATTATAGTAGTCATATTCTTGTACATAGGGGGCAGTATTATAGCAGTTATATTCTTGTACATAGGGGGCAGTATTATAGTACTTATATTCTTGTACATAGGGAGCAGTATTATAGTAGTTATATTCTTGTACATAGGGAGCAGTATTATAGTAGTCATATTCTTGTACATAGGGGGCAATATTATAGTAGTCATATTCTTGTACATAGGGGGCAATATTATAGTAGTCATATTCTTGTACATAGGGGGCAGTATTATAGCAGTTATATTCTTGTACATAGGGGGCAGTATTATAGTAGTTATATTCTTGTACATAGGAGCTGTATTATAGTAGTCATATTCTTGTACATAGGGGGCAATATTATAATAGTCATATTCTTGTACATAGGGGGCAATATTATAGTAGTTATATTCTTGTACATAGGAGCAGTATTATAGTAGTTATATTCTTGTACATAGCAGCAGTATTATAGTAGTTATATTCTTGTACATAGGGGGCAATATTATAGTAGTTATATTCTTGTACATAGGGGGCAGTATTATAGTAGTTATATTCTTGTACATAGGGGGCAGTATTATAGTAGTTATATTCTTATACATAGGGGTAGTATTATAGTAGTTATATTCTTGTACATAGGAACAGTATTATAGTAGTTATATTCTTGTACATAGCAGCAGTATTATAGTAGTTATATTCTTGTACATAGAGGCATTATTATAGTAGTTATATTCTTGTACATAGGAGCAGTATTATAGTAGTTATATTCTTGTACATAGGGGCAGTATTATAGTAGTTATATTCCTGTACATAGGAGCAGTATTATAGTAGTTATATTCTTGTACATAGGGACACTATTATAGTAGTTATATTATTGTACATAGGGGCAGTAATATAGTAGTTATATTCTTGTACATAGGGAGCAGTATTATAGTAGATATATTCTTGTACATAGGAGCAGTATTATAGTAGTTATATTCTTGTACATAGGGTGCAGTATTATAGCAGTTATATTCTTGTACATAGGAGGCAGTATTATAGTAGATATAATCTTGTACATAGAGGGCAGTATTATAGTAGTTATATTCTTGTACATAGGGGGCAGTATTATAGTAGTTATATTCTTGTACTTAGGGGCAGTATTATAGTAGTTATATTCTTGTACATAAGGGCAGTAATATAGTAGCTATATTCTTGTACATAGGGGGCAGTATTATAGTAGTTATATTCTTGTACATAGGGGCAGTAATATAGTAGTTATATTCTTGTACATAGGGAGCAGTATTATAGTAGATATATTCTTGTACATAGGAGCAGTATTATAGTAGTTATATTCTTGTACATAGGGGCAGTATTATAGTAGTTATATTCTTGTACATAGGAGCAGTATTATAGCAGTTATATTCTTGTACATAGGGGGCAGTATTATAGTAGTTATATTCTTGTACATAGGAGGCAAAATTATAGTAGTTATACTCTTATACATAGGAGCAGTATTATAGTAGTTATATTCTTGTACATAGGGAGCAGTATTATAGTAGATATATTCTTGCACATAGGAGCAGTATTATAGTAGTTATATTCTTGTACATAGCGGCAGTATTATAGTAGTTATATTCCTGTACATAGGAGCAGTATTATAGTAGTTATATTCTTGTACATAGGGACACTATTATAGTAGTTATATTCTTGTACATAGGGGCAGTAATATAGTAGTTATATTCTTGTACATAGGGGGCAGTATTATAGCAGTTATATTCTTGTACATAGGGGGCAGTATTATAGTAGTTATATTCTTGTACATAGGAGGCAAAATTATAGTAGTTATACTCTTATACATAGGAGCAGTATTATAGTAGTTATATTCTTGTACATAGGGAGCAGTATTATAGTAGATATATTCTTGCACATAGGAGCAGTATTATAGTAGTTATATTCTTGTACATAGCGGCAGTATTATAGTAGTTATATTCCTGTACATAGGAGCAGTATTATAGTAGTTATATTCTTGTACATAGGGACACTATTATAGTAGTTATATTCTTGTACATAGGGACACTATTATAGTAGTTATATTCTTGTACATAGGGGCAGTATTATAGTAGTTATATTCTTGTACATAGGGGCAGTAATATAGTAGTTATATTCTTGTACATAGGGAGCAGTATTATAGTAGATATATTCTTGTACATAGGAGTAGTATTATAGTAGTTATATTCTTGTACATAGGGGGCAGTATTATAGTAGTTATATTCTTGTACATAGGGGGCAGTATTATAGTAGTTATAATCTTGTACATAGGGGGCAGTATAATAGTAGTTATATTCTTGTACATAGGGGGCAGTATTATAGTAGTTATATTCTTGTACATAGGGGGCAGTATTATAGTAGTTATATTCTTGTACATAGGGGGCAATATTATAGTAGTCATATTCTTGTACATAGGGGGCAATATTATAGTAGTTATATTCTTGTACATAGGAGCAGTATAATTATAGTTATATTCTTGTACATAGCAGCAGTATTATAGTAGTTATATTCTTGTACATAGGGGTCAATATTATAGTAGTTATATTCTTGTACATAGGGGGCAGTATTATAGTAGTTATATTCTTGTACATAGGGGGCAGTATTATAGTAGTTATATTCTTATACATAGGGGTAGTATTATAGTAGTTATATTCTTGTACATAGGAACAGTATTATAGTAGTTATATTCTTGTACATAGCAGCAGTATTATAGTAGTTATATTCTTGTACATAGAGGCATTATTATAGTAGTTATATTTTTGTACATAGGAGCAGTATTATAGTAGTTATATTCTTGTACATAGGGGCAGTATTATAGTAGTTATATTCCTGTACATAGGAGCAGTATTATAGTAGTTATATTCTTGTACATAGGGACACTATTATAGTAGTTATATTCTTGTACATAGGGGCAGTAATATAGTAGTTATATTCTTGTACATAGGGGCAGTAATATAGTAGTTATATTCTTGTACATAGGGAGCAGTATTATAGTAGATATATTCTTGTACATAGGAGCAGTATTATAGTAGTTATATTCTTGTACATAGGGGGCAGTATTATAGTAGTTATATTCTTGTACATAGGAGGCAGTATTATAGTAGTTATAATCTTGTACATAGGGGGCAGTATTATAGTAGTTATATTCTTGTACATAGGGGGCAGTATTATAGTAGTTATATTCTTGTACATTGGATGCAGTATTATAGTAGTTATATTCTTGTACATAGGGGGCAGTATTATAGTAGTTATATTCTTGTACATAGGAGACAGTATTATAGTAGTTATAATCTTGTACATAGGAGGCAGTATTATAGTAGTTATATTCTTGTACATAGGGGGCAGTATTATAGTAGCTATATTCTTGTACATAGGGGGCAGTATTATAGTAGTTATATTCTTGTACATAGGAGCAGTATTATAGTAGTTATATTCTTGTACATAGGGGGCAGTATTATAGTAGTTATATTCTTGTACATAGGGGGCAGAATTATAGTAGTTATATTCTTGTACATAGGGGCAGTAATATAGTAGTTATATTCTTGTACATAGGGAGCAGTATTATAGTAGATATATTCTTGTACATAGGGGCAGTATTATAGTAGTTATATTCTTGTTCATAGGGGGCAGTATTATAGTAGTTATATTCTTGTACATAGGGGCAGTATTATATTAGTTATATTCTTGTACAAAGGGGCAGTAATATAGTAGTTATATTCTTGTACATAGGGGGCAGTATTATAGTAGTTATATTCTTGTACATAGGGGCAGTAATATAGTAGTTATATTCTTGTACATAGGGAGCAGTATTATAGTAGATATATTCTTGTACGTAGGAGCAGTATTATAGTAGTTATATTCTTGTACATAGGAGCAGTATTATAGTAGTTATATTCTTGTACATAGGAGCAGTATTATAGTAGTTATATTCTTGTACATAGGGAGCAGTAATATAGTAGATATATTCTTGTACATAGGAGCAGTATTATAGTAGTTATATTCTTGTACATAGCGGCAGTATTATAGTAGTTATATTCTTGTACATAGGAGCAGTATTATAGCAGTTATATTCTTGTACATAGGGAGCAGTATTATAGTAGTTATATTCTTGTACATAGGATCAGTATTATAGTAGTTATATTCTTGTACATAGGAGCAGTATTATAGTAGATATATTCTTGTACATAGGAGGCAGTATTATAGTAGTTATAATCTTGTACATAGGGGGCAGTATTATAGTAGTTATATTCTTGTTCATAGGGGGCAGTATTATAGTAGTTATATTCTTGTACTTAGGGGCAGTATTATAGTAGTTATATTCTTGTACATAGGGGCAGTAATATAGTAGTTATATTCTTGTACATAGGGGGCAGTATTATAGTAGTTATATTCTTGTACATAGGGGCAGTAATATAGTAGTTATATTCTTGTACATAGGGAGCAGTATTATAGTAGATATATTCTTGTACATAGGAGCAGTATTATAGTAGTTATATTCTTGTACATAGGGGCAGTATTATAGTAGTTATATTCTTGTACATAGGAGCAGTATTATAGCAGTTATATTCTTGTACATAGGGGGCAGTATTATAGTAGTTATATTCTTGTACATAGGAGGCAAAATTATAGTAGTTATATTCTTATACATAGGAGCAGTATTATAGTAGTTATATTCTTGTACATAGGGAGCAGTATTATAGTAGATATATTCTTGCACATAGGAGCAGTATTATAGTAGTTATATTCTTGTACATAGCGGCAGTATTATAGTAGTTATATTCTTGTACATAGGAGCAGTATTATAGCAGTTATATTCTTGTACATAGGGAGCAGTATTATAGTAGATATATTCTTGTACATAGGAGCAGTATTATAGTAGTTATATTCTTGTACATAGGAGCAGTATTATAGTAGTTATATTCTTGTACATAGGGGCAATATTATAGTAGTTATATTCTTGTACATAGGGAGCAGTATTATAGTAGTTATATTCTTTTTCATAGGGGGCAGTATTATAGTAGTTATCTTCTTGTACATAGGGAGCAGTATTATAGTAGTTAAATTCTTGTACATAGGGAGCAGTATTATAGTAGATATATTCTTGTACATAGGATCAGTATTATAGTAGTCATATTCTTGTACATAGGGGGCAATATTATAGTAGTCATATTCTTATATATAGGGGGCAATATTATAGTAGTCATATTCTTGTACATAGGGGGCAGTATTATAGCAGTTATATTCTTGTACATAGGGGGCAGTATTATAGTACTTATATTCTTGTACATAGGGAGCAGTATTATAGTAGTTATATTCTTGTACATAGGGAGCAGTATTATACTAGTCATATTCTTGTACATAGGGGGCAATATTATAGTAGTCATATTCTTGTACATAGGGGGCAATATTATAGTAGTCATATTCTTGTACATAGGGGGCAGTATTATAGCAGTTATATTCTTGTACATAGGGGGCAGTATTATAGTAGTTATATTCTTGTACATAGGAGCTGTATTATAGTAGTCATATTCTTGTACATAGGGGGCAATATTATAGTAGTCATATTCTTGTACATAGGGGGCAATATTATAGTAGTTATATTCTTGTACATAGGAGCAGTATTATAGTAGTTATATTCTTGTACATAGCAGCAGTATTATAGTAGTTATATTCTTGTACATAGGGGGCAATATTATAGTAGTTATATTCTTGTACATAGGGGGCAGTTTTATAGTAGTTATATTCTTGTACATAGGGGGCAGTATTATAGTAGTTATATTCTTATACATAGGGGTAGTATTATAGTAGTTATATTCTTGTACATAGGAACAGTATTATAGTAGTTATATTCTTGTACATAGCAGCAGTATTATAGTAGTTATATTCTTGTACATAGAGGCATTATTATAGTAGTTATATTCTTGTACATAGGAGCAGTATTATAATAGTTATATTCTTGTACATAGGGGCAGTATTATAGTAGTTATATTCCTGTACATAGGAGCAGTATTATAGTAGTTATATTCTTGTACATCTGGACACTATTATAGTAGTTATATTTTTGTACATAGGGGCAGTAATATAGTAGTTATATTCTTGTACATAGGGGGCAGTATTATAGTAGTTATATTCTTGTACATAGGGGCAGTAATATAGTAGTTATATTCTTGTACATAGGGAGCAGTATTATAGTAGATATATTCTTGTACATAGGAGCAGTATTATAGTAGTTATATTCTTGTACATAGGGGGCAGTATTATAGCAGTTATATTCTTGTACATAGGAGGCAGTATTATAGTAGTTATAATCTTGTACATAGGGGCAGTATTATAGTAGTAATATTCTTGTACATAGGGGGCAGTATTATAGTAGTTATATTCTTGTACATAGGGGGCAATATTATAGTAGTCATATTCTTGTACATAGGGGGCAATATTATAGTAGTTATATTCTTGTACATAGGAGCAGTATAATTATAGTTATATTCTTGTACATAGCAGCAGTATTATAGTAGTTATATTCTTGTACATAGGGGGCAATATTATAGTAGTTATATTCTTGTACATAGGGGGCAGTATTATAGCAGTTATATTCTTGTACATAGGGGGCAGTATTATAGTAGTTATATTCTTATACATAGGGGTAGTATTATAGTAGTTATATTCTTGTACATAGGAACAGTATTATAGTAGTTATATTCTTGTACATAGCAGCAGTATTATAGTAGTTATATTCTTGTACATAGAGGCATTATTATAGTAGTTATATTCTTGTACATAGGAGCAGTATTATAGTAGTTATATTCTTGTACATAGGGGCAGTATTATAGTATTTATATTCCTGTACATAGGAGCAGTATTATAGTAGTTATATTCTTGTACATAGGGACACTATTATAGTAGTTATATTCTTGTACATAGGGGCAGTAATATAGTAGTTATATTCTTGTACATAGGGGGCAGTATTATAGTAGTTATATTCTTGTACATAGGGGCAGTAATATAGTAGTTATATTCTTGTACATAGGGAGCAGTATTATAGTAGATATATTCTTGTACATAGGAGCAGTATTATAGTAGTTATATTCTTGTACATAGGGGGCAGTATTATAGTAGTTATATTCTTGTACATAGGAGGCAGTATTATAGTAGTTATAATCTTGTACATAGGGGGCAGTATTATAGTAGTTATATTCTTGTACATAGGGGGCAGTATTATAGTAGTTATATTCTTGTACATTGGAGGCAGTATTATAGTAGTTATATTCTTGTACATAGGGGGCAGTATTATAGTAGTTATATTCTTGTACATAGGAGACAGTATTATAGCAGTTATAATCTTGTACATAGGAGGCAGTATTATAGTAGTTATATTCTTGTACATAGGGGGCAGTATTATAGTAGCTATATTCTTGTACATAGGGGGCAGTATTATAGTAGTTATATTCTTGTACATCGGAGCAGTATTATAGTAGTTATATTCTTGTACATAGGGGGCAGTATTATAGTAGTTATATTCTTGTACATAGGGGGCAGTATTATAGTAGTTATATTCTTGTACATAGGGGCAGTAATATAGTAGTTATATTCTTGTACATAGGGAGCAGTATTATAGTAGATATATTCTTGTACATAGGGGCAGTATTATAGTAGTTATATTCTTGTTCATAGGGGGCAGTATTATAGTAGTTATATTCTTGTACATAGGGGCAGTATTATAGTAGTCATATTCTTGTACATAGGGGCAGTAATATAGTAGTTATATTCTTGTACATAGGGGGCAGTATTATAGTAGTTATATTCTTGTACATAGGGGCAGTAATATAGTAGTTATATTCTTGTACATAGGGAGCAGTATTATAGTAGATATATTCTTGTACGTAGGAACAGTATTATAGTAGTTATATTCTTGTACATAGGAGCAGTATTATAGTAGTTATATTCTTGTACATAGGAGCAGTATTATAGTAGTTATATTCTTGTACATAGGGAGCAGTAATATAGTAGATATATTCTTGTACATAGGAGCATTATTATAGTAGTTATATTCTTGTACATAGGGAGCAGTAATATAGTAGATATATTCTTGTACATAGGAGCAGTATTATAGTAGTTATATTCTTGTACATAGGAGCAGTATTATAGCAGTTATATTCTTGTACATAGGGAGCAGTATTATAGTAGTTATATTCTTGTACATAGCGGCAGTATTATAGTAGTTATATTCTTGTACATAGGAGCAGTATTATAGCAGTTATATTCTTGTACATAGGGAGCAGTATTATAGTAGTTATATTCTTGCACATAGGAGCAGTATTATAGTAGTTATATTCTTGTACATAGGAGCAGTATTATAGTAGATATATTCTTGTACATAGGAGCAGTATTATAGTAGTTATATTCTTATACATAGGGGCAGTATTATAGTAGTTATATTCCTGTACATAGGAGCAGTATTATAGTAGTTATATTCTTGTACATAGGGACACTATTATAGTAGTTATATTCTTGTACATAGGGGCAGTAATATAGTAGTTATATTCTTGTACATAGGGGGCAGTATTATAGTAGTTATATTCTTGTACATAGGGGCAGTAATATAGTAGTTATATTCTTGTACATAGGGAGCAGTATTATAGTAGATATATTCTTGTACATAGGAGCAGTATTATAGTAGTTATATTCTTGTACATAGGGGGCAGTATTATAGTAGTTATATTCTTGTACATAGGAGGCAGTATTATGGTAGTTATAATCTTGTACATAGGGGGCAGTATTATAGTAGTTATATTCTTGTACATAGGGGGCAGTATTATAGTAGTTATATTCTAGTACATAGGAGGCAGTATTATAGTAGTTATATTCTTGTACATAGGGGGCAGTATTATTGTAGTTATATTCTTGTACATAGGAGGCAGTATTATAGTAGTTATAATCTTGTACATAGGAGGCAGTATTATAGTAGTTATATTCTTGTACATAGGGGGCAGTATTATAGTAGTTATATTCTTGTACATAGGGGGCAGTATTATAGTAGTTATATTCTTGTACATAGGAGCAGTATTATAGTAGTTATATTCTTGTACATAGGGGGCAGTATTATAGTAGTTATATTCTTGTACATAGGGGGCAGTATTATAGTAGTTATATTCTTGTACATAGGGGCAGTAATACAGTAGTTATATTCTTGTACATAGGGAGCAGTATTATAGTAGATATATTCTTGTACATAGGGGCAGTATTATAGTAGGTATATTCTTGTACATAGGGGGCAGTATTATAGTAGTTATATTCTTGTACATAGGGGCAGTATTATAGTAGTTATATTCTTGTACATAGGGGCAGTAATATAGTAGTTATATTCTTGTACATAGGGGGCAGTATTATAGTAGTTATATTCTTGTACATAGGGGCAGTAATATAGTAGTTATATTCTTGTACATAGGGAGCAGTATTATAGTAGATATATTCTTGTACATAGGAGCAGTATTATAGTAGTTATATTCTTGTACATAGGAGCAGTATTATAGTAGTTATATTCTTGTACATAGGAGCAGTATTATAGTAGTTATATTCTTGTACATAGGGAGCAGTATTATAGTAGATATATTCTTGTACATAGGATCAGTATTATAGTAGTTATATTCTTGTACATAGCGGCAGTATTATAGTAGTTATATTCTTGTACATAGGAGCAGTATTATAGCAGTTATATTCTTGTACATAGGGAGCAGTATTATAGTAGTTATATTCTTGTACATAGCGGCAGTATTATAGTAGTTATATTCTTGTACATAGGAGCAGTATTATAGCAGTTATATTCTTGTACGTAGGGAGCAGTATTATAGTAGTTATATTCTTGTACATAGGAGCAGTATTATAGTAGATATATTCTTGTACATAGGAGCAGTATTATAGTAGTTATATTCTTATACATAGGGGTAGTATTATAGTAGTTATATTCTTGTACATAGGAACAGTATTATAGTAGTTATATTCTTGTACATAGCAGCAGTATTATAGTAGTTATATTCTTGTACATAGAGGCAGTATTATAGTAGTTATATTCTTGTACATAGGAGCAGTATTATAGTAGTTATATTCTTGTACATAGGGGCAGTATTATAGTAGTTATATTCCTGTACATACGAGCAGTATTATAGTAGTTATATTCTTGAACATAGGGACACTATTATAGTAGTTATATTCTTGTACATAGGGAGAAGTATTATAGTAGTTATATTCTTATACATAGGGGTAGTATTATAGTAGTTATATTATTGTACATAGGAACAGTATTATAGTAGTTATATTCTTGTACATAGCAGCAGTATTATAGTAGTTATATTCTTGTACATAGAGGCAGTATTATAGTAGTTATATTCTTGTACATAGGAGCAGTATTATAGCAGTTATATTCTTGTACATAAGGGCAGTATTATAGTAGTTATATTCCTGTACATAGGGAGCAGTATTATAGAAGTTATATTCTTGTACATAGGTAGCAGTATTATAGTAGTTATATTCTTGTACATAGGGAGCAGGATTATAGTAGATATATTCTTGTACATAGGAGCAGTATTACAGTAGTTTTATTCTTGTACATAGGGGCAGTATTATAGTAGTTATATTATTGTACATAGTAGCAGTTTTATAGTAGTCATATTCTTGTGCATAAGGGCAGTATTATAGTAGTTATATTCTTGTACATAAGGGCAGTATTATAGTAGTTATATTCTTGTACATAGGGAGCAGTATTATAGTAGTTATATTCTTGTACATAGGGAGCAGTATTATAGTAGTTACATTCTTGTACATAGTGGGCAGTATTATAGTAGTTATATTCTTGTACATAGTAGCAGTATTATAGTAGTTATATTCTTGTACATAGTGAGCAGTATTATAGTAGATATATTCTTGTACATAGGAGCAGTATTATAGTAGTTATATTCTTGTACAAAGGGGGCAGTATTATAGTAGTTATATTCTTGTACATAGGGGCAGTATTATAGTACTTATATTCTTGCACATAGGAGCAGTATTATAGTAGTTATATTCTTGTACATAGGGGGCAGTATTATAGTAGTTATATTCTTGTACATAGGGGCAGTATTATAGTAGTTATATTCTTGTACATAGGAGGCAGTATTATAGTAGTTATATTCTTGTACATAGGGGGCAGTATTATAGTAGTTATATTCTTGTACATAGGCGCAGTATTATAGTAGTTATATTCTTGTACATATGGAGCAGTATTATAGTAGTTATATTCTTGTACATAGGAGCACTATTATAGTAGTTATATTCTTGCACATAGGAGCACTATTATAGTAGTTATATTCTTGTACATAGGGGGCAGTATTATAGTAGTTATATTCTTGTACATAGGGGCAGTATTATAGTAGTTATATTCTTGTACATAGGGGGCAGTATTATAGTAGTTATATTCTTGCACATAGGGGCAGTATTATAGTAGTTATATTCTTGCACATAGGAGCACTATTATAGTAGTTATATTCTTGTACATAGGGGGCAGTATTATAGTAGTTATATTCTTGTACATAGGGGCAGTATTATAGTAGTTATATTCTTGTACATAGGGGGCAGTATTATAGTAGTTATATTCTTGCACATAGGGGCAGTATTATAGTACTTATATCCTTGCACATAGGAGCACTATTATAGTAGTTATATTCTTCTACATAGGAGACAGTATTATAGTACTTATATTCTTGTACATAGGAGCAGAATTATAGTAGTTATATTCTTGTACATAGGGAGCAGTATTATAGTAGATATATTCTTGTACATAGGAGCAGTATTATAGTAGTTATATTCTAGTACATAGCGGCAGTATTTTAGTAGTTATATTCTTGTACATAGGAGCAGTATTATATCAGTTATATTCTTGTACATAGGGAGCAGTATTATAGTAGATATATTCTTGTACATAGGAGCACTATTATAGTAGTTATATTCTTGTACATAGAAGCAGTATTATAGTAGTTATATTCTTATACATAGGGGCAGTATTATAGTAGTTATATTCTTGTACATAGGGAGCAGTATTATGGTAGTTATTTTCTTGTACATAGGGGGCAGTATTATAGTAGTTATATTCTTGTACATAGGAGCAATATTATAGTAGTTATATTCTTGTACATAGGGAGCAGTATTATAGTAGTTATATTCTTGTACATAGGAGCAGTATTATAGTAGTTATATTCTTGTACATAGGGGGCAGTATTATAGTAGTTATATTCTAGTACATAGGGGCAGTATTATAGTAGTGATATTCTTGTACATAGGGGGAAGTATTATAGTAGTTATAATCTTGTACATAGGGGGCAGTATTATAATAGTTATATTCTTGTACATAGTGGCAGTATTATAGCAGATATATTCTTGTACATAGGAGTAGTATTATAGTAGTTATATTCTTGTACATAGGGGCAGTATTACAGTAGTTATATTCTTGTACATAGGGGGCAGTATTACAGTAGTTATATTCTGGTATATAGGAGCAGTATTATAGTAGTTATATTCTTGTACATAGGAGAAGTATTATAGTAGTTATATTCTTGTACATAGGGGGCAGTATTATAGTAGTTATATTCTTGGACATAGGAGCAGTATTATAGTAGTTATATTCTTGTACATAGGAGCAGTATTATAGTAGTTATATTCTTGTACATAGGAGCAGTATTATTGTAGTTATATTCTTGTACATAGGGGCTGTATTATAGTAGTTATATTCTTGTACTTAGGGAGCAGTATTATAGTAGATATATTCTTGTACATAGGAGCAGTATTATAGTAGTTATATTCTTGTACATAGGGGGCAGTATTATAGTAGTTATATTCTTGTACATAGGAGCAGTATTATAGTAGTTATATTCTTGTACATAGGAGCAGTATTATAGTAGTTATATTCTTGTACATAGGGGCAGTATTATAGTAATTATATTCTTGTACATAGGAGCAGTATTATAGTAGTTATATTCTTGTACATAGGGGTCAGTATTATAGTAGTTATATTCTTGTACATAAGAGCAGTATTATATTAGTTATATTCTTGTACATAGGAGCAGTATTACAGTAGTTATATTCTTGTACATAGGAGCAGTATTATAGTAGTTATATTCTTGTACATAGGGGGCAGTATTATAGTAGTTATATTCTTGTACATAGGAGCAGTATTATAGCAGTTATATTCTTGTAAATAGGAGCAGTATTATAGTAGTTATATTCTTGTACATAGGGGCAGTATTATAGTAGATATATTCTTGTACATAGGGAGCAGTATTATAGTAGTTATATTCTTTACATAGGAGCAGTATTATAGTAGTTATATTCTTGCACATAGGGGCAGTATTATGGTAGTTATATTCTTGTACATAGGAGCAGTATTATAGTAGTTATATTCTTGTACATAGGGCGCAGTATTATAGTAGTTATATTCTAGTACATAGGGGCAGTATTATAGTAGTGATATTCTTGTACATAGGGGGCAGTATTATAGTAGTTATAATCTTGTACATAGGGGGCAATATTATAATAGTTATATTCTTGTACATAGGGGCAGTATTATAGTAGATATATTCTTGCACATAGGAGCAGTATTATAGTAGTTATATTCTTGTACATAGGGGCAGTATTATAGTAGTTATATTCTTGTACATAGGGGGCAGTATTATAGTAGTTATATTCTTGTATATAGAAGCAGTATTATAGTAGTTATATTCTTGTACATAGAAGCAGTATTATAGTAGTTATATTCTTGTACATAGGGGGCAGTATTATAGTAGTTATATTCTTGTACATAGGAGCAGTATTATAGTAGTTATATTCTTGTACATAGGAGCAGTATTATAGTAGTTATATTCTTGTACATAGGAGCAGTATTATAGTAGTTATATTCTTGTACATAGGGGTTGTATTATAGTAGTTATATTCTTGTACTTAGGGAGTAGTATTATAGTAGATATATTCTTGTACATAGGAGCAGTATTATAGTAGTTATATTCTTGTACATAGGGGGCAGTATTATAGTAGTTATATTCTTGTACATAGGAGCAGTATTATAGTAGTTATATTCTTGTACATAGGAGCAGTATTATAGTAGTTATATTCTTGTACATAGGGGGCAGTATTATAGTAGTTATATTCTTGTACATAGGGGGCAGTATTATAGTAGTTATATTCTTGTTCATAAGAGCAGTATTATAGTAGTTATATTCTTGTACATAGGAGCAGTATTACAGTAGTTCTATTCTTGTACATAGGAGCAGTATTATAGTAGTTCTATTATTGTACATAGGGGGCAGTATTATAGTAGTTATATTCTTGTACTTAGGAGCAGTATTATAGCAGTTATATTCCTCTACATAGGAGCAGTATTATAGTAGTTATATTCTTGTACATAGGAGCAGTATTATAGCAGTTATATTCTTGTACATAGGGGCAGTATTATAGTAGTTATATTCTTGTACATAGGAGCAGTATTATACCAGTTATATTCTTGTACATAGGAGCAGTATTATAGTAGTTATATTCTTGTACATAGGGGCAGTATTATAGTAGATATATTCTTGTACATAGGGAGCAGTATTATTGTAGTTATATTCTTGTACATAGGAGCAGTATTATAGTAGTTATATTCTTGTACATAGGAGAAGTATTATTGTAGTTATATTCTTGTACATAGGGGCTGTATTATAGTAGTTATATTCTTGTACTTAGGGAGCAGTATTATAGTAGATATATTCTTTTACATAGGAGCAGTATTATAGTAGTTATATTCTTGTACATAGGGGGCAGTATTATAGTAGTTATATTCTTGTACATAGGAGCAGTATTATAGTAGTTATATTCTAGTACATAGGAGCAGTATTATAGTAGTTATATTCTTGTACATAGGGGCAGTATTATAGTAATTATATTCTTGTACATAGGAGCAGTATTATAGTAGTTATATTCTTTTACATAGGGGTCAGTATTATAGTAGGTATATTCTTGTACATAGGGGGCAGTATTATAGTAGTTATATTCTTGTACATAGGGGCAGTATTATAGTAGTTATATTCTTGTACATAGGGGCAGTAATATAGTAGTTATATTCTTGTACATAGGGGGCAGTATTATAGTAGTTATATTCTTGTACATAGGGGCAGTAATATAGTAGTTATATTCTTGTACATAGGGAGCAGTATTATAGTAGATATATTCTTGTACATAGGAGCAGTATTATAGTAGTTATATTCTTGTACATAGGAGCAGTATTATAGTAGTTATATTCTTGTACATAGGAGCAGTATTATAGTAGTTATATTCTTGTACATAGGGAGCAGTATTATAGTAGATATATTCTTGTACATAGGATCAGTATTATAGTAGTTATATTCTTGTACATAGCGGCAGTATTATAGTAGTTATATTCTTGTACATAGGAGCAGTATTATAGCAGTTATATTCTTGTACATAGGGAGCAGTATTATAGTAGTTATATTCTTGTACATAGCGGCAGTATTATAGTAGTTATATTCTTGTACATAGGAGCAGTATTATAGCAGTTATATTCTTGTACGTAGGGAGCAGTATTATAGTAGTTATATTCTTGTACATAGGAGCAGTATTATAGTAGATATATTCTTGTACATAGGAGCAGTATTATAGTAGTTATATTCTTATACATAGGGGTAGTATTATAGTAGTTATATTCTTGTACATAGGAACAGTATTATAGTAGTTATATTCTTGTACATAGCAGCAGTATTATAGTAGTTATATTCTTGTACATAGAGGCAGTATTATAGTAGTTATATTCTTGTACATAGGAGCAGTATTATAGTAGTTATATTCTTGTACATAGGGGCAGTATTATAGTAGTTATATTCCTGTACATACGAGCAGTATTATAGTAGTTATATTCTTGAACATAGGGACACTATTATAGTAGTTATATTCTTGTACATAGGGAGAAGTATTATAGTAGTTATATTCTTATACATAGGGGTAGTATTATAGTAGTTATATTATTGTACATAGGAACAGTATTATAGTAGTTATATTCTTGTACATAGCAGCAGTATTATAGTAGTTATATTCTTGTACATAGAGGCAGTATTATAGTAGTTATATTCTTGTACATAGGAGCAGTATTATAGCAGTTATATTCTTGTACATAAGGGCAGTATTATAGTAGTTATATTCCTGTACATAGGGAGCAGTATTATAGAAGTTATATTCTTGTACATAGGTAGCAGTATTATAGTAGTTATATTCTTGTACATAGGGAGCAGGATTATAGTAGATATATTCTTGTACATAGGAGCAGTATTACAGTAGTTTTATTCTTGTACATAGGGGCAGTATTATAGTAGTTATATTATTGTACATAGTAGCAGTTTTATAGTAGTCATATTCTTGTGCATAAGGGCAGTATTATAGTAGTTATATTCTTGTACATAAGGGCAGTATTATAGTAGTTATATTCTTGTACATAGGGAGCAGTATTATAGTAGTTATATTCTTGTACATAGGGAGCAGTATTATAGTAGTTACATTCTTGTACATAGTGGGCAGTATTATAGTAGTTATATTCTTGTACATAGTAGCAGTATTATAGTAGTTATATTCTTGTACATAGTGAGCAGTATTATAGTAGATATATTCTTGTACATAGGAGCAGTATTATAGTAGTTATATTCTTGTACAAAGGGGGCAGTATTATAGTAGTTATATTCTTGTACATAGGGGCAGTATTATAGTACTTATATTCTTGCACATAGGAGCAGTATTATAGTAGTTATATTCTTGTACATAGGGGGCAGTATTATAGTAGTTATATTCTTGTACATAGGGGCAGTATTATAGTAGTTATATTCTTGTACATAGGAGGCAGTATTATAGTAGTTATATTCTTGTACATAGGGGGCAGTATTATAGTAGTTATATTCTTGTACATAGGCGCAGTATTATAGTAGTTATATTCTTGTACATATGGAGCAGTATTATAGTAGTTATATTCTTGTACATAGGAGCACTATTATAGTAGTTATATTCTTGCACATAGGAGCACTATTATAGTAGTTATATTCTTGTACATAGGGGGCAGTATTATAGTAGTTATATTCTTGTACATAGGGGCAGTATTATAGTAGTTATATTCTTGTACATAGGGGGCAGTATTATAGTAGTTATATTCTTGCACATAGGGGCAGTATTATAGTAGTTATATTCTTGCACATAGGAGCACTATTATAGTAGTTATATTCTTGTACATAGGGGGCAGTATTATAGTAGTTATATTCTTGTACATAGGGGCAGTATTATAGTAGTTATATTCTTGTACATAGGGGGCAGTATTATAGTAGTTATATTCTTGCACATAGGGGCAGTATTATAGTACTTATATCCTTGCACATAGGAGCACTATTATAGTAGTTATATTCTTCTACATAGGAGACAGTATTATAGTACTTATATTCTTGTACATAGGAGCAGAATTATAGTAGTTATATTCTTGTACATAGGGAGCAGTATTATAGTAGATATATTCTTGTACATAGGAGCAGTATTATAGTAGTTATATTCTAGTACATAGCGGCAGTATTTTAGTAGTTATATTCTTGTACATAGGAGCAGTATTATATCAGTTATATTCTTGTACATAGGGAGCAGTATTATAGTAGATATATTCTTGTACATAGGAGCACTATTATAGTAGTTATATTCTTGTACATAGAAGCAGTATTATAGTAGTTATATTCTTATACATAGGGGCAGTATTATAGTAGTTATATTCTTGTACATAGGGAGCAGTATTATGGTAGTTATTTTCTTGTACATAGGGGGCAGTATTATAGTAGTTATATTCTTGTACATAGGAGCAATATTATAGTAGTTATATTCTTGTACATAGGGAGCAGTATTATAGTAGTTATATTCTTGTACATAGGAGCAGTATTATAGTAGTTATATTCTTGTACATAGGGGGCAGTATTATAGTAGTTATATTCTAGTACATAGGGGCAGTATTATAGTAGTGATATTCTTGTACATAGGGGGAAGTATTATAGTAGTTATAATCTTGTACATAGGGGGCAGTATTATAATAGTTATATTCTTGTACATAGTGGCAGTATTATAGCAGATATATTCTTGTACATAGGAGTAGTATTATAGTAGTTATATTCTTGTACATAGGGGCAGTATTACAGTAGTTATATTCTTGTACATAGGGGGCAGTATTACAGTAGTTATATTCTGGTATATAGGAGCAGTATTATAGTAGTTATATTCTTGTACATAGGAGAAGTATTATAGTAGTTATATTCTTGTACATAGGGGGCAGTATTATAGTAGTTATATTCTTGGACATAGGAGCAGTATTATAGTAGTTATATTCTTGTACATAGGAGCAGTATTATAGTAGTTATATTCTTGTACATAGGAGCAGTATTATTGTAGTTATATTCTTGTACATAGGGGCTGTATTATAGTAGTTATATTCTTGTACTTAGGGAGCAGTATTATAGTAGATATATTCTTGTACATAGGAGCAGTATTATAGTAGTTATATTCTTGTACATAGGGGGCAGTATTATAGTAGTTATATTCTTGTACATAGGAGCAGTATTATAGTAGTTATATTCTTGTACATAGGAGCAGTATTATAGTAGTTATATTCTTGTACATAGGGGCAGTATTATAGTAATTATATTCTTGTACATAGGAGCAGTATTATAGTAGTTATATTCTTGTACATAGGGGTCAGTATTATAGTAGTTATATTCTTGTACATAAGAGCAGTATTATATTAGTTATATTCTTGTACATAGGAGCAGTATTACAGTAGTTATATTCTTGTACATAGGAGCAGTATTATAGTAGTTATATTCTTGTACATAGGGGGCAGTATTATAGTAGTTATATTCTTGTACATAGGAGCAGTATTATAGCAGTTATATTCTTGTAAATAGGAGCAGTATTATAGTAGTTATATTCTTGTACATAGGGGCAGTATTATAGTAGATATATTCTTGTACATAGGGAGCAGTATTATAGTAGTTATATTCTTTACATAGGAGCAGTATTATAGTAGTTATATTCTTGCACATAGGGGCAGTATTATGGTAGTTATATTCTTGTACATAGGAGCAGTATTATAGTAGTTATATTCTTGTACATAGGGCGCAGTATTATAGTAGTTATATTCTAGTACATAGGGGCAGTATTATAGTAGTGATATTCTTGTACATAGGGGGCAGTATTATAGTAGTTATAATCTTGTACATAGGGGGCAATATTATAATAGTTATATTCTTGTACATAGGGGCAGTATTATAGTAGATATATTCTTGCACATAGGAGCAGTATTATAGTAGTTATATTCTTGTACATAGGGGCAGTATTATAGTAGTTATATTCTTGTACATAGGGGGCAGTATTATAGTAGTTATATTCTTGTATATAGAAGCAGTATTATAGTAGTTATATTCTTGTACATAGAAGCAGTATTATAGTAGTTATATTCTTGTACATAGGGGGCAGTATTATAGTAGTTATATTCTTGTACATAGGAGCAGTATTATAGTAGTTATATTCTTGTACATAGGAGCAGTATTATAGTAGTTATATTCTTGTACATAGGAGCAGTATTATAGTAGTTATATTCTTGTACATAGGGGTTGTATTATAGTAGTTATATTCTTGTACTTAGGGAGTAGTATTATAGTAGATATATTCTTGTACATAGGAGCAGTATTATAGTAGTTATATTCTTGTACATAGGGGGCAGTATTATAGTAGTTATATTCTTGTACATAGGAGCAGTATTATAGTAGTTATATTCTTGTACATAGGAGCAGTATTATAGTAGTTATATTCTTGTACATAGGGGGCAGTATTATAGTAGTTATATTCTTGTACATAGGGGGCAGTATTATAGTAGTTATATTCTTGTTCATAAGAGCAGTATTATAGTAGTTATATTCTTGTACATAGGAGCAGTATTACAGTAGTTCTATTCTTGTACATAGGAGCAGTATTATAGTAGTTCTATTATTGTACATAGGGGGCAGTATTATAGTAGTTATATTCTTGTACTTAGGAGCAGTATTATAGCAGTTATATTCCTCTACATAGGAGCAGTATTATAGTAGTTATATTCTTGTACATAGGAGCAGTATTATAGCAGTTATATTCTTGTACATAGGGGCAGTATTATAGTAGTTATATTCTTGTACATAGGAGCAGTATTATACCAGTTATATTCTTGTACATAGGAGCAGTATTATAGTAGTTATATTCTTGTACATAGGGGCAGTATTATAGTAGATATATTCTTGTACATAGGGAGCAGTATTATTGTAGTTATATTCTTGTACATAGGAGCAGTATTATAGTAGTTATATTCTTGTACATAGGAGAAGTATTATTGTAGTTATATTCTTGTACATAGGGGCTGTATTATAGTAGTTATATTCTTGTACTTAGGGAGCAGTATTATAGTAGATATATTCTTTTACATAGGAGCAGTATTATAGTAGTTATATTCTTGTACATAGGGGGCAGTATTATAGTAGTTATATTCTTGTACATAGGAGCAGTATTATAGTAGTTATATTCTAGTACATAGGAGCAGTATTATAGTAGTTATATTCTTGTACATAGGGGCAGTATTATAGTAATTATATTCTTGTACATAGGAGCAGTATTATAGTAGTTATATTCTTTTACATAGGGGTCAGTATTATAGTAGTTATATTCTTGTACATAAGAGCAGTATTATATTAGTTATATTCTTGTACATAGGAGCAGTATTACAGTAGTTATATTCTTGTACATAGGAGCAGTATTATAGTAGTTATATTCTTGTACATACGGGGCAGTATTATAGTAGTTATATTCTTGTACATAGGAGCAGTATTATAGCAGTTATATTCTTGTAAATAGGAGCAGTATTATAGTAGTTATATTCTTGTACATAGGGGCAGTATTATAGTAGATATAATCTTGTACATAGGGAGCAGTATTATAGTAGTTATATTCTTTACATAGGAGCAGTATTATAGTAGTTATATTCTTGTACATAGGGGCAGTATTATGGTAGTTATATTCTTGTACATAGGAGCAGTATTATAGTAGTTATATTCTTGTACATAGGGGGCAGTATTATAGTAGTTATATTCTAGTACATAGGGGCAGTATTATAGTAGTGATATTCTTGTACATAGGGGCAGTATTATAGTAGTTATAATCTTGTACATAGGGGGCAGTATTATAATAGTTATATTCTTGTACATAGGGGCAGTATTATAGTAGATATATTCTTGCACATAGGAGCAGTATTATAGTAGTTATATTCTTGTACATAGGGGCAGTATTATAGTAGTTATATTCTTGTACATAGGGGGCAGTATTATAGTAGTTATATTCTTGTATGTAGAAGCAGTATTATAGTAGTTATATTCTTGTACATAGGAGCAGTATTATAGTAGTTATATTCTTGTACATAGGGGGCAGTATTATAGTAGTTATATTCTTGTACATAGGAGCAGTATTATAGTAGCTATATTCTTGTACATAGGAGCAGTATTATAGTAGTTATATTCTTGTACATAGGAGCAGTATTATAGTAGTTATATTCTTGTACATAGGGGTTGTATTATAGTAGTTATATTCTTGTACTTAGGGAGTAGTATTATAGTAGATATATTCTTGTACATAGGAGCAGTATTATAGTAGTTATATTCTTGTACGTAGGGGGCAGTATTATAGTAGTTATATTCTTGTACATAGGAGCAGTATTATAGTAGTTATATTCTTGTACATAGGAGCAGTATTATAGTAGTTATATTCTTGTACATAGGGGGCAGTATTATAGTAGTTATATTCTTGTACATAGGGGGCAGTATTATAGTAGTTATATTCTTGTACATAAGAGCAGTATTATAGTAGTTATATTCTTGTACATAGGAGCAGTATTACAGTAGTTCTATTCTTGTACATAGGAGCAGTATTATAGTAGTTCTATTCTTGTACATAGGGGGCAGTATTATAGTAGTTATATTCTTGTACTTAGGAGCAGTATTATAGCAGTTATATTCCTGTACATAGGAGCAGTATTATAGTAGTTATATTCTTGTACATAGGAGCAGTATTATAGCAGTTATATTCTTGTACATAGGGGCAGTATTATAGTAGTTATATTCTTGTACATAGTAGCAGTATTATAGTAGTTATATTCTTGTACATAGGAGCAGTATTATACCAGTTATATTCTTGTACATAGGAGCAGTATTATAGTAGTTATATTCTTGTACATAGGGGCAGTATTATAGTAGATATATTCTTGTACATAGGGAGCAGTATTATTGTAGTTATATTCTTGTACATAGGAGCAGTATTATAGTAGTTATATTCTTGTACATAGGGGCAGTATTATAGTAGTTATATTCTTGTACATAGGAGGCAGTATTATAGTAGTTTTATTCTTGTACATAGGAGCAGTATTATAGTAGTTATATTCTTGTACATAGGGGCTGTATTATAGTAGTTATATTCTTGTACTTAGGGAGCAGTATTATAGTAGATATATTCTTTTACATAGGAGCAGTATTATAGTAGTTATATTCTTGTACATAGGGGGCAGTATTATAGTAGTTATATTCTTGTACATAGGAGCAGTATTATAGTAGTTATATTCTTGTACATAGGAGCAGTATTATAGTAGTTATATTCTTGTACATAGGGGCAGTATTATAGTAATTATATTCTTGTACATAGGAGCAGTATTATAGTAGTTATATTCTTTTACATAGGGGTCAGTATTATAGTAGTTATATTCTTGTACATAAGAGCAGTATTATATTAGTTATATTCTTGTACATAGGAGCAGTATTACAGTAGTTATATTCTTGTACATAGGAGCAGTATTATAGTAGTTATATTCTTGTACATAGGGGGCAGTATTATAGTAGTTATATTCTTGTACATAGGAGCAGTATTATAGCAGTTATATTCTTGTAAATAGGAGCAGTATTATAGTAGTTATATTCTTGTACATAGGGGCAGTATTATAGTAGATATATTCTTGTACATAGGGAGCAGTATTATAGTAGTTATATTCTTTACATAGGAGCAGTATTATAGTAGTTATATTCTTGTACATAGGGGCAGTATTATGGTAGTTATATTCTTGTACATAGGAGCAGTATTATAGTAGTTATATTCTTGTACATAGGGGCAGTATTATAGTAGATATATTCTTGTACATAGGGAGCAGTATTATTGTAGTTATATTCTTGTACATAGGAGCAGTATTATAGTAGTTATATTCTTGTACATAGGGGCAGTATTATAGTAGTTATATTCTTGTACATAGGAGGCAGTATTATAGTAGTTTTATTCTTGTACATAGGAGCAGTATTATAGTAGTTATATTCTTGTACATAGGGGCAGTATTATAGTAATTATATTCTTGTACATAGGAGCAGTATTATAGTAGTTATATTCTTGTACATAGGGGCAGTAATATAGTAGTTATATTCTTGTACATAGGAGCAGTATTATAGTAGTTATATTCTTGTACATAGAGGCAGTATTATAGTAGTTACATTCTTGTACATAGGGGCAGTATTATAGTAGTTATATTCTTGTACATAGGGGCAGTATTAGAGTAGTTATATTCTTGTACATAGGGAGCAGTATTATAGTAGTTATATTCTTGTACATAGGAGCAGTATTAAAGTAGGTATATTCTTGCACATAGGGGGCAGTATTATAGTAGTTATATTCTTGTACATAGGGGCAGTATTATAGTTTTTATATTCTTGTACATAGGAGCAGTATTATAATAGTTATATTCTTGTACATAGGAGCAGTATTATAATAGTTATATTCTTGTACATAGGGGCAGTATTATAGTAGTTATATTCTTGTACATAGGGGCAGTATTATAGTAGTTATATTCTTGTACATAGGGGCAGTATTATAGTAGTTATATTCTTGTACATGGGAGCAGTATTATAGTAGTTATATTCTTGTACATAGGAGCAGTATTATACTAGTTATATTCTTGTACATAGGGGCAGTATTATAGTAGTTATATTCTAGTACATAGGGGCAGTATTATAGTAGTTATATTCTTGTACATATGGGGCAGTATTATAATAGTTTTATTCTTGTACATAGGGGCAGTATTATAGTAGATATATTCTTGTACATAGGAGCAGTATTATAGTAGTTATATTCTTGTACATAGGAGCAGAATTATAGTAGTTATATTCTTGTACATAGGGGCAGTATTATAGTAGTTATATTCTTGTACATAGGGGGCAGTATTATAGTAGTTATATTCTTGTATATATAAGCAGTATTATAGTAGTTATATTCTTGTACATAGGAGCAGTATTATAGTATTTATATTCTTTTACATAGGGGGCAATATTATAGTAGTTATATTCTTGTACATAGGAGCAGTATTATAGTAGTTATATTCTTGTACATAGGAGCAGTATTATAGTAGTTATATTCTTGTACATAGGAGCAGTATTATAGTAGTTATATTCTTGTACATAGGGGCTGTATTATAGTAGTTATATTCTTGTACTTAGGGAGCAGTATTATAGTAGATATATTCTTGTACATAGGAGCAGTATTATAGTAGTTATATTCTTGTACATAGGGGGCAGTATTATAGTAGTTATATTCTTGTACATAGGAGCAGTATTATAGTAGTTATATTCTTGTACATAGGAGCAGTATTATAGTAGATATATTCTTGTACATAGGGGGCAGTATTATAGTAGTTATATTCTTGTACATAGGAGCAGTATTATAGTAGTTATATTCTTGTACATAGGAGCAGTATTATAGTAGTTACATTCTTGTACATAGGGGGCAGTATTATAGTAGTTATATTCTTGTACATAGGAGCAGTATTATAGTACTTATAATCTTGTACATAGGAGCAGTATTACAGTAGTTATATTCTTGTACATAGGGGTTGTATTATAGTAGTTATATTCTTTTACTTAGCGAGTAGTATTATAGTAGATATATTCTTGGACATAGGAGCAGTATTATAGTAGTTATATTCTTGTACATAGGGGGCAGTATTATAGTAGTTATATTCTTGTACATAGGAGCAGTATTATAGTAGTTATATTCTTGTACATAGGAGCAGTATTATAGTAGTTATATTCTTGTACATAGGGGGCAGTATTATAGTAGTTATATTCTTGTACATAGGGGGCAGTATTATAGTAGTTATATTCTTGTACATAAGAGCAGTATTATAGTAGTTATATTCCTGTACATAGGAGCAGTATTACAGTAGTTCTATTCTTGTACATAGGAGCAGTATTCTAGTAGTTCTATTCTTGTACATAGGGGGCAGTATTATAGTAGTTATATTCTTGTACTTAGGAGCAGTATTATAGCAGTTATATTCCTGTACATAGGAGCAGTATTATAGTAGTTATATTCTTGTACATAGGAGCAGTATTATAGCAGTTATATTCTTGTACATAGGGGCAGTATTATAGTAGTTATATTCTTGTACATAGGAGCAGTATTATAGTAGTTATATTCTTGTACATAGGAGCAGTATTATACCAGTTATATTCTTGTACATAGGAGCAGTATTATAGTAGTTATATTCTTGTATATAGGGGCAGTATTATAGTAGATATATTCTTGTACATAGGGAGCAGTATTATTGTAGTTATATTCTTGTACATAGGAGCAGTATTATAGTAGTTATATTCTTGTACATAGGGGCAGTATTATAGTAGTTATATTCTTGTACATAGGAGGCAGTATTATAGTAGTTTTATTCTTGTACATAGGAGCTGTATTATAGTAGTTATATTCTTGTATATAGGGGCAGTATTATAGTAATTATATTCTTCTACATAGGAGCAGTGTTATAGTAGTTATATTCTTGTACATAGGGGCAGTAATATAGTAGTTATATTCTTGTACATAGGAGCAGTATTATAGTAGTTATATTCTTGTACATAGAGGCAGTATTATAGTAGTTACATTCTTGTACATAGGGGCAGTATTATAGTAGTTATATTCTTGTACATAGGGGCAGTATTAGAGTAGTTATATTCTTGTACATAGGGAGCAGTATTATAGTAGTTATATTCTTGTACATAGGAGCAGTATTAAAGTAGTTATATTCTTGCACATAGGGGGCAGTATTATAGTAGTTATATTCTTGTACATAGGGGCAGTATTATAGTTTTTATATTCTTTTACATAGGAGCAGTATTATAATAGTTATATTCTTGTACATAGGAGCAGTATTATAGTAGTTATATTCTTGTACATAGGGGCAGTATTATAGTAGTTATATTCTTGTACATAGGGGCAGTATTATAGTAGTTATATTCTTGTACATGGGAGCAGTATTATAGTAGTTATATTCTTGTACATAGGAGCAGTATTATACTAGTTATATTCTTGTACATAGGGGCAGTATTATAGTAGTTATATTCTAGTACATAGGGGCAGTATTATAGTAGTTATATTCTTGTACATATGGGGCAGTATTATAATAGTTTTATTCTTGTACATAGGGGCAGTATTATAGTAGATATATTCTTGTACATAGGAGCAGTATTATAGTAGTTATATTCTTGTACATAGTAGCAGAATTATAGTAGTTATAGTCTTGTACATAGGGGCAGTATTATAGTAGTGATATTCTTGTACATAGGGGGCAGTATTATAGTAGTTATATTCTTGTATATAGAAGTAGTATTATAGTAGTTATATTCTTGTACATAGGAGCAGTATTATAGTAGTTATATTCTTGTACATAGGGGGCAGTATTATAGTAGTTATATTCTTGTACATAGGAGCAGTATTATAGTAGTTATATTCTTTTACATAGGAGCAGTATTATAGTAGTTATATTCTTGTACATAGGAGCAGTATTATAGTAGTTATATTCTTGTACATAGGAGCAGAATTATAATAGTTATATTCTTGTACAAAGGGGCAGTATTATAGTAGTTATATTCTTGTACATAGGGGGCAGTATTATAGTAGTTATATTCTTGTATATAGTAGCAGTATTATAGTAGTTATATTCCTGTACATAGGAGCAGTATTATAGTAGTTATATTCTTGTACATAGGGGGCAGTATTATAGTAGTTATATTCTTGTACATAGGAGCAGTATTATAGTAGTTATATTCTTGTACATAGGAGCAGTATTATAGTAGTTATATTTTTGTACATAGGAGCAGTATTATAGTAGTTATATTCTTGTACATAGGGGCTGTATTATAGTAGTTATATTCTTGTACTTAGGGAGCAGTATTATAGTAGTTATATTCTTGTACATAGGGGGCAGTATTATAGTAGTTATATTCTTGTACATAGGAGCAGTATTATAGTATTTATATTCTTGTACATAGGAGCAGTATTATAGTAGTTATATTCTTGTACATAGGGTCTGTATTATAGTAGTTATATTCTTGTACTTAGGGCGCAGTATTATAGTAGTTATATTCTTGTACATAGGAGCAGTATTATAGTATTTATATTCTTGTACATAGGGGCTGTATTATAGTAGTTATATTCTTGTACTTAGGGAGCAGTATTATAGTAGATATATTCTTGTACATAGGAGCAGTATTATAGTAGTTATATTCTTGTACATAGGGGGCAGTATTATTGTAGTTATATTCTTGTACATAGGAGCAGTATTATAGCAGTTATATTCTTGTACATAGGAGCAGTATTATAGTAGTTATATTCTTGTACATAGGGGGCAGTATTATAGTAGTTATATTCTTGTACATAGGAGCAGTATTATAGTAGTTATATTCTTGTACATAGGAGCAGTATTATAGTAGTTATATTCTTGTACATAGGGGGCAGTATTATAGTAGTTATATTCTTGTACATAGGAGCAGTATTATAGTAGTTATATTCTTGTACATAGGAGCAGTATTATAGTAGTTATATTCTTGTACATAGGGGCTGTATTATAGTAGTTATATTCTTGTACTTAGGGAGCAGTATTATAGTAGATATATTCTTGTACGTAGGAGCAGTATTATAGTAGTTATATTCTTGTACATAGGAGCAGTATTATAGTAGTTATATTCTTGTACATAGGGGCTGTATTATAGTAGTTATATTCTTGTACTTAGGGAGTAGTATTATAGTAGATATATTCTTGTACATAGGAGCAGTATTATAGTAGTTATATTCTTGTACACAGGCGGCAGTATTATAGTAGTTATATTCTTGTACATAGGAGCAGTATTATAGTAGTTATATTCTTGTACATAGGGGCAGTATTATAGTAGTTATATTCTTGTACATAGGAGGCAGTATTATAGTAGTTTTATTCTTGTACATAGGAGCTGTATTATAGTAGTTATATTCTTGTATATAGGGGCAGTATTATAGTAATTATATTCTTCTACATAGGAGCAGTGTTATAGTAGTTATATTCTTGTACATAGGGGCAGTAATATAGTAGTTATATTCTTGTACATAGGAGCAGTATTATAGTAGTTATATTCTTGTACATAGAGGCAGTATTATAGTAGTTACATTCTTGTACATAGGGGCAGTATTATAGTAGTTATATTCTTGTACATAGGGGCAGTATTAGAGTAGTTATATTCTTGTACATAGGGAGCAGTATTATAGTAGTTATATTCTTGTACATAGGAGCAGTATTAAAGTAGTTATATTCTTGCACATAGGGGGCAGTATTATAGTAGTTATATTCTTGTACATAGGGGCAGTATTATAGTTTTTATATTCTTTTACATAGGAGCAGTATTATAATAGTTATATTCTTGTACATAGGAGCAGTATTATAGTAGTTATATTCTTGTACATAGGGGCAGTATTATAGTAGTTATATTCTTGTACATAGGGGCAGTATTATAGTAGTTATATTCTTGTACATGGGAGCAGTATTATAGTAGTTATATTCTTGTACATAGGAGCAGTATTATACTAGTTATATTCTTGTACATAGGGGCAGTATTATAGTAGTTATATTCTAGTACATAGGGGCAGTATTATAGTAGTTATATTCTTGTACATATGGGGCAGTATTATAATAGTTTTATTCTTGTACATAGGGGCAGTATTATAGTAGATATATTCTTGTACATAGGAGCAGTATTATAGTAGTTATATTCTTGTACATAGTAGCAGAATTATAGTAGTTATATTCTTGTACATAGGGGCAGTATTATAGTAGTGATATTCTTGTACATAGGGGGAAGTATTATAGTAGTTATATTCTTGTATATAGAAGTAGTATTATAGTAGTTATATTCTTGTACATAGGAGCAGTATTATAGTAGTTATATTCTTGTACATAGGGGGCAGTATTATAGTAGTTATATTCTTGTACATAGGAGCAGTATTATAGTAGTTATATTCTTGTACATAGGAGCAGTATTATAGTAGTTATATTCTTGTACATAGGAGCAGAATTATAATAGTTATATTCTTGTACATAGGGGCAGTATTATAGTAGTTATATTCTTGTACATAGGGGGCAGTATTATAGTAGTTATATTCTTGTATATAGTAGCAGTATTATAGTAGTTATATTCCTGTACATAGGAGCAGTATTATAGTAGTTATATTCTTGTACATAGGGGGCAGTATTATAGTAGTTATATTCTTGTACATAGGAGCAGTATTATAGTAGTTATATTCTTGTACATAGGAGCAGTATTATAGTAGTTATATTTTTGTACATAGGAGCAGTATTATAGTAGTTATATTCTTGTACATAGGGGCTGTATTATAGTAGTTATATTCTTGTACTTAGGGAGCAGTATTATAGTAGTTATATTCTTGTACATAGGGGGCAGTATTATAGTAGTTATATTCTTGTACATAGGAGCAGTATTATAGTATTTATATTCTTGTACATAGGAGCAGTATTATAGTAGTTATATTCTTGTACATAGGGGCTGTATTATAGTAGTTATATTCTTGTACTTAGGGCGCAGTATTATAGTAGTTATATTCTTGTACATAGGAGCAGTATTATAGTATTTATATTCTTGTACATAGGGGCTGTATTATAGTAGTTATATTCTTGTACATAGGGAGCAGTATTATAGTATTTATATTCTTGTACATAGGAGCAGTATTTTAGTAGTTATATTCTTGTACATAGGAGCAGTATTATAGTAGTTATATTCTTGTACATAGGGGCTGTATTATAGTAGTTATATTCTTGTACTTAGGGAGCAGTATTATAGTAGATATATTCTTGTACATAGGAGCAGTATTATAGTAGTTATATTCTTGTACATAGGGGGCAGTATTATTGTAGTTATATTCTTGTACATAGGAGCAGTATTATAGCAGTTATATTCTTGTACATAGGAGCAGTATTATAGTAGTTATATTCTTGTACATAGGGGGCAGTATTATAGTAGTTATATTCTTGTACATAGGAGCAGTATTATAGTAGTTATATTCTTGTACATAGGAGCAGTATTATAGTAGTTATATTCTTGTACATAGGGGGCAGTATTATAGTAGTTATATTCTTGTACATAGGAGCAGTATTACAGTAGTTATATTCTTGTACATAGGAGCAGTATTATAGTAGTTATATTCTTGTACATAGGGGCTGTATTATAGTAGTTATATTCTTGTACTTAAGGAGCAGTATTATAGTAGATATATTCTTGTACATAGGAGCAGTATTATAGTAGTTATATTCTTGTACATAGGAGCAGTATTATAGTAGTTATATTCTTGTACATAGGGGCTGTATTATAGTAGTTATATTCTTGTACTTAGGGAGTAGTATTATAGTAGATATATTCTTGTACATAGGAGCAGTATTATAGTAGTTATATTCTTGTACATAGGGGGCAGTATTATAGTAGTTATATTCTTGTACATAGGAGCAGTATTATAGTAGTTATATTCTTGTACATAGGAGCAGTATTATAGTAGTTATATTCTTGTACATAGGGGGCAATATTATAGTAGTTATATTCTTGTACATAGGGGGCAGTATTATAGTAGTTATATTCTTGTACATAAGAGCAGTATTATAGTAGTTATATTCTTGTACATAGGAGCAGTATTACAGTAGTTATATTCTTGTACATAGGAGCAGTATTATAGTAGTTCTATTCTTATACATAGGGGGCAGTATTATAGTAGTTATATTCTTGTACATAGGAGCAGTATTATAGCAGTTATATTCCTGTACATAGGAGCAGTATTATAGTAGTTATATTCTTGTACATAGGAGCAGTATTATAGCAGTTATATTCTTGTACATAGGGGCAGTATTATAGTAGTTATATTCTTGTACATAGGAGCAGTATTATAGTAGTTATATTGTACATAGGGGCAGTATTATAGCAGTTATATTCTTGTACATAGGAGCAGTATTATAGTAGTTATATTCTTGTACATAGGGGCAGTATTATAGTAGATATATTCTTGTACATAGGGAGCAGTATTATAGTAGTTATATTCTTGTACATAGGAGCTGTATTATAGTAGTTATATTCTTGTACATAGGGGCAGTATTATAGTAGTTATATTCTTGTACATATGAGGCAGTATTATAGTAGTTTTATTCTTGTACATAGGAGCAGTATTATAGTAGTTATATTCTTGTACATAGGGGCAGTATTATAGTAATTATATTCTTGTACATAGGAGCAGTATTATAGTAGTTATATTCTTGTACATAGGGGCAGTAATATAGTAGTTATATTCTTGTACATAGGAGCAGTATTATAGTAGTTATATTCTTGTACATAGAGGCAGTATTATAGTAGTTATATTCTTGTACATAGGGGCAGTATTATAGTAGTTATATTCTTGTACATAGGGGCAGTATTAGATTAGTTATATTATTGTACATAGGGAGCAGTATTATAGTAGTTATATTCTTGTACATAGGAGCAGTATTAAAGTAGTTATATTCTTGCACATAGGGGGCAGTATTATAGTAGTTATATTCTTGTACATAGGGGCAGTATTATAGTTTTTATATTCTTGTACATAGGAGCAGTATTATAATAGTTATATTCTTGTACATAGGAGCAGTATTATAGTAGTTATATTCTTGTACATAGGGGCAGTATTATAGTAGTTATATTCTTGTACATAGGGGCAGTATTATAGTAGTTATATTCTTGTACATAGGGGCAGTATTATAGTAGTTATATTCTTGTACATGGGAGCAGTATTATAGTAGTTATATTCTTGTACATAGGGGCAGTATTAGAGTAGTTATATTCTTGTACATAGGGAGCAGTATTATAGTAGTTATATTCTTGTACATAGGACCAGTATTAAAGTAGTTATATTCTTGCACATAGGGGGCAGTATTATAGTAGTTATATTCTTGTACATAGGGGCAGTATTATAGTTTTTATATTCTTGTACATAGGAGCAGTATTATAATAGTTATATTCTTGTACATAGGAGCAGTATTATAGTAGTTGTATTCTTGTACATAGGAGCAGTATTATAGTAGTTATATTCTTGTACATAGGAGCAGTATTATAGTAGTTATATTCTTGTACATAGGGGGCAGTATTATAGTAGTTATATTCTTGTACATAGGAGCAGTATTATAGTAGTTATATTCTTGTACATAGGAGCAGTATTATAGTAGTTATATTCTTGTACATAGGAGCAGTATTATAGTAGTTATATTCTTGTACATAGGGGCTGTATTATAGTAGTTATATTCTTGTACTTAGGGAGCAGTATTATAGTAGTTATATTCTTGTACATAGGAGCAGTATTATAGTAGTTATATTCTTGTACATAGGGGCTGTATTATAGTAGTTATATTCTTGTACTTAGGGAGCAGTATTATAGTAGTTATATTCTTGTACATAGGGGGCAGTATTATAGTAGTTATATTCTTGTACATAGGGGGCAGTATTATAGTAGTTATATTCTTGTACATAGGAGCAGTATTATAGTAGTTATATTCTTGTACATAGGAGCAGTATTACAGTAGTTATATTCTTGTACATAGGGAGCAGTATTATAGTAGTTATATTCTTGTACATAGGAGCAGTATTATAGTATTTATATTCTTGTACATAGGAGCAGTATTATAGTAGTTATATTCTTGTACATAGGGGCTGTATTATAGTAGTTATATTCTTGTACTTAGGGAGCAGTATTATAGTAGTTATATTCTTGTACATAGGAGCAGTATTATAGTAGTTATATTCTTGTACATAGGGGCTGTATTATAGTAGTTATATTCTTGTACATAGGGAGCAGTATTATAGTATTTATATTCTTGTACATAGGAGCAGTATTATAGTAGTTATATTCTTGTACATAGGAGCAGTATTATAGTAGTTATATTCTTGTACATAGGGGCTGTATTATAGTAGCTATATTCTTGTACTTAGGGAGCAGTATTATAGTAGATATATTCTTGTACATAGGAGCAGTATTATAGTAGTTATATTCTTGCACATAGGGGGCAGTATTATAGTAGTTATATTCTTGTACATAGGAGCAGTATTATAATAGTTATATTCTTGTACATAGGAGCAGTATTATAGTAGTTATATTCTTGTACATAGGGGGAAGTATTATAGTAGTTATATTCTTGTACATAGGAGCAGTATTATAGTAGTTATATTCTTGTACATAGGAGCAGTATTATAGTAGTTATATTCTTGTACATAGGGGCTGTATTATAGTAGTTATATTCTTGTACTTAGTGAGCAGTATTATAGTAGATATATTCTTGTACATAGGAGCAGTATTATAGTAGTTATATTCTTGTACATAGGGGGCAGTATTATAGTAGTTATATTCTTGTACATAGGAGCAGTATTATAGTAGTTATATTCTTGTACAGAGGAGCAGTATTATAGTAGTTATATTCTTGTACATAGGGGCAGTATTATAGTAGTTATATTCTTGTACATAGGAGCAGTATTATAGTAGTTATATTCTTGTACATAGGGGGCAGTATTATAGTAGTTATATTCTTGTACATAAGAGCAGTATTATAGTAGTTATATTCTTGTACATAGGAGCAGTATTACAGTAGTTATATTCTTGTACATAGGAGCAGTATTATAGTAGTTATATTCTTGTACATAGGGGGCAGTATTATAGTAGTTATATTCTTGTACATAGGAGCAGTATTATAGCAGTTATATTCCTGTACATAGGAGCAGTATTATAGTAGTTATATTCTTGTACATAGGAGCAGTATTATAGCAGTTATATTCTTGTACATAGGGGCAGTATTATAGTAGTTATATTCTTGTACATAGGAGCAGTATTATAGTAGTTATATTCTTGTACATAGGAGCAGTATTATAGTAGTTATATTCTTGTACATAGGGGCAGTATTATAGCAGTTATATTCTTGTACATAGGAGCAGTATTATAGTAGTTATATTCTTGTTCATAGGGGCAGTATTATAGTAGATATATTCTTGTACATAGGGAGCAGTATTATAGTAGTTATATTCTTGTACATAGGAGCAGTATTATAGTAGTTATATTCTTGTACATAGGGGCAGTATTATAGTAGTTATATTCTTGTACATAGGAGGCAGTATTATAGTAGTTTTATTCTTGTATATAGGAGCAGTATTATAGTAGTTATATTCTTGTACATAGGGGCAGTATTATAGTAATTATATTCTTGTACATAGGAGCAGTATTATAGTAGTTATATTCTTGCACATAGGGGGCAGTATTATAGTAGTTATATTGTTGTACATAGGGGCAGTATTATAGTTTTTATATTCTTGTACATAGGAGCAGTATTATAGTAGTTATATTCTTGTACATAGGAGCAGTATTATAGTAGTTATATTCTTGTACATAGGGGGCAGTATTATAGTAGTTATATTCTTGTACATAGGAGCAGTATTATAGTAGTTATGTTCTTGTACATAGGGGCAGTATTATAGTAGTTATATTCTTGTACATAGGGGCAGTATTATAGTAGTTATATTCTTGTACATATGGGCAGTATTATAGTAGTTATATTCTTGTACATAGGGGCAGTATTATAGTAGTTATATTCTTGTACATGTGAGCAGTATTATAGTAGTTATATTCTTGTACATAGGAGCAGTATTATACTAGTTATATTCTTGTACATAGGGGCAGTATTATAGTAGTTATATTCTAGTACATAGGGGCAGTATTATAGTAGTTATATTCTTGTACATAGGAGGCAGTATTATAGTAGTTTTATTCTTGTACATAGGAGCAGTATTATAGTAGTTATATTCTTGTACATAGGGGCAGTATTATAGTAATTATATTCTTGTACATAGGAGCAGTATTATAGTAGTTATATTCTTGTACATAGGGGCAGTAATATAGTAGTTATATTCTTGTACATAGGAGCAGTATTATAGTAGTTATATTCTTGTACATAGAGGCAGTATTATAGTAGTTATATTCTTGTACATAGGGGCAGTATTATAGTAGTTATATTCTTGTACATAGGAGCAGTATTATAGTAGTTATATTCTTGTACATAGGAGCAGTATTATAGTAGTTATATTCTTGTACATAGGGGCTGTATTATAGTAGTTATATTCTTGTACTTAGGGAGCAGTATTATAGTAGATATATTCTTGTACATAGGAGCAGTATTATAGTAGTTATATTCTTGTACATAGGGGGCAGTATTATAGTAGTTATATTTTTGTACATAGGAGCAGTATTATAGTAGTTATATTCTTGTACATAGGAGCAGTATTATAGTAGTTATATTCTTGTACATAGGGGGCAGTATTATAGTAGTTATATTCTTGTACATAGGAGCAGTATTATAGTAGTTATATTCTTGTACATAGGAGCAGTATTATAGTAGTTATATTCTTGTACATAGGGGGCAGTATTATAGTAGTTATATTCTTGTACATAGGCGCAGTATTATAGTAGTTATATTCTTGTACATAGGAGCAGTATTACAGTTGTTATATTCTTGTACATAGGGAGCAGTATTATAGTAGTTATATTCTTTTACACAGGAGCAGTATTATAGTAG
Organism: Phyllobates terribilis; assembly: GCF_046119375.1. Taxonomy (NCBI): domain Eukaryota; kingdom Metazoa; phylum Chordata; class Amphibia; order Anura; family Dendrobatidae; genus Phyllobates; species Phyllobates terribilis. The sequence continues at coordinate 30,833,465 of NW_027362763.1, forward strand.
TTATATTCTTGCACATAGGAGCAGTATTATAGTATTTATATTCTTGTACATAGGGGCTGTATTATAGGAGTTATATTCTTGTACTTAGGGAGCAGTATTATAGTAGTTATATTCTTGTACATAGGAGCAGTATTATAGTAGTTATATTCTTTTACATAGGGGCTGTATTATAGTAGTTATATTCTTGTACATAGGGAGCAGTATTATAGTAGTTATATTCTTGTACATAGGAGCAGTATTATAGTAGTTATATTCTTGTACATAGGGGCTGTATTATAGTAGTTATATTCTTGTACATAGGGAGCAGTATTATAGTAGTTATATTCTTGTACATAGGAGCAGTATTATAGTAGTTATATTCTTGTACATAGGGGCTGTATTATAGTAGTTATATTCTTGTACATAGGGAGCAGTATTATAGTAGTTATATTCTTGTACATAGGAGCAGTATTATAGTATTTATATTCTTGTACATAGGGGCTGTATTATAGGAGTTATATTCTTGTACTTAGGGAGCAGTATTACAGTAGTTATATTCTTGTACATAGGAGCAGTATTATAGTAGTTATATTCTTGTACAAAGGGGCTGTATTATAGTAGTTATATTCTTGCACATAGGGGGCAGTATTATAGTAGTTATATTCTTGTACATAGGTGCAGTATTATAGTAGTTATATTCTTGTACATAGGAGCAGTATTATAGTAGTTATATTCTTGCACATAGGGGGCAGTATTATAGTAGTTATATTCTTGCACATAGGAGCAGTATTATAGTATTTATATTCTTGTACATAGGGGCTGTATTATAGGAGTTATATTCTTGTACTTAGGGAGCAGTATTATAGTAGTTATATTCTTGTACATAGGAGCAGTATTATAGTAGTTATATTCTTTTACATAGGGGCTGTATTATAGTAGTTATATTCTTGTACATAGGGAGCAGTATTATAGTAGTTATATTCTTGTACATAGGAGCAGTATTATAGTAGTTATATTCTTGTACATAGGGGCTGTATTATAGTAGTTATATTCTTGTACATAGGGAGCAGTATTATAGTAGTTATATTCTTGTACATAGAGGCAGTATTATAGTAGTTATATTCTTGTACATAGGGGCAGTATTATAGTAGTTATATTCTTGTACATAGGAGCAGTATTATAGTAGTTATATTCTTGTACATAGGAGCAGAATTATAGTAGTTATATTCTTGTACATAGGGGCTGTATTATAGTAGTTATATTCTTGTACTTAGGGAGCAGTATTATAGTAGATATATTCTTGTACATAGGAGCAGTATTATAGTAGTTATATTCTTGTACATAGGGGGCAGTATTATAGTAGTTATATTTTTGTACATAGGAGCAGTATTATAGTAGTTATATTCTTGTACATAGGAGCAGTATTATAGTAGTTATATTCTTGTACATAGGGGGCAGTATTATAGTAGTTATATTCTTGTACATAGGAGCAGTATTATAGTAGTTATATTCTTGTACATAGGAGCAGTATTATAGTAGTTATATTCTTGTACATAGGGGGCAGTATTATAGTAGTTATATTCTTGTACATAGGCGCAGTATTATAGTAGTTATATTCTTGTACATAGGAGCAGTATTACAGTTGTTATATTCTTGTACATAGGGAGCAGTATTATAGTAGTTATATTCTTTTACACAGGAGCAGTATTATAGTAGTTATATTCTTGCACATAGGAGCAGTATTATAGTATTTATATTCTTGTACATAGGGGCTGTATTATAGGAGTTATATTCTTGTACTTAGGGAGCAGTATTATAGTAGTTATATTCTTGTACATAGGAGCAGTATTATAGTAGTTATATTCTTTTACATAGGGGCTGTATTATAGTAGTTATATTCTTGTACATAGGGAGCAGTATTATAGTAGTTATATTCTTGTACATAGGAGCAGTATTATAGTAGTTATATTCTTGTACATAGGGGCTGTATTATAGTAGTTATATTCTTGTACATAGGGAGCAGTATTATAGTAGTTATATTCTTGTACATAGGAGCAGTATTATAGTAGTTATATTCTTGTACATAGGGGCTGTATTATAGTAGTTATATTCTTGTACATAGGGAGCAGTATTATAGTAGTTATATTCTTGTACATAGGAGCAGTATTATAGTATTTATATTCTTGTACATAGGGGCTGTATTATAGGAGTTATATTCTTGTACTTAGGGAGCAGTATTATAGTAGTTATATTCTTGTACATAGGAGCAGTATTATAGTAGTTATATTCTTGTACAAAGGGGCTGTATTATAGTAGTTATATTCTTGTACATACGAGCAGTATTATAGTAGTTATATTCTTGTACATAGGAGCAGTATTAAAGTAGTTATATTCTTGTACATAGGGGCTGTATTATAGTAGCTATATTCTTGTACTTAGGGAGCAGTATTATAGTAGATATATTCTTGTACATAGCAGCAGTATTATAGTAGTTATATTCTTGTACATAGGGGGCAGTATTATAGCAGTTATATTCTTGTACATAGGAGCAGTATTATAGTAGTTATATTCTTGTACATAGGAGCAGTATTATAGTAGTTATATTCTTGCACATAGGGGGCAGTATTATAGTAGTTATATTCTTGTACATAGGAGCAGTATTATAGTAGTTATATTCTTGTACATAGGAGCAGTATTATAGTAGTTATATTCTTGCACATAGGGGGCAGTATTATAGTAGTTATATTCTTGCACATAGGAGCAGTATTATAGTATTTATATTCTTGTACATAGGGGCTGTATTATAGGAGTTATATTCTTGTACTTAGGGAGCAGTATTATAGTAGTTATATTCTTGTACATAGGAGCAGTATTATAGTAGTTATATTCTTTTACATAGGGGCTGTATTATAGTAGTTATATTCTTGTACATAGGGAGCAGTATTATAGTAGTTATATTCTTGTACATAGGAGCAGTATTATAGTAGTTATATTCTTGTACATAGGGGCTGTATTATAGTAGTTATATTCTTGTACATAGGGAGCAGTATTATAGTAGTTATATTCTTGTACATAGGAGCAGTATTATAGTAGTTATATTCTTGTACATAGGGGCTGTATTATAGTAGTTATATTCTTGTACATAGGGAGCAGTATTATAGTAGTTATATTCTTGTACATAGGAGCAGTATTATAGTATTTATATTCTTGTACATAGGGGCTGTATTATAGGAGTTATATTCTTGTACTTAGGGAGCAGTATTATAGTAGTTATATTCTTGTACATAGGAGCAGTATTATAGTAGTTATATTCTTGTACATAGGGGCTGTATTATAGTAGTTATATTCTTGTACATAGGCAGCAGTATTATAGTAGTTATATTCTTGTACATACGAGCAGTATTATAGTAGTTATATTCTTGTACATAGGAGCAGTATTATAGTAGTTATATTCTTGTACATAGGGGCTGTATTATAGTAGCTATATTCTTGTACTTAGGGAGCAGTATTATAGTAGATATATTCTTGTACATAGCAGCAGTATTATAGTAGTTATATTCTTGTACATAGGGGGCAGTATTATAGCAGTTATATTCTTGTACATAGGAGCAGTATTATAGTAGTTATATTCTTGTACATAGGAGCAGTATTATAGTAGTTATATTCTTGCACATAGGGGGCAGTATTATAGTAGTTATATTCTTGTACATAGGAGCAGTATTATAGTAGTTATATTCTTGTACATAGGAGCAGTATTATAGTAGTTATATTCTTGTACATAGGGGGCAGTATTATAGTAGTTATATTCTTGTACATAGGAGCAGTATTATAGTAGTTATATTCTTGTACATAGGAGCAGTATTATAGTAGTTATATTCTTGTACATAGGGGCTGTATTATAGTAGTTATATTCTTGTACTTAGTGAGCAGTATTATAGTAGATATATTCTTGTACATAGGAGCAGTATTATAGTAGTTATATTCTTGTACATAGGGGGCAGTATTATAGTAGTTATATTCTTGTACATTGGAGCAGTATTATAGTAGTTATATTCTTGTACAGAGGAGCAGTATTATAGTAGTTATATTCTTGCACATAGGGGCAGTATTATAGTAGTTATATTCTTGTACATAGGAGCAGTATTATAGTAGTTATATTCTTGTACATAGGGGCAGTATTATAGTAGTTATATTCTTGTACATAAGAGCAGTATTATACTAGTTATATTCTTGTACATAGGAGCAGTATTATAGTAGTTATATTCTTGTACATAGGAGCAGTATTATAGTAGTTATATTCTTGTACATAGGAGCAGTATTATAGTAGTTATATTCTTGTACATAGGGGCTGTATTATAGTAGCTATATTCTTGTACTTAGGGAGCAGTATTATAGTAGATATATTCTTGTACATAGCAGCAGTATTATAGTAGTTATATTCTTGTACATAGGGGGCAGTATTATAGCAGTTATATTCTTGTACATAGGAGCAGTATTATAGTAGTTATATTCTTGTACATAGGAGCAGTATTATAGTAGTTATATTCTTGCACATAGGGGGCAGTATTATAGTAGTTATATTCTTGTACATAGGAGCAGTATTATAGTAGTTATATTCTTGTACATAGGAGCAGTATTATAGTAGTTATATTCTTGCACATAGGGGGCAGTATTATAGTAGTTATATTCTTGCACATAGGAGCAGTATTATAGTATTTATATTCTTGTACATAGGGGCTGTATTATAGGAGTTATATTCTTGTACTTAGGGAGCAGTATTATAGTAGTTATATTCTTGTACATAGGAGCAGTATTATAGTAGTTATATTCTTTTACATAGGGGCTGTATTATAGTAGTTATATTCTTGTACATAGGGAGCAGTATTATAGTAGTTATATTCTTGTACATAGGAGCAGTATTATAGTAGTTATATTCTTGTACATAGGGGCTGTATTATAGTAGTTATATTCTTGTACATAGGGAGCAGTATTATAGTAGTTATATTCTTGTACATAGGAGCAGTATTATAGTAGTTATATTCTTGTACATAGGGGCTGTATTATAGTAGTTATATTCTTGTACATAGGGAGCAGTATTATAGTAGATATATTCTTGTACATAGGAGCAGTATTATAGTATTTATATTCTTGTACATAGGGGCTGTATTATAGGAGTTATATTCTTGTACTTAGGGAGCAGTATTATAGTAGTTATATTCTTGTACATAGGAGCAGTATTATAGTAGTTATATTCTTGTACATAGGGGCTGTATTATAGTAGTTATATTCTTGTACATAGGCAGCAGTATTATAGTAGTTATATTCTTGTACATACGAGCAGTATTATAGTAGTTATATTCTTGTACATAGGAGCAGTATTATAGTAGTTATATTCTTGTACATAGGGGCTGTATTATAGTAGCTATATTCTTGTACTTAGGGAGCAGTATTATAGTAGATATATTCTTGTACATAGCAGCAGTATTATAGTAGTTATATTCTTGTACATAGGGGGCAGTATTATAGCAGTTATATTCTTGTACATAGGAGCAGTATTATAGTAGTTATATTCTTGTACATAGGAGCAGTATTATAGTAGTTATATTCTTGCACATAGGGGGCAGTATTATAGTAGTTATATTCTTGTACATAGGAGCAGTATTATAGTAGTTATATTCTTGTACATAGGAGCAGTATTATAGTAGTTATATTCTTGTACATAGGGGGCAGTATTATAGTAGTTATATTCTTGTACATAGGAGCAGTATTATAGTAGTTATATTCTTGTACATAGGAGCAGTATTATAGTAGTTATATTCTTGTACATAGGGGCTGTATTATAGTAGTTATATTCTTGTACTTAGTGAGCAGTATTATAGTAGATATATTCTTGTACATAGGAGCAGTATTATAGTAGTTATATTCTTGTACATAGGGGGCAGTATTATAGTAGTTATATTCTTGTACATAGGAGCAGTATTATAGTAGTTATATTCTTGTACAGAGGAGCAGTATTATAGTAGTTATATTCTTGCACATAGGGGCAGTATTATAGTAGTTATATTCTTGTACATAGGAGCAGTATTATAGTAGTTATATTCTTGTACATAGGGGGCAGTATTATAGTAGTTATATTCTTGTACATAAGAGCAGTATTATACTAGTTATATTCTTGTACATAGGAGCAGTATTATAGTAGTTATATTCTTGTACATAGGAGCAGTATTATAGTAGTTATATTCTTGTACATAGGGGGCAGTATTATAGTAGTTATATTCTTGTACATAGGAGCAGTATTATAGCAGTTATATTCCTGTACATAGGAGCAGTATTATAGTAGTTATATTCTTGTACATAGGAGCAGTATTATAGCAGTTATATTCTTGTACATAGGGGCAGTATTATAGTAGTTATATTCTTGTACATAGGAGCAGTATTATAGTAGTTATATTCTTGTACATAGGAGCAGTATTATAGTAGTTATATTCTTGTACATAGGGGCAGTATTATAGCAGTTATATTCTTGTACATAGGAGCAGTATTATAGTAGTTATATTCTTGTTCATAGGGGCAGTATTATAGTAGATATATTCTTGTACATAGGGAGCAGTATTATAGTAGTTATATTCTTGTACATAGGAGCAGTATTATAGTAGTTATATTCTTGTACATAGGGGCAGTATTATAGTAGTTATATTCTTGTACATAGGGAGCAGTATTATAGTAGTTATATTCTTGTACATAGGGGCAGTATTATAGTATTTATATTCTTGTACATAGGGGCTGTATTATAGGAGTTATATTCTTGTACTTAGGGAGCAGTATTATAGTAGTTATATTCTTGTACATAGGAGCAGTATTATAGTAGTTATATTCTTGTACAAAGGGGCTGTATTATAGTAGTTATATTCTTGTACATAGGCAGCAGTATTATAGTAGTTATATTCTTGTACATACGAGCAGTATTATAGTAGTTATATTCTTGTACATAGGAGCAGTATTATAGTAGTTATATTCTTGTACATAGGGGCTGTATTATAGTAGCTATATTCTTGTACTTAGGGAGCAGTATTATAGTAGATATATTCTTGTACATAGCAGCAGTATTATAGTAGTTATATTCTTGTACATAGGGGGCAGTATTATAGCAGTTATATTCTTGTACATAGGAGCAGTATTATAGTAGTTATATTCTTGTACATAGGAGCAGTATTATAGTAGTTATATTCTTGCACATAGGGGGCAGTATTATAGTAGTTATATTCTTGTACATAGGAGCAGTATTATAGTAGTTATATTCTTGTACATAGGAGCAGTATTATAGTAGTTATATTCTTGCACATAGGGGGCAGTATTATAGTAGTTATATTCTTGCACATAGGAGCAGTATTATAGTATTTATATTCTTGTACATAGGGGCTGTATTATAGGAGTTATATTCTTGTACTTAGGGAGCAGTATTATAGTAGTTATATTCTTGTACATAGGAGCAGTATTATAGTAGTTATATTCTTTTACATAGGGGCTGTATTATAGTAGTTATATTCTTGTACATAGGGAGCAGTATTATAGTAGTTATATTCTTGTACATAGGAGCAGTATTATAGTAGTTATATTCTTGTACATAGGGGCTGTATTATAGTAGTTATATTCTTGTACATAGGGAGCAGTATTATAGTAGTTATATTCTTGTACATAGGAGCAGTATTATAGTAGTTATATTCTTGTACATAGGGGCTGTATTATAGTAGTTATATTCTTGTACATAGGGAGCAGTATTATAGTAGTTATATTCTTGTACATAGGAGCAGTATTATAGTATTTATATTCTTGTACATAGGGGCTGTATTATAGGAGTTATATTCTTGTACTTAGGGAGCAGTATTATAGTAGTTATATTCTTGTACATAGGAGCAGTATTATAGTAGTTATATTCTTGTACATAGGGGCTGTATTATAGTAGTTATATTCTTGTACATAGGCAGCAGTATTATAGTAGTTATATTCTTGTACATACGAGCAGTATTATAGTAGTTATATTCTTGTACATAGGAGCAGTATTATAGTAGTTATATTCTTGTACATAGGGGCTGTATTATAGTAGCTATATTCTTGTACTTAGGGAGCAGTATTATAGTAGATATATTCTTGTACATAGCAGCAGTATTATAGTAGTTATATTCTTGTACATAGGGGGCAGTATTATAGCAGTTATATTCTTGTACATAGGAGCAGTATTATAGTAGTTATATTCTTGTACATAGGAGCAGTATTATAGTAGTTATATTCTTGCACATAGGGGGCAGTATTATAGTAGTTATATTCTTGTACATAGGAGCAGTATTATAGTAGTTATATTCTTGTACATAGGAGCAGTATTATAGTAGTTATATTCTTGTACATAGGGGGCAGTATTATAGTAGTTATATTCTTGTACATAGGAGCAGTATTATAGTAGTTATATTCTTGTACATAGGAGCAGTATTATAGTAGTTATATTCTTGTACATAGGGGCTGTATTATAGTAGTTATATTCTTGTACTTAGTGAGCAGTATTATAGTAGATATATTCTTGTACATAGGAGCAGTATTATAGTAGTTATATTCTTGTACATAGGGGGCAGTATTATAGTAGTTATATTCTTGTACATAGGAGCAGTATTATAGTAGTTATATTCTTGTACAGAGGAGCAGTATTATAGTAGTTATATTCTTGCACATAGGGGCAGTATTATAGTAGTTATATTCTTGTACATAGGAGCAGTATTATAGTAGTTATATTCTTGTACATAGGGGGCAGTATTATAGTAGTTATATTCTTGTACATAAGAGCAGTATTATACTAGTTATATTCTTGTACATAGGAGCAGTATTATAGTAGTTATATTCTTGTACATAGGAGCAGTATTATAGTAGTTATATTCTTGTACATAGGGGGCAGTATTATAGTAGTTATATTCTTGTACATAGGAGCAGTATTATAGCAGTTATATTCCTGTACATAGGAGCAGTATTATAGTAGTTATATTCTTGTACATAGGAGCAGTATTATAGCAGTTATATTCTTGTACATAGGGGCAGTATTATAGTAGTTATATTCTTGTACATAGGAGCAGTATTACAGTAGTTATATTCTTGTACATAGGAGCAGTATTATAGTAGTTATATTCTTGTACATAGGGGCAGTATTATAGCAGTTATATTCTTGTACATAGGAGCAGTATTATAGTAGTTATATTCTTGTTCATAGGGGCAGTATTATAGTAGATATATTCTTGTACATAGGGAGCAGTATTATAGTAGTTATATTCTTGTACATAGGAGCAGTATTATAGTAGTTATATTCTTGTACATAGGGGCAGTATTATAGTAGTTATATTCTTGTACATAGGAGGCAGTATTATAGTAGTTTTATTCTTGTATATAGGAGCAGTATTATAGTAGTTATATTCTTGTACATAGGGGCAGTATTATAGTAATTATATTCTTGTACATAGGAGCAGTATTATAGTAGTTATATTCTTGCACATAGGGGGCAGTATTATAGTAGTTATATTGTTGTACATAGGGGCAGTATTATAGTTTTTATATTCTTGTACATAGGAGCAGTATTATAGTAGTTATATTCTTGTACATAGGAGCAGTATTATAGTAGTTATATTCTTGTACATAGGGGGCAGTATTATAGTAGTTATATTCTTGTACATAGGAGCAGTATTATAGTAGTTATGTTCTTCTACATAGGGGCAGTATTATAGTAGTTATATTCTTGTACATAGGGGCAGTATTATAGTAGTTATATTCTTGTACATATGGGCAGTATTATAGTAGTTATATTCTTGTACATAGGGGCAGTATTATAGTAGTTATTTTCTTGTACATGTGAGCAGTATTATAGTAGTTATATTCTTGTACATAGGAGCAGTATTATACTAGTTATATTCTTGTACATAGGGGCAGTATTATAGTAGTTATATTCTAGTACATAGGGGCAGTATTATAGTAGTTATATTCTTGTACATAGGAGGCAGTATTATAGTAGTTTTATTCTTGTACATAGGAGCAGTATTATAGTAGTTATATTCTTGTACATAGGGGCAGTATTATAGTAATTATATTCTTGTACATAGGAGCAGTATTATAGTAGTTATATTCTTGTACATAGGGGCAGTAATATAGTAGTTATATTCTTGTACATAGGAGCAGTATTATAGTAGTTATATTCTTGTACATAGAGGCAGTATTATAGTAGTTATATTCTTGTACATAGGGGCAGTATTATAGTAGTTATATTCTTGTACATAGGAGCAGTATTATAGTAGTTATATTCTTGTACATAGGAGCAGTATTATAGTAGTTATATTCTTGTACATAGGGGCAGTATTATAGTAGTTATATTCTTGTACATAGGAGCAGTATTATAGTAGTTATATTCTTGTACATAGGAGCAGTATTATAGTATTTATATTCTTGTACATAGGGGCTGTATTATAGGAGTTATATTCTTGTACTTAGGGAGCAGTATTATAGTAGTTATATTCTTGTACATAGGAGCAGTATTATAGTAGTTATATTCTTGTACATAGGGGCTGTATTATAGTAGTTATATTCTTGTACATAGGGGGCAGTATTATAGCAGTTATATTCTTGTACATAGGAGCAGTATTATAGTAGTTATATTCTTGTACATAGGAGCAGTATTATAGTAGTTATATTCTTGTACATAGGGGGCAGTATTATAGTAGTTATATTCTTGTAGAATCATAGAATCATAGAATCATAGAATGGTAGAGTTGGAAGGGACCTCCTGGGTCATCTGGTCCAACCCCCTGCTCAAAGCAGGATTCACTAGATCATCTTAGACAGATGTCTGTCCAGCCTCTGTTTGAAGACGTCCATTGAAGGGGAACTCACCACCTCTCGTGGCAGCCTGTTCCACTCATTAATCACCCTAACTGTCAAAAAGTTTTTTCTAATATCTAATCTGTGTCTCCTCCCATTTAGTTTCATCCCATTGCTTCTAGTCTTTCCTTGTGCAAATGAGAATAAAGATGATCCTTCTACAATGTGACAGCCCTTGACATATTTGTAGACAGCTATTAAGTCTCCTCTCAGTCTTCTTTTTTGCAAGCTAAACATTCCCAAATCCTGCAACCGTTCCTCATAGGACATGGTTTGCAGACCAGTCACCATTCTGGTCGCTCTTCTCTGAACTTGCTCCAGTTTGTCTATGTCTTTTTTAAAATGTGGTGCCCAAAACTGTACACAGTATTCCAGATGAGGTCTGACCAAAGAGGAGTAAAGACCGATAATAACTTCACGTGATCTAGACTGTATGCTTCTGTTAATACATCCCAGAATTGTATTTGCCTTTTTTGCTGCTGCATCACACTGTTGACTCATGTTCAGTCTATGATCTATTAGTATACCTAAGTCTTTTTCACATGTACTGTTGCTTAGCTCTATTCCTCCCATTCTGTATATGCTTTTTTCATTTTTATTGCCCAGATGTAGTACTTTGCATTTTTCCCTGTTAAAAACCATTCTGTTGGTTGCTGCCCACTGCTCCAGTTTATTTAGGTCTTTTTGAATCCTCTCTCTCTCTTCTCTAGTATTAGCTATCCCTCCTAGCTTTGTGTCATCAGCAAATTTAATCAGTTTACCCTCAATTCCTTCATCTAAATCATTGATAAAGATGTTGAACAATACAGGACCCAGGACGGAGCCCTGTGGTACCCCACTTGAGACATTCATCCAGCTGGATGTGAAGCCATTTACAACCACCCTTTGAGTCCGATCACTAAGCCAGTTATGAATCCACCTAACAGTTGCCTGGTCCATTGCATACTTGGTCATTTTTTCAATAAGGATGGTGTGAGATACTTTGTCAAATGCTTTGCTGAAGTCAAGATATACTATATCTACAGCATTTCCTTGATCCACCCAGTCAGTGATTCTGTCATAGAAGGAAATTAAGTTAGTCTGACATGACTTGTTAGTTACAAACCCATGCTGACTCTGGTTAATCACTTCATTCTTATCCATGTACTTACATACATGTTGTTTAATAATTTGTTCAAAGATCTTTCCTGGTATAGAAGTCAGACTCACCGGCCTATAGTTCCCTGGGTCCACCTTCTTCCCCTTTTTGAAGATAGGAACAACATTTGCTCTTCTCCAGTCTTCTGGGACTTCTCCTGTTCTCCAAGAATTTTCAAAGATTATGGAGAGTGGTTCTAAAATTTCTTCTACGATCTCCTTCAGTACTCTGGGGTGTAATTCATCTGGACCTGGAGACTTGAACTCATTTATGTTAGCTAAATATTCCCTCACAATCTTTCTGTTTACAGATAACTTGGATTCCTCTATTCCTTTAAAAGGACAGTGAAGATCAGTTGATGTTACATTTTCTTTCTGAGAGAAAACAGATGCAAAATAGGAATTAAAAAGTTCGGCCTTCTCAACATCCTCTCTTACCATTTCTCCATTTTCATCCTGTAAAAATCCTATAGCATCTTTGACTTTTCTTTTACATTTGACATACCCCCAAAATCCTTTTTTATTGCTTTTGACATCTCTTGCAAGCCTTAATTCATTGTCAGCTTTAGCTAACCTGATACGTGCCCTGCAGGATCTGCAGACTGCATTATAATCTTCTTTAGATATGCCTCCCTCTTTCCATTTAATAAACATTTCTTTCTTTCTTTTTAGCATGTGTTTAAGTTCTGTGTTCATCCATCCTGGTTTCCTTAAATGCTTCCCATTCTTCCTACTTTTCGGGATTGTTAACGATTGTGCTTTGAGAATCTCATTTTTAAAAATTTCCCATCCTTCCTGGACATTTTTGTCCTTAAGGACATCCAGCCATTGGATCCCTCCTATTCTCTTTCTGAGTCTCTTAAAATCTGCCTTTCTAAAATCTAACCTTGAAGTCTGAGTCTTCACATGTCTTCCTCCTCTAGTTATCCAAAATTCTATAATAGCATGATCGCTGCCTCCTAGGGTCCCAGCCACCTTTACCTCCTCAACCATTTCCTCCCTGTTTATAAGGATTAGATCCAAAGTAGCAGATCCCCTTGTTTTCTCCCCTACCTTTTGGAAGATAAAGTTGTCAGCAAGAGAGGATAAGAATTTGCTTGACCTGTTAGTTTTACTTGAGAGAGATTCCCAACAAATGTCTGGATAGTTGAAATCTCCCATGACCACTACGTCATATTTTTTGGAGAACTTGGTCATTTGATACATAAAGAGTTCATCCATATCTTCAGCTTGCCCAGGTGGCCTGTAGTAAATGCCTACAATGGTGTCCTTTCCGTTGTTCTCTCCTTGTATGCTTACACAAACAGTTTCCACAGAACTCCCAGTCTCTGAAGCTTCAATCTCTGTGCAGATATACGCTTTTCTAACATACAATGCGACACCTCCTCCTCGTTTATCAAGTCTGTTTCTTGCAAATAAGTTGTATCCTTTTAGCCTTTTATTCCAATCATGTGTATCGTCCCACCAAGTTTCAGTGATTCCAATGACATCATATTCCTTTTCCTGCATTAGTAGTTCCAATTCTCCTTGTTTGTTGCCCATGCTTTGTGCATTTGTATAAAAACATTTTAGTTTGTGATTGGTTTCTCTTCCTCCCATATTTTTATTATTTAAATTGTTTTGTCTTTGTTCTTCCTTTCCACTTCCAGTAGCAGAGATCTCAATAGTATTTGTCAGCTGTATGGCTTTTTCTGGCCTTTTGCTTCCCTTCCCACATTGTTCTAGTTTAAAGCTCTTCTGATGAGTGTAGCAAGGCGACTTCCAAATACATGTTTTCCAGTCTTCGTAAGGTGCACCCCATCTCTAGCAAGTAGTCCATCGTATAGGTAATTCATTCCGTGATCCAGAAATCCAAATCCTTGTTGACGGCACCATCGATGTAGCCAGTTGTTCACCTGTAGAATCTTATTCCACCTCATTGTTCCATGGCCATCCACTGGCAGGATGGATGAGAAGACCACCTGCGCTCCCAATACTTTCACTTTCTTGCCTAAGTCTTCAAAGTCACTGCAGATGGTTTCCAGGTCCTTTCTTGCGGTGTCATTTGTCCCCACATGTATTAGCAGGAATGGGTAGTGATCTGTAGGTCTGAAGAGTCTTGATATCCTGTCAGACACATCTTTAATTTTATTAAAGTAGTTATATTCTTGCACATAGGAGCAGTATTATAGTAGTTATATTCTTGTACATAGGGGGCAGTATTATAGTAGTTATATTCTTGTACATAGGAGCAGTATTATAGTAGTTATATTCTTGTACATAGGAGCAGTATTATAGTAGTTATATTCTTGTACATAGGAGCAGTAATATAGTAGTTATATTCTTGAACATAGGGGGCAGTATTATAGTAGTTATATTCTTGTACATAGGAGCAGTATTATAGTAGTTATGTTCTTGTACATAGGAGCAGTATTATTGTAGTTATATTCTTGTACATAGGAGCAGTATTATAGTAGTTATATTCTTGTACATAGGGGGCAGTATTATAGTAGTTATATTCTTGTACATAGGAGCAGTATTATAGTAGTTATATTCTTGTACATAGGGGGCAGTATTATAGTAGTTATATTCTTGTACATAGGAGCAGTATTATAGTAGTTATATTCTTGTACATAGGAGCAGTATTATAGCAGTTATATTCTTGTACATAGGAGCAGTATTATAGTAGTTATATTCTTGTACATAGGGAGCAGTATTATAGTAGTTATATTCTTGTACATAGGAGCAGTATTATAGCAGTTATATTCCTGTACATAGGAGCAGTATTATAGTAGTTATATTCTTGTACATAGGAGCAGTATTATAGCAGTTATATTCTTGTACATAGGGGCAGTATTATAGTAGTTATATTCTTGTACATAGGAGCAGTATTATAGTAGTTATATTCTTGTACATAGGAGCAGTATTATAGTAGTTATATTCTTGTACATAGGGGCAGTATTATAGCAGTTATATTCTTGTACATAGGAGCAGTATTATAGTAGTTATATTCTTGTTCATAGGGGCAGTATTATAGTAGATATATTCTTGTACATAGGAGCAGTATTATAGTAGTTATATTCTTGTACATAGGAGCAGTATTATAGTAGTTATATTCTTGTACATAGCAGCAGTATTATAGCAGTTATATTCCTGTACATAGGAGCAGTATTATAGTAGTTATATTCTTGTACATAGGAGCAGTATTATAGCAGTTATATTCTTGTACATAGGGGCAGTATTATAGTAGTTATATTCTTGTACATAGGAGCAGTATTATAGTAGTTATATTCTTGTACATAGGAGCAGTATTATAGTAGTTATATTCTTGTACATAGGGGCAGTATTATAGCAGTTATATTCTTGTACATAGGAGCAGTATTATAGTAGTTATATTCTTGTACATAGGAGCAGTATTATAGCAGTTATATTCTTGTACATAGGAGCAGTATTATAGTAGTTATATTCTTGTACATAGGGAGCAGTATTATAGTAGTTATATTCTTGTACATAGGAGCAGTATTATAGCAGTTATATTCCTGTACATAGGAGCAGTATTATAGTAGTTATATTCTTGTACATAGGAGCATTATTATAGCAGTTATATTCTTGTACATAGGGGCAGTATTATAGTAGTTATATTCTTGTACATAGGAGCAGTATTATAGTAGTTATATTCTTGTACATAGGAGCAGTATTATAGTAGTTATATTCTTGTACATAGGGGCAGTATTATAGCAGTTATATTCTTGTACATAGGAGCAGTATTATAGTAGTTATATTCTTGTTCATAGGGGCAGTATTATAGTAGATATATTCTTGTACATAGGGAGCAGTATTATAGTAGTTATATTCTTGTACATAGGAGCAGTATTATAGTAGTTATATTCTTGTACATAGGGGCAGTAATATAGTAGTTATATTCTTGTACATAGGAGCAGTATTATAGTAGTTATATTCTTGTACATAGAGGCAGTATTATAGTAGTTATATTCTTGTACATAGGGGCAGTATTATAGTAGTTACATTCTTGTACATAGGGGCAGGAATAGAGTAGTTATATTCTTGTACATAGGGAGCAATATTAAAGTAGTTATATTCTTGTACATAGGAGCAGTATTAAAGTAGTTATATTCTTGCACATAGGGGGCAGTATTATAGTAGTTATATTCTTGTACATAGGGGCAGTATTATAGTTTTTATATTCTTGTACATAGGAGCAGTATTATAGTAGTTATATTCTTGTACATAGGAGCAGTATTATAGTAGTTATATTCTTGTACATAGGGGGCAGTATTATAGTAGTTATATTCTTGTACATAGGAGCAGTATTATAGTAGTTATGTTCTTGTACATAGGGGCAGTATTATAGTAGTTATATTCTTGTACATAGGGGCAGTATTATAGTAGTTATATTTTTGTACATATGGGCAGTATTATAGTAGTTATATTCTTGTACATAGGGGCAGTATTATAGTAGTTATATTCTTGTACATGTGAGCAGTATTATAGTAGTTATATTCTTGTACATAGGAGCAGTATTATAGTAGTTATATTCTTGTACATAGGGGCAGTATTATAGTAGTTATATTCTTGTACATAGGGGGCAGTATTATAATAGTTATATTCTTGTACATAGGGGCAGTATTATAGTAGATATATTCTTGTACATAGGAGCAGTATTATAGTAGTTATATTCTTGTACATAGGAGCAGTATTATAGTAGTTATATTTTTGTACATAGGGGCAGTATTATAGTAGTTATATTCTTGTACATAGGGGGCAGTATTATAGTAGTTATATTCTTGTATATAGAAGCAGTATTATAGTAGTTATATTCTTGTACATAGGAGCAGTATTATAGTAGTTATATTCTTGTACATAGGGGGCAGTATTATAGTAGTTATATTCTTGTACATAGGAGCAGTATTATAGTAGTTATATTCTTGTACATAGGAGCAGTATTATAGTAGTTATATTCTTTTACATAGGAGCAGTATTATAGTAGTTATATTCTTGTACATAGGGGCTGTATTATAGTAGTTATATTCTTGTACTTAGGGAGCAGTATTATAGCAGATATATTCTTGTACATAGGAGCAGTATTATAGTAGTTATATTCTTGTACAAAGGGGGCAGTATTATAGTAGTTATATTTTTGTACATAGGAGCAGTATTATAGTAGTTATATTCTTGTACATAGGAGCAGTATTATAGTAGTTATATTCTTGTACATAGGGGGCAGTATTATAGTACTTATATTCTTGTACATAGGAGCAGTATTATAGTAGTTATATTCTTGTACATAGGAGCAGTATTATAGTAGTTATATTCTTGTACATAGGGGGCAGTATTATAGTAGTTATATTCTTGTACATAGGAGCAGTATTATAGTAGTAATATTCTTGTACATAGGAGCAGTATTACAGTAGTTATATTCTTGTACATAGGAGCAGTATTATAGTAGTTATATTCTTGTACATAGGAGCAGTATTATAGTAGTTATATTCTTGTACATAGGGGGCAGTATTATAGTAGTTATATTCTTGTACATAGGAGCAGTATTATAGTAGTAATATTTTTGTACATAGGAGCAGTATTACAGTAGTTATATTCTTGTACATAGGGGGCAGTATTATAGTAGATATATTCTTGTACATAGGGAGCAGTATTATAGTAGTTATATTCTTGTACATAGGAGCAGTATTACAGTAGTTATATTCTTGTACATAGGGAGCAGTATTATAGTAGTTATATTCTTGTACACAGGAGCAGTATTATAGTAGTAATATTCTTGTACATAGGAGCAGTATTATAGTATTTATATTCTTGTACATAGGGGCTGTATTATAGGAGTTATATTCTTGTACTTAGGGAGCAGTATTATAGTAGTTATATTCTTGTACATAGGAGCAGTATTATAGTAGTTATATTCTTGTACATAGGGGCTGTATTATAGTAGTTATATTCTTGTACATAGGGGGCAGTATTATAGCAGTTATATTCTTGTACATAGGAGCAGTATTATAGTAGTTATATTCTTGTACATAGGAGCAGTATTATAGTAGTTATATTCTTGTACATAGGGGGCAGTATTATAGTAGTTATATTCTTGTACATAGGAGCAGTATTATAGTAGTTATATTCTTGTACATAGGAGCAGTATTATAGTAGTTATATTCTTGTACATAGGGGGCAGTATTATAGTAGTTATATTCTTGTACATAGGAGCAGTATTATAGTAGTTATATTCTTGTACATAGGAGCAGTATTATAGTAGTTATATTCTTGAACATAGGGGGCAGTATTATAGTAGTTATATTCTTGTACATAGGAGCAGTATTATAGTAGTTATGTTCTTGTACATAGGAGCAGTATTATTGTAGTTATATTCTTGTACATAGGAGCAGTATTATAGTAGTTATATTCCTGTACATAGGGGGCAGTATTATAGTAGTTATATTCTTGTACATAGGGAGCAGTATTATAGTAGTTATATTCTTGTACATAGGGGGCAATATTATAGCAGTTATATTCTTGTACATAGGGGGCAGTATTATAGCAGTTATATTCTTGTACATAGGGGGCAGCATTATAGTAGTTATATTCTTGTACATAGGGGGCAGTATTATAGTAGTTATATTCTAGTACATAGGGGAAGTATTATAGTAGTTATAATCCTGTACAAAGGGGGCAGTATTATAGTAGTTATATTCTTGTACATAGGGAGCAGTATTATAGTAGTTATATTCTTGTACATAGGGAGCAGTATTATTGTAGTTATATTCTTGTACATAGGGGCAGTATTATAGTAGTGATATTCTTGTACATAGGGGGCAGTATTATAGTAGTTATATTCTTGTACAAAGGGTGCAGTATTATAGTAGTTATATTCTTGTATATAGGGGGCAGTATTATAGTAGTTATATTCTTGTACATAGGGGGCAGTATTATAGTAGTTATATTCTTGTACATAGGGGAAGTATTATAGTAGTTATATTCTTGTACATAGGAGCAGTATTATAGTAGTTATATTCTTGTACATAGGTGCAGTATTATAGTAGTTATATTCTTGTACATAGGAGCAGTATTATAGTAGTTATATTTTTGTACATAGGGGAAGTATTATAGTAGTTATATTCTTGTACATAGGGGAAGTATTATAGTAGTTATATTCTTGTACATAGGAGCAGTATTATAGTAGTTATATTCTTGTACATATGGGGCAGTATTATAGTAGTTATATTCTTGTACATAGGAGCAGTATTATAGTAGTTATATTCTTGTACATAGGGAGCAGTATTATAGTAGTTATATTCTTGTACATAGGGAGCAGTATTATAGTAGTTATATTCTTGTACATAGGGGGTAGTCTTATAGTAGTTATATTCTTGTACATAGGGGGCAGTATTATAGTAGTTATATTCTTGCACATAGGGGGCAGTATTATAGTAGTTATATTCTTGTACATAGGAGCAGCATTATAGTAGTTATATTCTTGTATATAGGGGGCAGTATTATAGTAGTTATATTCTTGTACATAGGGGGTAGTCTTATAGTAGTTATATTCTTGTACATAGGGGGTAGTCTTATAGTAGTTATATTCTTGTACATAGGGGGCAGTATTATAGTAGTTATATTCTTGTACATAGGAGCAGCATTATAGTAGTTATATTCTTGTATATAGGGGGCAGTATTATAGTAGTTATATTCTTGCACATAGGGGTAGTATTATAGTAGTTATATTCTTATACATAGGAGCAGTATTATAGTAGTTATATTCTTGTATATAGGAGCAGTATTATAGTAGTTATATTCTTGTACATAGGAGCAGTATTATAGTAGTTATATTCCTGTATATAGGAGCAGTATTATAGTAGTTATATTCTTGTACATAGGAGCAGTATTATAGTAGTTATATTCTTGTACATAGGGGGCAGTATTATAGTAGTTATATTCTTGTACATAGGGGGCAGTATTATAGTAGTTATATTCTTGTACATAGGAGCAGTATTATAGTAGTTATATTCCTGTACATAGGGGGCAGTATTATAGTAGTTATATTCTTGTACATAGGAGCAGTATTATAGTAGTTATATTCTTGTACATAGGGAGCAGTATTATAGTAGTTATATTCTTGTACATAGGAGCAGCATTATAGTAGTTATATTCTTGTACATAGGAGCAGTATTATAGTAGTTATATTCTTGTACATAGGAGCAGTATTATAGTAGTTATATTCTTGTACATAGGGAGCAGTATTATAGTAGATATATTCTTGTACATAGGAGCAGTATTATAGTAGTTATATTCTTGTACATAGGAGCAGTATTATAGTAGTTATATTCTTGTACATAGCAGCAGTATTATAGCAGTTATATTCCTGTACATAGGAGCAGTATTATAGTAGTTATATTCTTGTACATAGGAGCAGTATTATAGCAGTTATATTCTTGTACATAGGGGCAGTATTATAGTAGTTATATTCTTGTACATAGGAGCAGTATTATAGTAGTTATATTCTTGTACATAGGAGCAGTATTATAGTAGTTATATTCTTGTACATAGGGGCAGTATTATAGCAGTTATATTCTTGTACATAGGAGCAGTATTATAGTAGTTATATTCTTGTACATAGGAGCAGTATTATAGCAGTTATATTCTTGTACATAGGAGCAGTATTATAGTAGTTACATTCTTGTACATAGGGAGCAGTATTATAGTAGTTATATTCTTGTACATAGGAGCAGTATTATAGCAGTTATATTCCTGTACATAGGAGCAGTATTATAGTAGTTATATTCTTGTACATAGGAGCATTATTATAGCAGTTATATTCTTGTACATAGGGGCAGTATTATAGTAGTTATATTCTTGTACATAGGAGCAGTATTATAGTAGTTATATTCTTGTACATAGGAGCAGTATTATAGTAGTTATATTCTTGTACATAGGGGCAGTATTATAGCAGTTATATTCTTGTACATAGGAGCAGTATTATAGTAGTTATATTCTTGTTCATAGGGGCAGTATTATAGTAGATATATTCTTGTACATAGGGAGCAGTATTATAGTAGTTATATTCTTGTACATAGGAGCAGTATTATAGTAGTTATATTCTTGTACATAGGGGCAGTAATATAGTAGTTATATTCTTGTACATAGGAGCAGTATTATAGTAGTTATATTCTTGTACATAGAGGCAGTATTATAGTAGTTATATTCTTGTACATAGGGGCAGTATTATAGTAGTTACATTCTTGTACATAGGGGCAGGAATAGAGTAGTTATATTCTTGTACATAGGGAGCAATATTAAAGTAGTTATATTCTTCTACATAGGAGCAGTATTAAAGTAGTTATATTCTTGCACATAGGGGGCAGTATTATAGTAGTTATATTCTTGTACATAGGGGCAGTATTATAGTTTTTATATTCTTGTACATAGGAGCAGTATTATAGTAGTTATATTCTTGTACATAGGAGCAGTATTATAGTAGTTATATTCTTGTACATAGGGGGCAGTATTATAGTAGTTATATTCTTGTACATAGGAGCAGTATTATAGTAGTTATGTTCTTGTACATAGGGGCAGTATTATAGTAGTTATATTCTTGTACATAGGGGCAGTATTATAGTAGTTATATTTTTGTACATATGGGCAGTATTATAGTAGTTATATTCTTGTACATAGGGGCAGTATTATAGTAGTTATATTCTTGTACATGTGAGCAGTATTATAGTAGTTATATTCTTGTACATAGGAGCAGTATTATACTAGTTATATTCTTGTACATAGGGGCAGTATTATAGTAGTTATATTCTAGTACATAGGGGCAGTATTATAGTAGTTATATTCTTGTACATAGGGGGCAGTATTATAATAGTTATATTCTTGTACATAGGGGCAGTATTATAGTAGATATATTCTTGTACATAGGAGCAGTATTATAGTAGTTATATTCTTGTACATAGGAGCAGTATTATAGTAGTTATATTCTTGTACATAGGGGCAGTATTATAGTAGTTATATTCTTGTACATAGGGGGCAGTATTATAGTAGTTATATTCTTGTATATAGAAGCAGTATTATAGTAGTTATATTCTTGTACATAGGAGCAGTATTATAGTAGTTATATTCTTGTACATAGGGGGCAGTATTATAGTAGTTATATTCTTGTACATAGGAGCAGTATTATAGTAGTTATATTCTTGTACATAGGAGCAGTATTATAGTAGTTATATTCTTTTACATAGGAGCAGTATTATAGTAGTTATATTCTTGTACATAGGGGCTGTATTATAGTAGTTATATTCTTGTACTTAGGGAGCAGTATTATAGCAGATATATTCTTGTACATAGGAGCAGTATTATAGTAGTTATATTCTTGTACATAGGGGGCAGTATTATAGTAGTTATATTTTTGTACATAGGAGCAGTATTATAGTAGTTATATTCTTGTACATAGGAGCAGTATTATAGTAGTTATATTCTTGTACATAGGGGGCAGTATTATAGTACTTATATTCTTGTACATAGGAGCAGTATTATAGTAGTTATATTCTTGTACATAGGAGCAGTATTATAGTAGTTATATTCTTGTACATAGGGGGCAGTATTATAGTAGTTATATTCTTGTACATAGGAGCAGTATTATAGTAGTAATATTCTTGTACATAGGAGCAGTATTACAGTAGTTATATTCTTGTACATAGGAGCAGTATTATAGTAGTTATATTCTTGTACATAGGAGCAGTATTATAGTAGTTATATTCTTGTACATAGGGGGCAGTATTATAGTAGTTATATTCTTGTACATAGGAGCAGTATTATAGTAGTAATATTCTTGTACATAGGAGCAGTATTACAGTAGTTATATTCTTGTACATAGGGGGCAGTATTATAGTAGATATATTCTTGTACATAGGGAGCAGTATTATAGTAGTTATATTCTTGTACATAGGAGCAGTATTACGGTAGTTATATTCTTGTACATAGGGAGCAGTATTATAGTAGTTATATTCTTGTACACAGGAGCAGTATTATAGTAGTAATATTCTTGTACATAGGAGCAGTATTATAGTATTTATATTCTTGTACAAAGGGGCTGTATTATAGGAGTTATATTCTTGTACTTAGGGAGCAGTATTATAGTAGTTATATTCTTGTACATAGGAGCAGTATTATAGTAGTTATATTCTTGTACATAGGGGCTGTATTATAGTAGTTATATTCTTGTACATAGGGGGCAGTATTATAGCAGTTATATTCTTGTACATAGGAGCAGTATTATAGTAGTTATATTCTTGTACATAGGAGCAGTATTATAGTAGTTATATTCTTGTACATAGGGGGCAGTATTATAGTAGTTATATTCTTGTACATAGGAGCAGTATTATAGTAGTTATATTCTTGTACATAGGAGCAGTATTATAGTAGTTATATTCTTGTACATAGGGGGCAGTATTATAGTAGTTATATTCTTGTACATAGGAGCAGTATTATAGTAGTTATATTCTTGTACATAGGAGCAGTATTATAGTAGTTATATTCTTGAACATAGGGGGCAGTATTATAGTAGTTATATTCTTGTACATATGAGCAGTATTATAGTAGTTATGTTCTTGTACATAGGAGCAGTATTATTGTAGTTATATTCTTGTACATAGGAGCAGTATTATAGTAGTTATATTCCTGTACATAGGGGTCAGTATTATAGTAGTTATATTCTTGTACATAGGAGCAGTATTATAGTAGTTATATTCTTGTACATAGGGGGCAGTATTATAGTAGTTATATTCTTGTACATAGGAGCAGTATTACAGTAGTTATATTCTTGTACATAGGAGCAGTATTATAGTAGTTATATTCTTGTACATAGGGGCAGTATTATAGTAGTTATATTTTTGTACATAGGAGCAGTATTATAGCAGTTATATTCTTGTACATAGGAGCAGTATTATAGTAGTTATATTCTTGTACATAGGGAGCAGTATTATAGTAGTTATATTCTTGTACATAGGAGCAGTATTATAGTAGTTATATTCTTGTACATAGGGAGCAGTATTATAGTAGTTATATTCTTGTACATAGGAGCAGTATTATATTAGTTATATTCTTGTACATAGGGGCAGTATTATAGTAGTTATATTCTTGTACATAGGAGCAGTATTATAGTAGTTATATTCTTGTACATAGGGGCAGTATTATAGTAGTTATATTCTTGTACATAGGGAGCAGTATTATAGTAGTTATATTCTTGTACATAGGAGCAGTATTATAGTAGTTATATTCTTGTACATAGGTGCAGTATTATAGTAGTTATATTCTTGTACATAGGAGCAGTATTATAGTAGTTATATTCTTGTACATATTCTTGTACATAGGGGCAGTATTAGAGTAGTTATATTCTTGTACATAGGGAGCAGTATTATAGTAGTTATATTCTTGTACATAGGAGCAGTATTATAGTAGTTATATTCTTGCACATAGGGGGCAGTATTATAGTAGTTATATTCTTGTACATAGGGGCAGTATTATAGTAGTTATATTCTTGTACATAGGAGCAGTATTATAGTAGTTATATTCTTGTACATAGGAGCAGTATTATAGTAGTTATATTCTTGTACATAGGGGCAGTATTATAGTAGTTATATTCTTGTACATAGGAGCAGTATTATAGTAGTTATATTCCTGTACATAGGGGGCAGTATTATAGTAGTTATATTCTTGTACATAGGAGCAGTATTATAGTAGTTATATTCCTGTACATAGGGGGCAGTATTATAGTAGTTATATTCTTGTACATAGGAGCAGTATTATAGTAGTTATATTCTTGTACATAGGAGCAGTATTATAGTAGTTATATCCTTGTACATAGGAGCAGTATTAGAGTAGTTATATTCTTGTACATAGGGAGCAGTATTATAGTAGTTATATTCTTGTACATAGGAGCAGTATTATAGTAGTTATATTCTTGTCCATAGGGGCAGTATTATAGTAGTTATATTCTTGTCCATAGGAGCAGTATTATAGTAGTTATATTCTTGTACATAGGGGCAGTATTATAGTAGTTATATTCTTGTACATAGGAGCAGTATTATAGTAGTTATATTCTTGTACATAGGGGGCAGTATTATAGTAGTTATATTCTTGTACATAGGAGCAGTATTATAGTAGTTATATTCTTGTACATAGGGAGCAGTATTATAGTAGTTATATTCTTGTACATAGGGAGCAGTATTATAGTAGTTATATTCTTGTACATAGGGGGTAGTATTATAGTAGTTATATTCTTGTACAAAGGGGGCAGTATTATAGTAGTTATATTCTTGCACATAGGGGTAGTATTATAGTAGTTATATTCTTGTACATAGGAGCAGCATTATAGTAGTTATATTCTTGTATATAGGGGGCAGTATTATAGTAGTTATATTCTTGCACATAGGGGTAGTATTATAGTAGTTATATTCTTATACATAGGAGCAGTATTATAGTAGTTATATTCTTGTATATAGGAGCAGTTTTATAGTAGTTATATTCTTGTACATAGGAGCAGTATTATATTAGTTATATTCCTGTATATAGGAGCAGTATTATAGTAGTTATATTCTTGAACATAGGGGCAGTATTATAGTAGTTATATTCTTGTACATAGTGAGCAGTATTATAGTAGTTATATTCTTGTACATAGGAGGCAGTATTATAGTAGTTATATTCTTGTACATAGGAGCAGTATTATAGTAGTTATATTCCTGTACATAGGGGGCAGTATTGTAGTAGTTATATTCTTGTACATAGGAGCAGTATTATAGTAGTTATTTTCTTGTACATAGGGAGCAGTATTATAGTAGTTATATTCTTGTACATAGGAGCAGCATTATAGTAGTTATATTCTTGTATATAGGGGGCACTATTATAGCAGTTATATTCTTGTACATAGGAGCAGTATTATAGTAGTTATATTCTTGTACATAGGAGCAGTATTATAGTAGTTATATTCTTGTACATAGGAGCAGTGTTATAGTAGTTATATTCCTGTACATAGGGGGCAGTATTATAGTAGTTATATTCTTGTACATAGGAGCAGTATTATAGTAGTTATATTCCTGTACATAGGGGGCAGTATTATAGTAGTTATATTCTTGTACATAGGAGCAGTATTATAGTAGTTATATTCTTGTACATAGGAGCAGTATTATAGTAGTTATATTCCTGTACATAGGGGGCAGTATTATAGTAGTTATATTCTTGTACATAGGAGCAGTATTAGAGTAGTTATATTCTTGTACATAGGGAGCAGTATTATATTAGTTATATTCTTGTACATAGGAGCAGTATTATAGTAGTTATATTCTTGTACATAGGGGCAGTATTATAGTAGTTATATTCTTGTCCATAGGAGCAGTATTATAGTAGTTATATTCTTGTACATAGGGGCAGTATTATAGTAGTTATATTCTTGTACATAGGAGCAGTATTATAGTAGTTATATTCTTGTACATAGGAGCAGTATTATAGTAGTTATATTCTTGTACATAGGAGCAGTATTATAGTAGTTATATTCTTGTACATAGGAGCAGTATTATAGTAGTTATATTCTTGTACATAGGAGCAGTATTATAGTAGTTATATTCCTGTACATAGGGGGCAGTATTATAGTAGTTATATTCTTGTACATAGGAGCAGTATTATAGTAGTTATATTCTTGTACATAGGAGCAGTATTATAGTAGTTATATTCCTGTACATAGGGGGCAGTATTATAGTAGTTATATTCTTGTACATAGGAGCAGTATTAGAGTAGTTATATTCTTGTACATAGGGAGCAGTATTATATTAGTTATATTCTTGTACATAGGAGCAGTATTATAGTAGTTATATTCTTGTACATAGGGGCAGTATTATAGTAGTTATATTCTTGTCCATAGGAGCAGTATTATAGTAATTATATTCTTGTACATAGGGGCAGTATTATAGTAGTTATATTCTTGTACATAGGAGCAGTATTATAGTAGTTATATTCTTGTACATAGGAGCAGTATTATAGTAGTTATATTCTTGTACATAGGAGCAGTATTATAGTAGTTATATTCTTGTACATAGGAGCAGTATTATAGTAGTTATATTCCTGTACATAGGGGGCAGTATTATAGTAGTTATATTCTTGTACATAGGAGCAGTATTATAGTAGTTATATTCCTGTACATAGGGGGCAGTATTATAGTAGTTATATTCTTGTACATAGGAGCAGTATTATAGTAGTTATATTCTTGTACATAGGAGCAGTATTATAGTAGTTATATTCCTGTACATAGGGGGCAGTATTATAGTAGTTATATTCTTGTACATAGGAGCAGTATTAGAGTAGTTATATTCTTGTACATAGGGAGCAGTATTATATTAGTTATATTCTTGTACATAGGGAGCAGTATTATATTAGTTATATTCTTGTACATAGGAGCAGTATTATAGTAGTTATATTCTTGTACATAGGGGCAGTATTATAGTAGTTATATTCTTGTCCATAGGAGCAGTATTATAGTAGTTATATTCTTGTACATAGGGGCAGTATTATAGTAGTTATATTCTTGTACATAGGAGCAGTATTATAGTAGTTATATTCTTGTACATAGGAGCAGTATTATAGTAGTTATATTCTTGTATATAGGGGGCAGTATTATAGTAGTTATATTCTTGTACATAGGGAGCAGTATTATGGTAGTTATATTCTTGTACATAGGGGCAGTATTATAGTAGTTATATTCTTGTACATAGGGGCAGTATTATAGTAGTTATATTCTTGTACATAAGGGGCAGTATTATAGTAGTTATATTCTTGTACATAGGGGCAGTATTATAGTAGTTATATTCTTGTACATAGGGGGCAGTATTATAGTAGTTATATTCTTGTACATAGGAGCAGTATTATAGTAGTTATATTCTTGTATATAGGAGCAGTATTATAGTAGTTATATTCTTGTACATAGGGAGCAGTATTATAGTAGTTATATTCTTGTACATAGGGGCAGTATTATAGTAGTTATATTCTTGTACATAAGGGGCAGTATTATAGTAGTTATATTCTTGTACATAGGAGCAGTATTATAGTAGTTATATTCTTGTACATAGCGGCAGTATTATAGTAGTTATATTCTTGTACATAGGAGCAGTATTATAGTAGTTATATTCTTGTACATAGGAGCAGTATTATAGTAGTTATATTCTTGTACATAGGGAGCAGTATTATGGTAGTTATATTCTTGTACATAGGGGCAGTATTATAGTAGTTATATTCTTGTACATAGGGGCAGTATTATAGTAGTTATATTCTTGTACATAGGAGCAGTATTATAGTAGTTATATTCTTGTACATAGGGAGCAGTATTATAGTAGCTATATTCTTGTACATAGGAGCAGTATTATAGTAGTTATATTCTTGTACATAAGGGGCAGTATTATAGCAGTAAAAGGTTATTAGTTATTGAGTGTGCAGTAATAGTTGGCCTTTGTTCTACACTTCGGCGTGCCGTATACACAGTACATAGGACATGGCAGAGTCTCGGCTATCTGTCGTACAGTAGATCTGGGTAATCAGATGCCAGGGTTTATCTTCTCTGTCTTCTACCTTCTTTGGAATCGCAGCCTCGGTCGGTCGGTCGGTCTTACATTAACCTTCTTAGGTGTCTTGTGGGAAAGTTTTGGAGAGGAATTTGCAGCAGACTGGGCACAAATTAATGTCACAATCCATATACAGTCATAGCGTTAAATCAATTACCTTTAAGCTTTTCCTAAAATGACATCTCCGTAGACATATGTGCACCATCTGCTCCTCGCTTTCCTGGCACTTTGCAGAATCTTTCATGCACTACTTCAAATTGTTCCAGAAAAACCCTGCGTTCAATAAACCCAGCACCTGCCTTTCCCCTGGATCGCCTGGAAACAATTCATAGCAGCAGGTGGCACCTTCCCTGCTCGGGACAGTTATGGGCACCCTGGGCGCCATCACGCGCCGGTGAACGTACTTTCATAAGGTTGTGAGAAAAATATTTTTAACCCTTTACAATTTCATGCATTCCCGCATACACACTGTTTATCACATTCTTTTGAAACAATTGATCATTATTGTTTTCTGCAAAGGTTCACATACTTTTTTTTTCACATAGTTTCCTACCAATAAGGGTATGTAATATTGGGATAGATCACCTATATCCGAGCAGCATGGGTAGGTCACGCTTCTGGTATCCCTGATGATCAAGTGATTGAAGGGGTTGGGGTTCCCCCAGAAGGGACACAGCTCCTTATATAATGTAGTGGTCATTAGTGGAACTGCAAGCTTGGTCTGTCTTTTACTTTTAAAGGAGAAGCTCCCTCCATTTTTGTTCTGCACATCTCGCTGGACTAGTAGACTTGTGACCCTTAGCACAATGAGGATGAGGGTAGAGATAATGAGCAGATTTGGCACAAGCAGAACAAGGTACAGATTGACCATCTGTAGAGGCAAGAGGACTTTCAAAGTGTGGGTTGAGCAAGCAGACCCAAGGACCACCCTCAAGGAGTGGACTGAATCCTGCTTTGAGCAGGGGGTTGGACCAGATGACCCAGGAGGTCCCTTCCAAACTACCATTCTATGATTCTATGACTGTAGATGACGCACCCCTGGGCCTGTGTCGCGCTGCGTTGCGCACGCGGGAGCTTACCCGGAGCCGGATCTCTTTAGGGTTGTAGTCTCGTGGCGGTGATCCGGTCCGTGCCCAGGGAGTCAGACTAAGTGGCGGTCTATGGCAGTAGATGTTAACTTGATCGACTACGCCACCCGTTGAGTGCGGCTTTGAAGCCGCCGCTGCAGAACAGTCCACTGAGGCCAGGTGTATGAGGATGTGCAGCGTGGTGGTATAACCCCCAACGGGAGGGGTATGGCCTCAGGGCAGCAGGGATAGATGATGGGGGTGATGGTGGTACACGAGCGCAACAAAGACAACTCGGAGTCTTGGTGGTGCAGTTGAGGGTCTTTACTCACGGTTACGCGGTTACTGCTCCAGGCCACCGCTGCAGAGGTGGCCGCCTGTGTCGCGCTGTGCTCACCAGGTGAGGGGCTCGGTTAACTCCCAGGTCTTTCTGGAGTGCTTTGCAGGACCCCCTTTATGTCCCCTGTCTCTGGTCTTCAACCCCACTAGTGACCACGCTTATGTCCAGCTGCCTCGGACCTTCTTGGTGGGCAAACGTTGGCCTGCGTTTCCCAGGTCCTATGTGGTGCCTTTCTAGCGGGTGTGGTGAGGGGCTGCTCCACATGTAATGTCGCAGCCTCCGGTTCTTAGTTGAGGGTAGTTTCTCTCCTCCACTAATTTGGGATCCGATTCCCATCTTCTTGACCTGACCCCCCTACTCAGGTAGCGGCGGGCGTGTGGTGGCTACCAGCCAGTCCACACCCCTGGGGTCCCCTCTGTCCTTCCTGGAGCCCAGTCTGCTCCTCTTCCTCCTTCCTCCCTCCTCCAGGCTCAGGCCTCCTGACAGGGCCTGCCTGTGAAGCAAAGCCCATAAAGCAGCTCTGCTCCCTGTCTTCTCCTCTCTCAACTCACTCCCTTTCCAAGATGGTGCCTCCCTTTATACTCCTGTACAGAGTGCACCCAGGATCTACTTCCCCCACGCACACACTACCGGGTTCCCTTCTCTAGGTGTTCCCTCCCCCCACTCCAGCCAGGGACATGCTCACTCGTGCCTGCATAACTAATGGGAGCACCGTCGAGCTGTCCCCCGGAAATGTGGTGTAGTGCATGTGGGTGTTAGGGTCCTGAGCCACACTCCATCCTTACCTGGAAGTGAGATATCGCACATCTGGGTGAGATGCAATACCTCTGTAGCAACCGAACCCTCGGGGTGCTACATTCCCCCCTGGCAAAACCCAGCACGTCCGCGGGCTGGAACTGAGCAAAAGACAGGGTATACATTAGAACATGCAAATTTTTCATAAACAACAAGTATAACAGGTATCAACATTCAGTTTCCCTTTATGGGAACGGCTCTCTCTTAAACGGTATAAGTGCATATGTACTGTTCTGGAACTCTTTTTCATAGTAACACATTCTAGCATATAAATTTTTCATATAAAACATTTCTAGCAGCAGATCCACGAAGAAGTCTCTTTATAACAGGTCACAGTTTATTCTGCAACCAGGTGTCCATTTTCCTAAAACAGGGAGACGTAACCAGGTAGGGGTCTGTCCTGCCCCGAGTCCTTAACAGTCTTTTAGTCCATCCTGGGTTACGCTCCACTAACTGTACAAAGGATTCCCGGTAAATCCACCAAGGACTCCTATACATTACTAGAAACACATAATTATTTACAGGATATGGCCGCTCTCAGTCCTCGGCCAGGTAGGGGTGGCTGTTCTCAGTCCCCAGCCAGTTAGAGGGAAAAGGGGTGGCTGTTCTCAGTCCCCAGCCAGGTAGGGGGTAAGGGAAACAGTTCTCTTTCTGTCCCAACGGGGACCACACTCTTAGTGGAAACAGTCCCACAACAGTCCTTATACCCGGTCGGGTAACTATTTACATCTCCTCTTTTACCGTTTACGATTAACGGTGTGCTCCACACGCTCCTTTCTCTTTCTCAGGTTCAGACCCGTCCGGGCCCTCTTGGTACTCGGGGTCTGAGTGGTACTGTTAATGACGCCCGGGGTCAGGGGGTGCGACTTTGGGCCTGGGCGCGGGCTAGTGGTGGCAGTGCCCAGGTCTGGAGGGCTCGGCTGCAGGGCTTGTTGCGGGGTCTGGAGCAGGTCTGCGTCTGCAGCGCCCGGGATCGGCGGCTCCACTGGGTGGCCCGGGAGCAGGCTGACGCTGGCAGCGTCCGGGACAGGGAGACTCCTCTTACCTGCTCCCGCGACCGCTCCTGCGTCACGCGTCTTCTCCTGGTGCTGGTCGGGGCCCGCGACGGCTGGGGCGCTGCCGATGCTGGGCAGCTTAGTCTGCTGCCGGTCCGCCATCTTGCTGTCCGTTCCTGGTGTCCTCCTCCCCCCTGGTGGACCGTGGCCTACCTGGCGATGATCCTCTTCAGAAGGCCGCGGCTCCGCAGTTGATCATCAGGGTCGAGGACCTTCCGTCGCGCTCCAGTGACGTCGGCGTCTGCTGGGCTCCTTCCAGGACCTTACGCAACGTCCGGACGTGAGGCGGGGCTTCAGTTCTCGCGCGCTTTCGGAGTCCACGCCCCTCTTCTTCCCACGCGGCGTCCTCAAGATGGCGCCCAATGGCGGGAAAACTCCACAGATGGCGGGAAGAAGGCTGAAGATGGCGCCGGATGGCGGGAATCTTCACGGATGGCGGGAAGAAGGCTGAAGATGGCGCCGGATGGCGGGAAAACTTCACGGATGGTAAGTTTTAAAAGTCTCTTTTTCAGGCACGCAGTACCCGGTGGTTGTGGGCACGATATCCTGCCGACTACGCCAAAGTTGACGCGCCCCTGGGCCTGTGTCGCGCTGCGTTGCGCACGCGGGAGCTTACCCGGAGCCGGATCTCTTTAGGGTTGTAGTCTCGTGGCGGTGATCCGGTCCGTGCCCAGGGAGTCAGACTAAGTGGCGGTCTATGGCAGTAGATGTTAACTTGATCGACTATGCCACCCGTTGAATGCGGCTTTGAAGCCGCCGCTGCAGAACAGTCCACTGAGGCCAGGTGTATGAGGATGTGCAGTGTGGTGGTATAACCCCCAACGGGAGGGGTATGGCCTCAGGGCAGCAGGGATAGATGATGGGGGTGATGGTGGTACACGAGCACAACAAAGACAACTCGGAGTCTTGGTGGTGCAGTTCAGGGTCTTTACTCACGGTTACGCGGTTACTGCTCCAGGCCACCGCTGCAGAAGTGGCCGCCTGTGTCGCGCTGTGCTCACCAGGTGAGGGGCTCGGTTAACTCCCAGGTCTTTCTGGAGTGCTTTGCAGGACCCCCTTTATGTCCCCTGTCTCTGGTCTTCAACCCCACTAGTGACCACGCTTATGTCCAGCTGCCTCGGACCTTCTTGGTGGGCAAACGTTGGCCTGCGTTTCCCAGGTCCTATGTGGTGCCTTTCTAGCGGGTGTGGTGAGGGGCTGCTCCACATGTAATGTCGCAGCCTCCGGTTCTTAGTTGAGGGTAGTTTCTCTCCTCCACTAATTTGGGATCCGGTTCCCATCTTCTTGACCTGACCCCCCTACTCAGGTAGCGGCGGGCGTGTGGTGGCTGCCAGCCAGTCCACACCCCTGGGGTCCCCTCTGTCCTTCCTGGAGCCCAGTCTGCTCCTCTTCCTCCTTCTTCCCTCCTCCAGGCTCAGGCCTCCTGACAGGGCCTGCCTGTGGAGCAGAGCCCATAAAGCAGCTCTGCTCCCTGTCTTCTCCTCTCTCAACTCACTCCCTTTCCAAGATGGTGCCTCCCTTTATACTCCTGTACAGAGTGCACCCAGGATCTACTTCCCCCACGCACACACTACCGGGTTCCCTTCTCTAGGTGTTCCCTCCCCCCACTCCAGCCAGGGACATGCTCACTCGTGCCTGCATAACTAATGGGAGCACCGTCGAGCTGTCCCCCGGAAATGTGGTGTAGTGCATGTGGGTGTTAGGGTCCTGAGCCACACTCCATCCTTACCTGGAAGTGAGATATCGCACATCTGGGTGAGATGCAATACCTCTGTAGCAACCGAACCCTCGGGGTGCTACATAGACAGACGTAGAGTGATACTATAGTCAAGACTAAGTGATACAGAGTGTCAGATTGGAGCAGCATTCTCTCCATCCAGGTCCAGTAGAGTGAATGTACTGGTAGGTCTAAAAAGAATTGTAGTTACCCGACTGAGTCCTTGGAAGATATGTCCACACACCCGTCTCATCTGCAGAGCTGGGCTCCAATCCCTTCACCTATTCCTGCTGCCCTTAGCTGTGCTTTTTTCATGTTGGGTTTCTCAGTATACCTCTCTGATATCATCAACTAAGACTTTTTAAGGTTGTTTTAAATACACACGTGGTGTCTGAGTATTCAATCAGAATTGTGTACAGTTGCTGTTTATCTTGGAGTTTGCCACTATCCAGTTTCTTCAACTGCAATCATCTCTGCAAACTCCTGTGATTTATACAACCTGCATCTTCTGCTCCTCAGACCTCCTGATTAACTCACCGTCTTTTGTAAGCATTACAAACTATTATATAGAGATTGTTCACATTACCCTGCAATCACCCCTGCAAAGTTGTGTGATTTATGCAGCTGAAACCAGAAGTTTACATACACAATATAAAAAGACACATCTGCAGGGTTTTCTCAATATCTGACATGATATCAAAATAAACCTTTCCCATTTTAGGTCAATTAGGATTACCATAATTTTTAATATTTATCAAATGAAAGAATAATGAGAGAGAGAGAATGTTTTAAGGCATTTTTATTACTTACTGCAAAGTCAAAACTTTACATACCCTAAGATTACTATGCCTTTAAACAATTCTGGAGTGCCCATATGATGGTATCATGTGTTTGGAAGCTTCTTATAGGTTAATTGGCAACATCTAAGTTAATTAGGGGCAGTTCTGTGGATGTATTTTAATGCACACCTGAAACACACTGCTTCTTTGTGTAGCATTGTGGGAAAGTCTAAAGAAATCAGCCAAGATATCAGGAAGAGAATTGTGGACTTGTTCAAGTCTGACTCATCCTTGGGTACAATTTCAAGATACCTGAAGGTGCCTCATTCATCTGTACAAACAATTATACGCAAGTACAAACAAGATGGGAATGTCCAGTCATCATACCACTCAGGAGGGAGATGGGTTATGTGTTCCAGAGATGAATGTGCTTTGGTCCGACATGTGCAAATCAAAAGGACAAAAGCAAAAGACCTTGTGAAGATGATGGTGGAAGCTAGTAAGATTGTGTCAATATCCACAGTGAAACGAGTACTGTATCAACATGGCCTGAAAGGCCACTCTGCCAGGAAGAAGCCATTACTCCAAAAGAAACATAAAAAAGCCAAATTATTGTTTGCAAACGCACACAGGAACAAAGACTTTAATTTTTGGAGACATGTCCTGTGATCTGATGAAACTAAAATTTAACTTTTTGGGCATAATGACCATCATTACATTTGGAGGAAAAAGGGAGAAGCATGGAAGCCTAAGAACACCATCCCAACTGTGAAACACAGGGGTGGCAGCATTATGTTGTGGGGCTGTAGGAGGGACTGGTGCACTTCACAAAATACATGACATCATGAGAAAACGAAGAGTATGTGGCAATACTGAAGCAACATCTCAAGACATTAGCCAGGAAGTTAAAGCTTGGGCCGAAATGGGTGTTCAAAATGGACAATGACCCGAAGCATACTGCCAAAATAGTAACAAAGTGGCTTAAGGATAACAAAGTCAATGTTTTGGAGCGGCCATCACAAAGCCCTGATCTCAATCCTATTGAAAATTTATGGGCAAAGCTGAAAAGGCTGCGAGCCCCGAGCAAGGCGACCTACAAACCTGGATCAGTTACACCAGTTTTTTCAGGAGGAATGGGTCCAAGTTCCGACCAACTATTGTGAGAAGCTTGTGGAAGGAGATCCCAAATGTTGACCCAAGTCATTCAGTTTAAGGGCAATGGGACCAAATACTAATGAAATGTATGGAAACTTCTGACTTTACAGTAAGTAATAAAAATGCCTTAAAACATTCTCTCTCTCTCATTATTCTGGCATTTGGCAAATATTAAAAATTATGGTAATCCTAATTGACCTAAAACTTGAAAGGTTTATTCTGATTTCATGTCAGATATTGAGAAAACATACATATCTGTCTTTTTATATAATGTATGTAAACTTCTGGTTTCAACTGTATAGCCTGCATCTACTGCTCTTCAGGCCTGCTGAATAACCCATCATCTGTTTTAAGCAATACAAATTGTTCTCTATGAACTGTTCACATAACCATGCAATCATCTCTGTAAACTCCTGTGATTTATACAACCTGCATCTACTGCTCCTCAAACCTGCTGAATAACACATCATCTGTTGCAAGCAATACAAACTATTCTCTATAAACTATTCACATTAACATGCAATCATCTCTGTAAACTCCTGTGCTTTCTGCAACTTGCATTTACTGCTGCTCAGACCTCCTGATTAATCCATCATCCGTTATAAGTGCTACAAACTGTTCTCTAAAAACTGTTCACATTACAATGCAATCATCTCTGTTAACTCCTGTGATTTATACAACCTGCATCTACTGCTCCTCAGACCTGCTGAATAACCCATCATCTGTTGAAAGCAATATTTAACTGTCCTCTATAAACTGTTCACATTACCATGCAATCATCTCTGTAAACTCCTGTGCTTTCTGCAACTTGCATTTACTGCTCCTCAGTCCTGCTGATTAATCCATCATCTGTTATAAGTACTACAAACTGTTCTCTAAAAACTGTTCACATTACAATGCAATCATCTCTGTAAACTCCTGTGATTTATGCAACCTGCATCTACTGCTCCTCAGGCCTGCTGAATAACCCATCATCTGTTGAAAGCAATACTTAACTGTCCTCTATAAACTGTTCACATTACCATGCAATCATCTCTGTAAACTCCTGTGCTTTCTGCAACTTGCATTTACTGCTCCTCAGGCCTGCTGATTAAGCCATTGTCTGTTATAAGCAATATGAACTGTTATCAAGAGACTGTTCATTGTGATTTCTACCGCCTTTATTTACATCTTGGATCAGCACTGCTATTTAAACCTTCATATGCTGCAAGTATAATAATCTATTACCTGGACTTGTTAACATAACACTGCAGCAAATACAAGTCAATTGGAAGCTGTGGTAGTTGCCATAAGTTGAGTGTTTCTTTAAATGACTGGTTCTCCTTTAAGACAAGGCCTTGGACTGGAACTTTTAATTGCCATATGTAATCTGTGACCATAGTCCTGTTGCTCAGAGTGTTATGCAACCTACATACGGAGGGTTTGCAGCCTTGGATTATTGGACGTTGCATGAAAGGCATGAGGTAGTGGCCAGAGGACGTCTGCTGATTATTTTGGTCTAAACTGGATTTTGGTAACATCTCACATGGTCAGAAGTGGACATCCCCTTTAAGGGACAAACTAACATTTCCAGTTTATAAGTGAAAGTAATAATAACACATTACCCTCAGGCATTAGGACGTTGAATCTTAGGTTAAGTAAAGAACGACAACGACTGATGAAGGCCCCGCTCGGTTTGCAGTGGAAAACAGAGCAGCTGCTAATCCCTAAATAAACGATATGTCAAGATTTAATTATCAACACTAAGCAAACTATATCCACAGTCGTGACTGTTGCCAGGAGTGCGTTCCACCCTCAGAGCTGCGCTTCCCTCTGTTGTGGTTTCACGTCTGTGCACCTGATCATTTCATCTAGAAGCTTTTTTCCACCATCGTAAAGTTGGAGCTTGTTTAAAGGGACAGAATCATCATGAACGATCTTGTAAGCCAGGTTTTTTTTTTAATTTAAACATATTTATAAATTGTTATTTTTCCATATTATTATGTATAGTATAGAAAAAAATCTTTCCATCTTTCTACAGATTGACACTTTCCGTTCCGTAGAGATCACTTTTCAGCAGTCGTCTCATTATCATCACAGGCAGGATTAGGCCATTGACAGTGGGTGATGAGAACAGTTCAGCTCCTCCTTCCTCCTCCCTCTAACGGCACAGGGACCTCTGCACATGTCACAGAGCATGCTCACTATGCCCTACTGAGGTCAATGGATTGCTTCCGTCTGAGACTTCCTCTGTGCATGCGACATCTGTAAAGCAAATCTCTAAATGTTGTTCTAAGTAAGATGGCTGCCCTCAAAGTTGAACATTTTTAATTACAAATAATTAAATAATTATTTCTGCAAATAATTAGAGAGTCTAGAGGAGGTGATATCACATGACTTGTCAAACAATAAATTGGGAACTCAAGGATCTCCAAGATCTAAGCACACAGTATATGAAATCACTTTACATAGGCGCCAAGTGTTCTGACTCCATAAAAAGGCTGCGACAAGAGTGTGGGGCTCTTGAGACATCGTTTCTTGGTTGTCTCTATGTACCAGTACTCACACGAAGAGATTTCATCAGACAGCTTGATTCGACTGCAGAGGCACGTTGTCAGGAATTCTGTTGCCCTCCATAGTTTGAACACTAGTGGCCACTATTGTTCACTTTAATAATCGTGCTGCAGTTTCACTCCTTACCACTGGAGGCTGCTGTTGTCTTCTACAATTTGTCCTTTTCCAAGATGGCGGATTCTGAATCTATGGAATCCATCTTGTTTCCTGTTTGGGCCTATTTAAATCCGCATGGATCTCTCATTCATTGCTTGAGTATTGTGTCTAGCTGTTAGCTTAGCTTCAGTCTCCAGCTCCTGAACATTTTTACCCATTGTGTTCTAATTTATCTACGAATTGTTTCCTGCAAGTCCTTGCTATCTCCAAGAACTTCTACTACCTCTTGCTGTTCCTGCTTGTGTTCCTTTGGCCGCTGGTTTCCAGCAGTACTACCCTAGTATCGTAACACACGTATGAAGATTCCAGAGGAAAGTTTATTTTTGAGCTGAATTCTTGTAGTTATGCGCAATTACAGTAGGTACAGTGGGGAAAAAAGTATTTAGTCAGCCACCAATTGTGCAAGGAAAAGAATTTTTGTGGAAAATAAGTATTTGGTCAATTACAAAAGTTCATCTCAATACTTTGTTATTTATACTTTGTTGGCAATGACAGAGGTGAAACGTTTTCTGTAAGTCTTCACAAGGTTGGCACACACTGTTGCTGGTATGTCGGCCCATTCCTCCATGCAGATCTCCTCTAGAGCAGTGGTGTTTTGAGGCTGTCTCTGGGCAACACGGACTTTCAACTCCCTCCAAAGGTTTTCTAGATCTGGAGACTGGCTAGGCCACTCCAGGACCTTGAAATGCTTCTTACGAATACACTCCTTTGTTGCCCTGGCGGTGTGCTTGAGATCATTGTCATGCTGAAAGACCCAGCCATGTTTCATCTTCATCATCTTCTATGCCCTTGCTGATGGAAGGAGGTTTGCACTCAAAATCTCACGATACATGGTCCCATTCATTCTTTCATGTCCACGGATCAGTCGTCCTGGTTTCTTGGCAGAGAAACAGCCCCAAAGCATGATGTTGCCACCCCCATGCTTCACAGTAGGTGTGGTGTTCTTTGGATGTAACTCAGCATTCTTTTTCCTCTAAACACGACGAGTTGTGTTTCTACCAAACAGTTCTACTTTGGTTTCATCTGACCATATGACATTCTCCCAATACTCTTCTGGATCATCCAAATGCTCTCTAGCAAACTTCAGACGGGCCCGGACATGTAATGGTGTTAGCAGGGGGACACGTCTGGCACTGCAGGATCTGAGTCCCTGGCGGCGTAGTGTGTTTCTGATGGTATTCTGTGTAACGTTGGTCCCAGCTCTCTGCAGGTCATTCACTAGGTCCCCCCATGTGGTTCTGGAATTTTTGCTCACCGCTCTTGAGATCATTTTGACCCCACGGGGTGAGATCTTGTGTGGAGTCCCAGATCGAGGGAGATTATCAGTGGTCTTATATGTCTTCCATTTTCTAATTATTGCTCCCACAGTTGATTTCTTCTTGTCTATTACAGATTCAGTCTTCTCAGCCTGGTGCAGGGCTACAATGTTGTTTCTGGTGTCCTTCGACAGCTCTTTGGTCTTCACCATAGTGGAGTTTGGAGTGTGACTGTTTGAGGTTGCGGACAGGTGTCTTTTATACTGATAACAAGTTCAAACAGGTGCCAGTACTACAGGTAATGAGTGGAGGACAGAGGAGCCAGTACTACAGGTAATGAGTGGAGGACAGAGGAGCCAGTACTACAGGTAATGAGTGGAGGACAGAGGAGCCAGTACTACAGGTAATGAGTGGAGGACAGAGGAGCCAGTACTACAGGTAATGAGTGGAGGACAGAGGAGCCAGTACTACAGGTAATGAGTGGAGGACAGAGGAGCCAGTACTACAGGTAATGAGTGGAGGACAGAGGAGCCAGCACTACAGGTAATGAGTGGAGGACAGAGGAGCCAGTACTACAGGTAATGAGTGGAGGACAGAGGAGCCAGTACTACAGGTAATGAGTGGAGGACAGAGGAGTCAGGAATACAGGTAATGACTGGAGGACAGAGGAGCCAGTACTACAGGTAATGAGTGGAGGACAGAGGAGCCAGTACTACAGGTAATGAGTGGAGGACAGAGGAGCCAGTACTACAGGTAATGAGTGGAGGACAGAGGAGCCAGCACTACAGGTAATGAGTGGAGGACAGAGGAGCCAGCACTACAGGTAATGAGTGGAGGACAGAGGAGCCAGTACTACAGGTAATGAGCGGAGGAGAGAGGAGCCAGTACTACAGGTAATGAGCGGAGGACAGAGGAGCCAGTACTACAGGTAATGAGTGGAGGACAGAGGAGCAAGTACTACAGGTAATGAGTGGAGGACAGAGGAGCCAGTACTACAGGTAATGAGTGGAGGACAGAGGAGTCAGTACTACAGGTAATGAGTGGAGGACAGAGGAGCCAGTACTACAGGTAATGAGTGGAGGACAGAGGAGCCAGTACTACAGGTAATGAGTGGAGGACAGAGGAGCCAGTACTACAGGTAATGGGTGGAGGACAGAGGAGCCAGTACTACAGGTAATGAGTGGAGGACAGAGGAGCCAGTACTACAGGTAATGAGTGGAGGACAGAGGAGCCAGTACTACAGGTAATGAGTGGAGGACAGAGGAGCCAGTACTACAGGTAATGAGTGGAGGACAGAGGAGCCAGTACTACAGGTAATGAGTGGAGGACAGAGGAGCCAGTACTACAGGTAATGAGTGGAGGACAGAGGAGCCAGTACTACAGGTAATGATTGGAGGACAGAGGAGCCAGTACTACAGGTAATGAGTGGAGGACAGAGGAGCCAGTACTACAGGTAATGAGTGGAGGACAGAGGAGCCAGTACTACAGGTAATGAGTGGAGGACAGAGGAGCCAGTACTACAGGTAATGAGTGGAGGACAGAGGAGCCAGTACTACAGGTAATGAGTGGAGGACAGAGGAGCCAGTACTACAGGTA
Source organism: Phyllobates terribilis (assembly GCF_046119375.1). Classification (NCBI taxonomy): domain Eukaryota; kingdom Metazoa; phylum Chordata; class Amphibia; order Anura; family Dendrobatidae; genus Phyllobates; species Phyllobates terribilis. Next base: position 30,874,550 of record NW_027362763.1, read on the forward strand.
ATGAGTGGAGGACAGAGGAGCCAGCACTACAGGTAATGAGTAGAGGACAGAGGAGCCAGTACTACAGGTAATGAGTGGAGGACAGAGGAGCCAGTACTACAGGTAATGAGTGGAGGACAGAGGAGCCAGCGCTACAGGTAATGAGTGGAGGACAGAGGAGCCAGCGCTACAGGTAATGAGTGGAGGACAGAGGAGCCAGTGCTACAGGTAATGAGTGGAGGACAGAGGAGCCAGTACTACAGGTAATGAGTGGAGGACAGAGGAGCCAGTACTACAGGTAATGAGTGGAGGACAGAGGAGCCAGTACTACAGGTAATGAGTGGAGGACAGAGGAGCCAGTACTACAGGTAATGAGTGGAGGACAGAGGAGCCAGTACTACAGGTAATGAGTGGAGGACAGAGGAGCCAGTACTACAGGTAATGAGTGGAGGACAGAGGAGCCAGTACTACAGGTAATGAGTGGAGGACAGAGGAGCCAGTACTACAGGTAATGAGTGGAGGACAGAGGAGCCAGTACTACAGGTAATGAGCGGAGGACAGAGGAGCCAGTACTACAGGTAATGAGTGGAGGACAGAGGAGCCAGTACTACAGGTAATGAGCGGAGGACAGAGGAGCCAGTACTACAGGTAATGAGCGGAGGACAGAGGAGCAAGTACTACAGGTAATGAGTGGAGGACAGAGGAGCCAGTACTACAGGTAATGAGTGGAGGACAGAGGAGCCAGTACTACAGGTAATGAGTGGAGGACAGAGGAGCCAGTACTACAGGTAATGAGTGGAGGACAGAGGAGCCAGTACTACAGGTAATCAGTGGAGGACAGAGGAGCCAGTACTACAGGTAATGAGTGGAGGACAGAGGAGCCAGTACTACAGGTAATGAGTGGAGGACAGAGGAGCCAGTACTACAGATAATGAGTGGAGGACAGAGGAGCCAGTACTACAGGTAATGAGTGGAGGACAGAGGAGCCAGTACTACAGGTAATGAGTGGAGGACAGAGGAGCCTCTTAAAGAAGAAGTTACAGGTCTGTGAGAGACAGAAATCTTCCTTGTTTGTAATTGACCAAATACTTATTTTCCACCAAAATGTGAAAAAAAAATTCTTTCCAAATCAGAGAATGTGATTTTCAGGATTTGTTTTCTCATTTTGTCTCTCATAGTTGAGGTCGACCTATGATGTCAATTACAGGCCGACCTCATCTTTATAAGTGGGAGAACTTGCACAATTGGGGGCCGACTAAATACTTTTTTCCCCACTTATATAAGACTATTCTGAACCAGAAGTGCAAGACATGAGCCACATAACATGGTGGACATACACTGAATGAGGAAGAAGAAGGAAGGGGTTACTGATATCAGAGCCGGGGAGGCAGACAGGGAGTGAGGGAGGATAAACCTCTAAAAAGGGAAAATCTTATTACATAGCAACACAACACCAAAAATACAATACTGTATGATTCCCAAGTTGTGGGACATGACAGGTATCGTGCACTTAGGATATCACTCTGCTTGCTCTGCTGCCCTCTCTGGGGATATGACAGTGCTGTGTAGCCTGAGGTTTCTCTGCAGACAGTGCTCGCTCCAGGCAAGTCATTGCTGTCAATCACCAGTGAGAGAGGCCAAGGGAAGGAAAACCAGTGGGAAGAACAGTGCACTGAATCCACGGCCACACCCAGGGTGCACCCAACAACCTAATTAGCATATTTGAATAAATTTCAGTTTCTGCAGAATGAAGGAAGCGACTAGAACACTAACGATGCAATTATTGTAGGAGCAGTATTCCCTACAAGGCTATATGCTATGTTTAGTTTTAGACTGCCAGACTCCCTTTATAAGGATGATTATAAGGGTGATTTTACTTTTTTTTTTTTTTACTAGTGGTACAGCTGGCTGTATAGCTCTTAGTATAGCAATAAAAATGATACCTGTCTTGTAGTAATCCGACAAGCCTACGCTGAGAAATCGAGCGTTGAAGCTACATGCAAATTAGCCTGGGGGCGTGTTCTTGCACTCTGAGAGGCATGGACACGCCCCCCTAGTGCACTACCAGGATTATTTCCATGTAGGTGTGAAGCTCAATTTCTCAGCATTGGCTTATTGGATTACTACAAGACAGGTATCATTTTTATTGTTGTATTAGGATCTATGCAGCTGTAGCATTAGTTAAAGTGATAAAAAAAATCCTTTAAAAATGTTTGCTTCTAATTGTTAGAAATCTCAGTACATTTCTCTCCTTCTGACCGTAATCCTGGGTTTGCACGACGAGCAGTGTTATCCTCCAGGTCCAGCTAATGTCTTTACATTTTGATATAATTTTCCAAGCTGTGTTTGATCCATTAGTAAACACTCAGCAGGAGTCCTAACAGCTTTAGTGATAATATCAATGGAGTGAAGTTACCAGAACCCTGTCTGGGTTCCAATCCGAGGAGTACTGAACGTGCCCTTGTTGTTGGCACCGGATCAGGCACACAAGGATAATTTGACATGATGAAGTAACCTATTTCCCATCTAGCGAGGTGGGCTTTCCATCATCTGGCAGAGGAGGCAGCTGGCAGGGCTTAGTGGCGGCCACAGATGCTGACTTGGAACAGCGAGCATTAAATAAAAAGCCATTCACTAACAAACTAATACAATTACAGGACAAAGAATCAGAGGCAGCTGATGCCGGGAGGAAAATGCCCAGAAAACTATCCCGGGAGGAGTTTTATTAGGAGCGCACTCACTTCTTAGCCCAAATTCTCCTTCTCTGTCCATCGATAGTCCATTACAAGACAAGACAGCTATAGAGATCAATGTCAGGAGTAGAAATTCCAAAACTTCCCAACTTTTTAATACTTTTGGCCCCTAATATATGGAGTGCGGCCAGGACTATAATTCAGCCCTTGCATTTGAAAGCACATAGGCCCATGCTGTACCCATCTCCCTTCCCCAGATTAGGGCTCTCTATTACTTATAGCAACCTACCTACAAGAGCGGTATTATAGCGGTATTATTGGAAATATAGGTAGCAGTCTAGATTTCTTAATCAAGACTGCTACCTATATTTCCAATAATACCGCTATATAAGATTTATTAATGATAATATTGCAACATAACGGAGAAATATCAGCAGATGTACAGTGGTGATAATACCGCCATACTGATCATGAATCATAATCACTGTATAAGGAGTGGTATTACTGCCATACAGTGACCATATAATGGTAATATTAGGTATACACCAGTGCTCTGCAGACCATATATGTGTATACTGTGCAGGTTCTCACCTGTAACGTTCTCGATGATTGTTGTCATTGCTTTTACCTTTTCCTTTGCATCCGGTCCAGACCGCCATGACCTCTTCTTTCATCCACAATTTGTCTCTGTAAAATTTAACACATTGAAACATCCTTGACTTTCTGCTTTTCCAGGACCCTCCTCCCATTCCCCCACCTCTACGCAAACCATATAGTGCTATAACCAATGTCCAAGGCAGTAATAATGCCCCTCTGTGCCCTGCACAGTAACAGTACCCTTCTATTGTGCCCCACACAATAGCCGTGCACCCTCTGAGACCCTACACAGTAATAAGGTTCCCTCTGTGCCCTGCACAGTAACAGTACCCTTCTATTGTGCCCCACACAATAGCCGTGCACCCTCTGAGACCCTACACAGTAATAAGGTTCCCTCTGTGCCCTGCACAGTAACAGTACCCTTCTATTGTGCCCCACACAATAGCCATGCACCCTCTGTGACCCTACTCAGTAATAAGGTTCCCTCTGTGCCCTGCACAGTAACAGTACCCTTCTATTGTGCCCCAAACAATAGTCGTGCACCCTCTGTGACCCTACCCAGTAATAAGGTTCCCTTTGTGCCCTGCACAGTAACAGTAGCCTTCTATTGTGCCCCAAACAATAGTCGTGCACCCTCTGTGACCCTACCCAGTAATAAGGTTCCCTTTGTGCCCTGCACAGTAACAGTAGCCTTCTATTGTGCCCCACACAATAGCCGTGCACCCTCTGAGACCCTACCCAGTAATAAGGTTCCCTATGTGCCCTGCACAGTAACAGTACCCTTCTATTGTGCCCCACACAATAGCCATGCACCCTCTGTGACCCTACACAGTAATAAGGTTCCCTCTGTGCCCTGCACAGTAACAGTACCCTTCTATTGTGCCCCACACAATAGCCATGCACCCTCTGTGACCCTACTCAGTAATAAGGTTCCCTCTGTGCCCTGCACAGTAACAGTACCCTTCTATTGTGCCCCACACAATAGCCATGCACCCTCTGTGACCCTACCCAGTAATAAGGTTCCCTCTGTGCCCTGCACAGTAACAGTACCCTTCTATTGTGCCCCACACAATAACCATGCACCCTCTGTGACCCTACCCAGTAATAAGGTTCCCTCTGTGCCCTGCACAGTAACAGTACCCTTCTATTGTGCCCCACACAATAGCCATGCACCCTCTGTGACCCTACCCAGTAATAAGGTTCCCTCTGTGCCCTGCACAGTAACAGTACCCTTCTATTGTGCCCCACACAAGAGCCATGCACCCTCTGAGACCCTACACAGTAATAATGCCCCTCTGTGCCCTGCACAGTAACAGTACCCTTCTATTGTGCCCCACACAATAGCCATGCACCCTCTGTGACCCTACACAGTAATAAGGTTCCCTCTGTGCCCTGCACAGTAACAATACCCTTCTATTATGCCCCACACAATAGCCATGCACCCTCTGTGACCCTACCCAGTAATAAGGTTCCCTCTGTGCCCTGCACAGTAGCAGTACCCTTCTATTGTGCCCCACACAATAGCCATGCACCCACTGTGACACCACACAGTAATAATGCCCCTCTGTGCCCTGCACAGTAACAATACCCTTCTATTGTGCCCCACACAATAGCCATGCACCTTCTGTGACCCTACACAGTAATAAGGTTCCCTCTGTGCCCTGCACAGTAACAGTACCCTTCTATTGTGCCCCACACAATAGCCTTGCACCCTCTGTGACCCTACACAGTAATAATGCCCCTCTGTGCCCTGCACAGTAATAGTATCCTTCTATTGTGCCCCACACAATAGCCATGCACCCTCTGAGACCCTACACAGTAATAATGCCCCTCTGTGCCCTGCACAGTAACAGTATCCTTCTATTGTGCCCCACACAATAGCCTTGCACCCTCTGTGACCCTACACAGTAATAATGTTCCTCTGTGCCCTGCACAGTAACAGTACCCTTCTATTGTGCCCCACACAATAGCCATGCACCCTCTGTGACCCTACACAGTAATAAGGTTCCCTGTGTGCCCTGCACAGTAACAGTACCCTTCTATTGTGCCCCACACAATAGCCATGCACCCTCTGTGACCCTACACAGTAATAAGGTTCCCTGTGTGCCCTGCACAGTAACAGTACCCTTCTATTGTGCCCCACACAATAGCCGTGCACCCTCTGTGACCCTACACAGTAATAAGGTTCCCTGTGTGCCCTGCACAGTAACAGTAACCTTCTATTATGCCCCACTCAATAGCCGTGCACCCTCTGAGACCCTACACAGTAATAAGGTTCCCTCTGTGCCCTGCTCAGTAACAATACCCTTCTATTGTGCCCCACACAATAGCCGTGCACCCTCTGTGACCCTACACAGTAATAAGGTTCCCTGTGTGCCCTGCACAGTAACAGTAACCTTCTATTATGCCCCACACAATAGCCGTGCACCCTCTGTGACCCTACACAGTAATAAGGTTCCCTGTGTGCCCTGCACAGTAACAGTAACCTTCTATTATGCCCCACACAATAGCCTTGCACCCTCTGTGACCCTACACAGTAATAATGCCCCTCTGTGCCCTGCACAGTAACAGTATCCTTCTATTGTGCCCCACACAATAGCCTTGCACCCTCTGTGACCCTACACAGTAATAAGGTTCCCTCTGTGCCCTGCACAGTAACGGTACCCTTCTATTATGCCCCACACAATAGCCATGCACCCTCTGAGACCCTACACAGTAATAATGCCCCTCTGTGCCCTGCACAGTAACAGTATCCTTCTATTGTGCCCCACACAATAGCCTTGCACCCTCTGTGACCCTATACAGTAATAATGCCCCTCTGTGCCCTGCACAGTAACAGTACCCTTCTATTGTGCCCCACACAATAGCCGTGCACCCTCTGTGACCCAACTCAGTAATAAGGTTCCCTGTGTGCCCTGCACAGTAACAGTACCCTTCTATTGTGCCCCACACAATAGCCGTGCACCCTCTGTGACCCTACACAGTAATAAGGTTCCCTGTGTGCCCTGCACAGTAACAATACCCTTCTATTGTGCCCCACACAATAGCCGTGCACCCTCTGTGACCCTACACAGTAATAATGCCCCTCTGTGCCCTGCACAGTAACAGTACCCTTCTATTATGCCCCACACAATAGCCGTGCACCCTCTGTGACCCTACACAGTAATAATGCCCCTCTGTGCCCTGCACAGTAACAGTACCCTTCTATTATGCCCCACTCAATAGCCGTGCACCCTCTGAGACCCTACACAGTAATAAGGTTCCCTCTGTGCCCTGCACAGTAACAATACCCTTCTATTGTGCCCCACACAATAGCCGTGCACCCTCTGTGACCCTACACAGTAATAATGCCCCTCTGTGCCCTGCACAGTAATAGTATCCTTCTATTGTGCCCCACACAATAGCCATGCACCCTCTGAGACCCTACACAGTAATAATGCCCCTCTGTGCCCTGCACAGTAACAGTATCCTTCTATTGTGCCCCACACAATAGCCTTGCACCCTCTGTGACCCTACACAGTAATAATGTTCCTCTGTGCCCTGCACAGTAACAGTACCCTTCTATTGTGCCCCACACAATAGCCATGCACCCTCTGTGACCCTACACAGTAATAAGGTTCCCTCTGTGCCCTGCACAGTAACAGTACCCTTCTATTGTGCCCCACACAATAGCCGTGCACCCTCTGTGACCCTACACAGTAATAAGGTTCCCTGTGTGCCCTGCACAGTAACAGTACCCTTCTATTGTGCCCCACACAATAGCCGTGCACCCTCTGTGACCCTACACAGTAATAAGGTTCCCTGTGTGCCCTGCACAGTAACAGTAACCTTCTATTATGCCCCACTCAATAGCCGTGCACTGTCTGAGACCCTACACAGTAATAAGGTTCCCTCTGTGCCCTGCTCAGTAACAATACCCTTCTATTGTGCCCCACACAATAGCCGTGCACCCTCTGTGACCCTACACAGTAATAAGGTTCCCTGTGTGCCCTGCACAGTAACAGTAACCTTCTATTATGCCCCACTCAATAGCCGTGCACCCTCTGAGACCCTACACAGTAATAAGGTTCCCTCTGTGCCCTGCTCAGTAACAATACCCTTCTATTGTGCCCCACACAATAGCCGTGCACCCTCTGTGACCCTACACAGTAATAAGGTTCCCTCTGTGCCCTGCACAGTAACAGTATCCTTCTATTGTGCCCCACACAATAGCCATGCACCCTCTGAGACCCTACACAGTAATAATGCCCCTCTGTGCCCTGCACAGTAACAGTACCCTTCTATTGTGCCCCACACAATAGCCATGCACCCTCTGTGACCCTACACAGTAATAAGGTTCCCTGTGTGCCCTGCACAGTAACAGTAACCTTCTATTATGCCCCACACAATAGCCATGCACCCTCTGTGACCCTACACAGTAATAATGCCCCTCTGTGCCCTGCACAGTAACAGTACCCTTCTATTATGCCCCACTCAATAGCCGTGCACCCTCTGAGACCCTACACAGTAATAATGCCCCTCTGTGCCCTGCACAGTAACAGTATCCTTCTATTGTGCCCCACACAATAGCCTTGCACCCTCTGTGACCCTATACAGTAATAATGCCCCTCTGTGCCCTGCACAGTAACAGTACCCTTCTATTGTGCCCCACACAATAGCCATGCACCCTCTGTGACCCTACACAGTAATAAGGTTCCCTCTGTGCCCTGCACAGTAACAGTACCCTTCTATTGTGCCCCACACAATAGCCATGCACCCTCTGTGACCCTACACAGTAATAATGCCCCTCTGTGCCCTGCACAGTAACAGTACCCTTCTATTATGCCCCACACAATAGCCGTGCACCCTCTGTGACCCTACACAGTAATAATGCCCCTCTGTGCCCTGCACAGTAACAGTACCCTTCTATTATGCCCCACTCAATAGCCGTGCACCCTCTGAGACCCTACACAGTAATAAGGTTCCCTCTGTGCCCTGCACAGTAACAATACCCTTCTATTGTGCCCCACACAATAGCCGTGCACCCTCTGTGACCCTACACAGTAATAATGCCCCTCTGTGCCCTGCACAGTAACAGTACCCTTCTATTGTGCCCCACACAATAGCCATGCACCCTCTGAGACCCTACACAGTAATAATGCCCCTCTGTGCCCTGCACAGTAACAATACCCTTCTATTGTGCCCCACACAATAGCCTTGCACCCTCTGTGACCCTACACAGTAATAATGCCCCTCTGTGCCCTGCACAGTAACAGTACCCTTCTATTGTGCCCCACACAATAGCCATGCACCCTCTGTGACCCTACACAGTAATAAGGTTCCCTCTGTACTTCCTCATAGTAATAATGCCTCCCTGTGTATTATTATAATAGTTGCCCTTGGTCCCTTATAATGATTACCTTGAATTCTCTTATAATACAAACCCCACCTGTGCACATAGAAATCACAGGACCACTTTGCAAAAGTCCTAACACGGCACATAGGCTCAGTCACAGGAAGGTAGACTTCCCAACTTTAAGACACGAAGAGGGATATGTATTGCGGCACTTACACAGTTACTTCGCCCCTACTGAAGCCCTTTAGTTTTCTCACTCACTACGATACCCCATTCCATGGCCCCCATAGAGTATGATGCCCCCAAAAATGTCCCAACACAGAATGTTCCTGCATTCCTCCACCTACACAGCATGATGGCCCCACAAATCCCACACATATTACATTTTATATGTTTAATCCAAAAAGTAGGCAGTGTTTAAAGAAATATACAAAGATGGGCAGAACAACGCAGTATATACCATCACATAAAATATGGAATGGCACAAGAAATGTACTAAACCTGTGTCACGGAAATGGCATGGATCGTAGTCGAGGGAAGCACTGTGTCTCCCAGGACTGACAATGATTATAGTTCAGTATTTGCATTTATTAACACAAGTTATGGCCACATACCTCCCATCCGGTGACTCATAACACGGCTGGTCATAGGATGTGGTTAAGTCTTTAGAAAATTATGGGATCTCCAACTTTCACGATATCTTCGCCCCTGTAGGTCCCATGCGTGAGATAATAATGCCATATTTCCTATCACTATTTTATCCTTCTATGGATAAAAGACATTGTATATTTATTAGAAACAAATAGCAAAAATGACCAGCACGTCCAAATCAGTGTGAATCCTAAATTGCTTAAAGTAATTGCTCTGAGACATAGAAACTACGTTGCTACTATAGAAAACTATGAAAGCGCTACAAAATATTCAACCCCAATATTCATAACTGGAGTCTGAAGGCAAGCAGTCTGCTTACAGCTTTCGGAACACAGGAACACCAAGGGTCATAGGTCATCTCCACCGGCCATAAATATGATGCCTCCCAGGTTCCTCTGCTAACTGTACCTGCAATTTGTGTCTGCGATCCCTCAGATAACCAACTTTAATTACCTGCTCGCAGCAGGGGGGGGTTGCAGACTATTAAGGGTCATGTGTAATACAGTGCAATATTTTGTTCCCTTCAATTAACGATGAAGCCATGCTTTAATGTTCATTATGAGATCTATGAGATGGCATTATAGATTTTACAATTACATCTATGACAGTCAACCACAGCCTTCCATATAGTATAATGGTAACCTACAGCCTCACATAGTTGGATGATCCCCCACAACCCCAATACAGTATGATGGTCCACCATAGACCCTCATATATTGTTGATCTGGTTCCCCCACATGCCCCTATATAGTATGATAGTTCCCCACTAGGCCCCTATAAAGTATGATGGTCCCCCAGAGCTTTCCATACAATATGATGGTCCCCCCGCTGCCTCCTATTTAGTATGATGGTCACCCACAGCCCCCCACATTATGATGGTCCCCCCACAGGTCTCCATATAGTATGATGGTCCCCCTACAACTTTTTTTATGGTATGCTGGTCTCTCACAGACCCCTATATAGTTTGAAGATCCCCTCACTGGCCCCTATATGGTATGATGGTCCCTCCCCACACAGTATTATCGGCACCACAGCCCACAAAAAAAACTAATACATAATTCCGCCTTCGCGTCCCCCACAACTGCTGTCTCCTCTTCAATCCTGTCTTGCATTGGACACCGACAGTGCGATGTAGTGATGTTATCATGAAGCACAAAGTCACCTGCGTGGTGCTGGCTTCAAACAGGCCCAACAAGACCTGCCAGAGTAAATGACATAAGTATGGTGCTAGTGGCTCCGTGCTCCATCACAGCTGTTAACAGTACCAGCATCCTGAGAACACTGATACTGTTAACAGAGCCGCTATTGATTCGGCCCATGGCCAGACCGGCCCATCTGGCATTTGCCATAAAATTGCCAGATAGCTAGTCGGGCCCTGAGTGTGGAGCTTGTGGTTGCACCCTGGCCATGAAGAACAAGATAGGGCCAAGGGCGTAACGATCGTGGTCGCAGAGGGTGCAACCACAACTGGGCCCATGCTGAAGGGGGGCTCGCCAGCTCCCACTTGGTAGACAGCAGAATTCATAGTTCCATTTACCACAGCAAGTCTTCCAGGTCCTGAAAAAGCAAAACAGCCTCAAACCATCACTCTACCACCACCATATTTGACTGTTGGTATGATGTTCCTTTTTTGAAATGCTGTGATACTTCTACACCAGATGTAATGAGACATACAACTTCAAAAAAGTGCAACTTTTGTCTCAGTCCACAGAGTATTCTCCCAAAAGTCTTGGCAATCACCAAGATGTTTTCTGGCAAAACCCAGATGAGCCTTTATGTTCGTTTTGCTCAGCATTTGTGGACAATGGCTCTAATTGTGGTTTGCTGGAGTCCCAAAGCTTTAAAAATTTCTTTATCACCTTTTCCAGTTTGATAGATCTCAATTACTTTGCTTCTCATTTGTTCCTGAATTTCTTTGGATCGCAGCATGATGTCTAGCCTTTGAGGATCTTTTGGTCTACTTCACTTTGTCAGGCAGGACCTATTTAAAGGGAACCTGTCACCCCATTTTTAGCTATGAAACTGGCCTCAGTGTGCTGTTAGTTGTGCAATGTGCATCACTAACAAGTTTTTGCCAAAGAAAAGCTCCAAGTATTAGGTTTATAAAAATGTCTTATATCATTAGGTGATCCCCTCACATACCTTTTCTTTTAGTCATAGGGGCAGCGACTTTATATTTTCAGTCACAGACTTTTGAAATTAGGCACGCCCACAGCATTGCATTTCATTGTATGCTCAGTGCACCATACAAGTGCAACATAGAAGTGTATAGCTCTGAAGAAGTATACAGCTATGAACTATACCAGAATTGAATCAGAAGGGAACTGAAGGTAACTGGATACTTAGTCACAGTAAACAATGTTTCTGTTTGTTTTCACTCTCTCCTCTATAGTCCTTCACTTCATATTAACCCCCCTAATCCCAACACCTAGTAAGGAACTGGTCATCTCTGCCTTCATCTTCCCCATCCATCTCATCTCCTCCTCAGAACGGTTCCTCAACATACAATCCTTTACCTCCAAACACAGACAGCCACTTCATGCCCTGTACTACTCCCACCTACTTACACTTTATCTGCTCCTCCTCACTGCCGGTGATATCTCTCATCCTTGATCTGTTTCAAATTTTCGCAACCTTTCTAACCTTACACCCATCCGCCCAGCCCCCACTTCCCCAGTCCCACTTACAGGAGCCCTATGGAATGCTCGCTTTGTCTGCAACAAACTCTCATACATCTATGATCTTTTCATTACTAACAAACTTTCCTTCCTCGCCATCACTGAAACCTGGCTCACCCCATCTGATACAGCCTCTCCAGCTGCACTTTCGTATGGCGGATTCCATCTTTCCCACACACCCCACCCCAGCAGCAAGAATGGTGGAGGAGTTGGTTTTCTCCTGCCAGATAACTGACAGATAACTGATCATTCTTCCATATCCCACTGTCGCCCTCCGTTACTCTTCCCTCTTTTGAGGTGCACTGTGTGCACATCTATTCCCCCTCCAACTGGCTGTCATTTACCGCCCCCCAGGGCCAGCCACCACCTTCTTCGACCATTTCACAACCTTTCACCACTATCATTATGGGCAATTTCAACATCCCCATTGACACTTCCCACTCATCTGTCTCTAAACTTTTATCCCTCACTTCCTCCTTCGGCCTTGCACAATGGTCTTCTGCAGCCACTCACAAAGATGGCCACACACTGGACCTCATCTTCACCCGCCTCTCTTCCCTATTTAACCTCTCTAACTCACCTCTCCCTCTTTTTGACCACAACTTACTCATAGTCTCTTCCCTCTCCTCTCCAGGTCCACAACCCCCACTCCACAAACCTGCACACCCTCGCAGAAATCTCAAACACCTTGACTTACACTCACTCCCTGAATCCCTTCTACCTCTTACTGACATAAATTCCTTACACGATGCAGATGCCGCTTTATATAACACCACTACAGCTGCAGCTCTTGAATCGGTAGCCCCCCTCACACATAGCAAAGCTCGCGCAATCAACAGGCAGCCCTGGCACACCAGCCTGAGTAAAGAACTGATACGGGCTTCCAGGGTTGCTCAGCGGAGATGGAAAAGGTCCCACTACAATAAGCACCTCATTGCGTTCAAACTGTCCCTCACTACTTTCAAGTCCACATTCACTGTAGCAAAACAAACCTACTTCTCATCTCTCATATCATCCCTGTCTCACAACCCTAAACAGCTATTCAGTACTTTAAATTCTCTCCTCCGTTCCCCCAGTTCCCCCTCCCTCTCCTTTCATCTCAGCTGAAGACTTTCCCTCATTCTTCAAGCAGAAAATTGATAACATAAGGCAAAGCTTTTTCCTAAAGTCCCCATAGCCCCTTCTCATAACTACTCAACTCTCCTCCAAAACCAGCTTCTCCGCCATCATGGAATATCAACTTTCCTCTTTAATCTCCAAATCACATCTCACCACCTGTGAACTTGACCCAATCCCGTCCCACCTCATCCCAAATCTTACCGCAGTCTTCATCCCAACCCTAACCCACCTTTTCAATCTGTCACTAACAACTGGTGTCTTCTCCTCATGCTTCAAACATGCCTCGATCACACCCATCGTCAACAAGCTCTACCATACCGCTGCACGACCAGCTCTACCCTCACCTACTGTATCCTCACCCATCCCTTGTAGATTGTGAGCCCTCGCGGGCAGGGTCCTCGCTCCTCCTGTACCAGGCGCTGACTCATTTTTGTTCAAATTATTGTACTTATTGTTTGCTATGTATACCCCTTTTCAAATGTAAAGCGCCATGGAATAAATGGCGCTAAAATAATAAATAATAATAAAAAATTGTCATGACTGGCCAGAAGACACGGCAACCACATATCAAATCTCATGCTTGTGAATTGCCCATCCGCTCCCCGGGTATGCACATTAACTCTGGGTGTACTGCCCAGCTTCATGCCGCTGGAGCCGCTCTGATCAGCGACTATGTAGCACCCTGAGGACTCGGCTGCTACAGGGGTATTACACCTCAAGCCAGAGGTGTGGTATTCCACTCCCGGGTAAGGATGGAGTGTGGAACTGAGCTAGTAGGCTGCATGCACTACATACATCCCATTTCCGGGGGACAGATCAACGGTACTCCCACCAGTTTATGTGCAGGTACGATAGTGTCTGTCCCTGGCTGGAGTGGGAGGGGGGTGGAACATCCCAGTAGTGTAGGGGCAGATAGGGGGAGCAGTCTGGGTAAGGCTAGGAGCTCATTGGGTGCTGGTCACCTGAGCTCACACATAGAGGGAGTATATAAGGTGGGCACCATCTTAGATCAGGGTCATGCTGTCAGAGTTTAGCCTGAGGAGCAGAGCAGAGAAACTCAGCCAGAAGGGCTGACAGGGAGTTGTGGTTCCGGCTGGGCCCAGCTCCAAGGCCAAGTCTGAGAGAGAGAGAGAGGAGTCAGAAGGACCCAGAGAGAAGAAGAAGGAACCCCAAGACCCCAGAATACAAACAGCAGGGTGAAGGGTTGGCACCCAGGGTACCGGATCCCAAGCTGGTGGAGGCCACTAATCCTCAGCCAGAGACCGGAGGTCGTGGGCAGGATCTGCCACGACCCTCACTAAATCCACTAGGAAGGCATACCAAGTATAGGGTCAGGGAACCCAGAAGAGGTGTACCCACCAAGAGACCCGAGGGAGCCGGACATAAGTGGATCCCTGGTGAGAACGGCCAGAAGAGAGGGAAAGTCAGACAGGAGCTCAGGACCACGCTCCAGAACTGCCTGGGGGTTAGCCGAGTCCAGGACCTGGTGGACGCAGCACGGCTCGGGTGGTCGCTTCAGGCCAGAGTGACCATAAGAACACCCGTAAGTAAAAACCCCTGAACTGCACAGCCCGACTCTGAGTCTTCTTGCTGATTCATCCTGCACCTTCACAACCACCATCCTCTACATCTGACCCCCTGAGGCTATACCCCTCCCGTTGGGGGTTATACTACCCCAGCTGCACACATACCACCAGCCTCAGCGGACTCTTCTGCAACGGCGGCCTTTTGACCGCAAATCAGCGGGTGGCGTAGTCGACACTAAAGAACATTTAACAACATCTGTAAAGACTGCCACACACTGAGTTTGACACCCTGGGCACGGACCGGGTCGCCGCCACTCGGAGACTACAACCCCCATCTGATCCGGCTCCGGGTAATCCCCAAACAGCACTGGCCCAGGGGGCGCGTCAACTACATGACGTGTGAGCGCGCATGCAACGCGCGTCACTGCATTCCTCCTCCACTCTACACTCTGGCGCATGTTCACAACTGACCTGCAGCTGGGACTGTGCCCTGGGAGCGGATGGGCAGTGCGCACTCGCGGGATTTGATATGTGGTTGCCTTGACTTCAAGCTAGTCATGACAATGAAATGCAACGCAGTGGGTGTGCAGGACCCTGTAGGTTTGGATTTCTTTTTCCCTTAATAATAAAGATATTCATTTATAAACTGCATTTTGTGATTACTTGTGTTATCTTTGTCTAATATTTACATTTGTTTTCTGATCTGAAACATTTAATTGTGACAAAGATGCAAAAGAAAAAGAAATCAGGAAGGGGGCAAATACTTTTTCACACCACTCTATATACCTGTAAGGGGCCCAGGATAGGGACATTACTACATAATGAAGGGGGTTTGGGTGAACACTTATGTATTTATAGGAATTAGAACACTACAAGGGCCCATACACCCGACCAACATGGAGGTGGAGACCCAGGTACAAATTTTGCTATCGGGGCCTATCGGACTCTGGTTACACTATTGGATAGGGCCCAATGTCCCATGGGGATGCTGTCAGTGACGGGTTGGGGGCTCTGGTACAGAATCCTCGTTGCACTGGGGATTTTAGTCACATCCTGGTGGCTTCTATTTCTGTATTTTGCATTGATTTTTTTGCTTTATCTTTGTTTCCAGGATAAGTTTATCCTCCTGTGCTGTTTGTTCTTCGTGCAGCACCTGTCAGGCGGCCGAGCAGAGATCTGCGGCTCATTATCTCCGCGCGGCTCCTCTTACATCTCCTCCTGGTAATGTCAGCGCATGTCGCTCTGCTCTCTCTGAAATCACAGTGACCTTGTTAAACCCTCATGTAATGGAATAAATGGCCGCGACCTGCTCTTCTTCTTCTCCTGATTAAGACTCTGAAGCTCTTGTAGATTTATTTATATATCAAATGATTCTAGAAGAAATCTAATCAAAGTGATTGTAACAGGAGTGGTAATAAGAGCAGGACAGCAGAGACACAGATAAGGAGAAAACACTGTGCACATGCATGACATTGTACTCCTGCCTGTATACTCCAGAGCTGCGCTCATTATTCTGCTGCTGGAGTAAGACTGACCGAACCAGCAGAATAGTGAGTGCAGCTCTGGGATATAATACAGGAGGTAACTCAGGATCAGTAATGTAATGTATGTACACAGTGACTGCACCAGCAGAATAGTGAGTGCAGCTCTGGGATATAATGCAGGAGGTAACTCAGGATCAGTAATGTAATGTATGTACACAGTGACTGCATCAGCAGAATAGTGAGTGCAGCTCTGGAGTATAATACAGGATGTAACTCAGGATCAGTAATGTAATGTATGTACACAGTGACTGCACCAGCAGAATAGTGAGTGCAGCTCTGGGATATAATACAGGAGGTAACTCAGGATCAGTAATGTAATGTATGTACACAGTGACTGCACCAGCAGAATAGTGAGTGCAGCTCTGGGATATAATACAGGATGTAACTCAGGATCAGTAATGTAATGTATGTACACAGTGACTGCACCAGCAGAATAGTGAGTGCAGCTCTGGAGTATAATACAGGATGTAACTCAGGATCGGTAATGTAATGTATGTACACAGTGACTGCATCAGCAGAATAGTGAGTGCAGCTCTGGAGTATAATACAGGATGTAACTCAGGATCAGTAATGTAATGTATGTACACAGTGACTGCACCAGCAGAATAGTGAGTGCAGCTCTGGGATATAATACAGGAGGTAACTCAGGATCAGTAATGTAATGTATGTATACAGTGACTGCACCAGCAGAATAGTGAGTGCAGCTCTGGAGTATAATACAGGATGTAACTCAGGATCGGTAATGTAATGTATGTACACAGTGACTGCATCAGCAGAATAGTGAGTGCAGCTCTGGAGTATAATACAGGAGGTAACTCAGGATCAGTAATGTAATGTATGTACACAGTGACTGCACCAGCAGAATAGTGAGTACAGCTCTGGAGTATAATACAGGATGTAACTCAGGATCAGTAATGTAATGTATGTACACAGTGACTGCACCAGCTGAATAGTGAGTGCAGCTCTGGAGTATAATACAGGATGTAACTCAGGATCAGTAATGTAATGTATGTACACAGTGACTGCACCAGCAGAATAGTGAGTGCAGCTCTGGAGTATAATACAGGATGTAACTCAGGATCGGTAATGTAATGTATGTACACAGTGACTGTGCCAGCAGAATAGTGAGTGCAGCTCTGGAGTATAATACAGGAGGTAACTCAGGATCAGTAATGTAATGTATGTACACAGTGACTGCACCAGCAGAATAGTGAGTGCAGCTCTGGAGGATAATACAAGATGTAACTCAGGATCAGTACAGGATTAGTAATGTAATGTATGTACACAGTGACTGCACCAGCAGAATAGTGAGTGCAGCTCTGGAGTATAATACAGGATGTAACTCAGGATCAGTAATGTAATGTATGTACACAGTGACTGCACCAGCAGAATAGTGAGTGCAGCTCTGGAGTATAATACAGGATGTAACTCAGGATCGGTAATGTAATGTATGTACACAGTGACTGTGCCAGCAGAATAGTGAGTGCAGCTCTGGAGTATAATACAGGAGGTAACTCAGGATCAGTAATGTAATGTATGTACACAGTGACTGCACCAGCAGAATAGTGAGTGCAGCTCTGGAGTATAATACAGGATGTAACTCAGGATCAGTAATGTAATGTATGTACACAGTGACTGCACCAGCAGAATAGTGAGTGCAGCTCTGGGATATAATGCAGGAGGTAACTCAGGATCAGTAATGTAATGTATGTACACAGTGACTGCATCAGCAGAATAGTGAGTGCAGCTCTGGAGTATAATACAGGATGTAACTCAGGATCAGTAATGTAATGTATGTACACAGTGACTGCACCAGCAGAATAGTGAGTGCAGCTCTGGGATATAATACAGGAGGTAACTCAGGATCAGTAATGTAATGTATGTACACAGTGACTGCACCAGCAGAATAGTGAGTGCAGCTCTGGGATATAATACAGGATGTAACTCAGGATCAGTAATGTAATGTATGTACACAGTGACTGCACCAGCAGAATAGTGAGTGCAGCTCTGGAGTATAATACAGGATGTAACTCAGGATCGGTAATGTAATGTATGTACACAGTGACTGCATCAGCAGAATAGTGAGTGCAGCTCTGGAGTATAATACAGGATGTAACTCAGGATCAGTAATGTAATGTATGTACACAGTGACTGCACCAGCAGAATAGTGAGTGCAGCTCTGGGATATAATACAGGAGGTAACTCAGGATCAGTAATGTAATGTATGTATACAGTGACTGCACCAGCAGAATAGTGAGTGCAGCTCTGGAGTATAATACAGGATGTAACTCAGGATCGGTAATGTAATGTATGTACACAGTGACTGCATCAGCAGAATAGTGAGTGCAGCTCTGGAGTATAATACAGGAGGTAACTCAGGATCAGTAATGTAATGTATGTACACAGTGACTGCACCAGCAGAATAGTGAGTACAGCTCTGGAGTATAATACAGGATGTAACTCAGGATCAGTAATGTAATGTATGTACACAGTGACTGCACCAGCTGAATAGTGAGTGCAGCTCTGGAGTATAATACAGGATGTAACTCAGGATCAGTAATGTAATGTATGTACACAGTGACTGCACCAGCAGAATAGTGAGTGCAGCTCTGGAGTATAATACAGGATGTAACTCAGGATCGGTAATGTAATGTATGTACACAGTGACTGTGCCAGCAGAATAGTGAGTGCAGCTCTGGAGTATAATACAGGAGGTAACTCAGGATCAGTAATGTAATGTATGTACACAGTGACTGCACCAGCAGAATAGTGAGTGCAGCTCTGGAGGATAATACAAGATGTAACTCAGGATCAGTACAGGATTAGTAATGTAATGTATGTACACAGTGACTGCACCAGCAGAATAGTGAGTGCAGCTCTGGAGTATAATACAGGATGTAACTCAGGATCAGTAATGTAATGTATGTACACAGTGACTGCACCAGCTGAATAGTGAGTGCAGCTCTGGAGTATAATACAGGAGGTAACTCAGGATCAGTAATGTAATGTATGTACCCAGTGACTGCACCAGCAGAATAGTGAGTGCAGCTCTGGAGTATAATACAAGATGTAACTCAGGATCAGTAATGTAATGTATGTACACAGCGACTGCACCAGCAGAATAGTGAGTGCAGCTCTGGAGTATAATACAGGAGGTAACTCAGGATCAGTAATGTAATGTATGTACACAGTGACTTCACCAGCAGAATAGTGAGTGCAGCTCTGGGGTATAATACAGGATGTAACTCAGGATCAGTAATGTAATGCATGTACACAGTGACTGCACCAGCTGAATAGTGAGTGCCGCTCTGGGGTATAATACAGGATGTAACTCAGGATCAGTAATGTATGTACACAGTGACTGCACCAGCAGAATAGTGAGTGCAGCTCTGGGGTATAATACAGGATGTAACTCAGGATCAGTAATGTAATGCATGTACACAGTGACTGCACCAGCTGAATAGTGAGTGCCGCTCTGGAGTATAATACAGGATGTAACTCAGGATCAGAAATGTAATGTATGTACACAGTGACTGCACCAGCAGAATAGTGAGTGCAGCTCTGGAGTATAATACAGGAGGTAACTCAGGATCAGAAATGTAATGTATGTACACAGTGACTGCACCAGCAGAATAGTGAGTGCAGCTCTGGAGTATAATACAGGAGGTAACTCAGGATCAGTAATGTAATGTATGTACACAGTGACTGCACCAGCAGAATAGTGAGTGCAGCTCTGGAGTATAATACAGGATGTAACTCAGGATCAGAAATGTAATGTATGTACACAGTGACTGCACCAGCAGAATAGTGAGTGCCGCTCTGGAGTATAATACAGGATGTAACTCCGGATCAGTAATGTAATGTATGTACACAGTGACTGCACCAGCAGAATAGTGAGTGCAGCTCTGGAGTATAATACAGGATGTAACTCAGGATCAGAAATGTAATGTATGTACACAGTGACTGCACCAGCAGAATAGTGAGTGCAGCTCTGGAGTATAATACAGGAGGTAACTCAGGATCAGTAATGTAATGTATGTACACAGTGACTTCACCAGCAGAATAGGGAGTGCAGCTCTGGAGTATAATACAGGATGTAACTCCGGATCAGTAATGTAATGTATGTACACAGTGACTGCACCAGCAGAATAGTGAGTGCAGCTCTGGAGTATAATACAGGATGTAACTCAGGATCAGAAATGTAATGTATGTACACAGTGACTGCACCAGCAGAATAGTGAGTGCAGCTCTGGAGTATAATACAGGAGGTAACTCAGGATCAGTAATGTAATGTATGTACACAGTGACTTCACCAGCAGAATAGTGAGTGCAGCTCTGGGGTATAATACAGGATGTAACTCAGGATCAGAAATGTAATGTATGTACACAGTGACTGCACCAGCAGAATAGTGAGTGCAGCTCTGGAGTATAATACAGGAGGTAACTCAGGATCAGTAATGTAATGTATGTACACAGTGACTGCACCAGCAGAATAGTGAGTGCAGCTCTGGAGTATAATACAGGATGTAACTCAGGATCAGTAATGTAATGTATGTACACAGTGACTGCACCAGCAGAATAGTGAGTGCAGCTCTGGGGTATAATACAGGATGTAACTCAGGATCAGTAATGTAATGCATGTACACAGTGACTGCTCCAGCAGAATAGTGAGTGCAGCTCTGGAGTATAATACAGGATGTAACTCAGGATCAGTAATGTAATGTATGTACACAGTGACTGCACCAGCAGAATAGTGAGTGCAGCTCTGGAGTATAATACAGGATGTAACTCAGGATCAGTAATGTAATGTATGTGCACAGTGACTGCACCAGCAGAATAGTGACTGCAGCTCTGGAGTATAATACAGGATGTAACTCAGGATCGGTAATGTAATGTATGTACACATTGACTGCACCAGCTGAATAGTGAGTGCAGCTCTGGGGTATAATACAGGAGGTAACTCAGGACCAGTAATGTAATGTATGTGCACAGTGACTGCACCAGCAGAATAGTGAGTGCAGCTCTGGAGTATAATACAGGAGGTAACTCAGGACCAGTAATGTAATGTATGTGCACAGTGACTGCACCAGCAGAATAGTGAGTGCAGCTCTGGAGTATAATACAGGATGTAACTCAGGATAAGTAATGTAATGTATGTACACAGTGACTGCACCAGCAGAATAGTGAGTGCAGCTCTGGAGTATAATACAGGAGGTAACTCAGGACCAGTAATGTAATGTATGTACACAGTGACTGCACCAGCAGAATAGTGAGTGCGGCTCTGGAGTATAATACAGGATGTAACTCAGGATCAGTAATGTAATGTATGTGCACAGTGACTGCACCAGCAGAATAGTGAGTGCAGCTCTGGAGTATAATACAGGAGGTAACTCAGGACCAGTTATGTAATGTATGTACACAGTGACTGCACCAGCAGAATAGTGAGTGCGGCTCTGGAGTATAATACAGGATGTAACTCAGGATCAGTAATGTAATGTATGTACACAGTGACTGCACCAGCAGAATAGTGAGTGCAGCTCTGGAGTATAATACAGGAGGTAACTCAGGATCAGTAATGTAATGTATGTGCACAGTGACTGCACCAGCAGAATAGTGAGTGCAGCTCTGGAGTATAATACAGGAGGTAACTCAGGACCAGTAATGTAATGTATGTGCACAGTGACTGCACCAGCAGAATAGTGACTGCAGCTCTGGAGTATAATACAGGATGTAACTCAGGATCAGTAATGTAATGTATGTACACAGTGACTGCACCAGCAGAATAGTGAGTGCAGCTCTGGAGTATAATACAGGAGGTAACTCAGGACCAGTAATGTAATGTATGTGCACAGTGACTGCACCAGCAGAATAGTGAGTGCAGCTCTGGAGTATAATACAGGATGTAACTCAGGATAAGTAATGTAATGTATGTACACAGTGACTGCACCAGCTGAATAGTGAGTGCAGCTCTTGAGTATAATACAGGAGGTAACTCGGGATCAGTAATGTAATGTATGTACACAGTGACTGCACCAGCAGAATAGTGAGTGCAGCTCTGGGGTATAATACAGGAGGTAACTCGGGATCAGTAATGTATGTACACAGTGACTGCACCAGCAGAATAGTGAGCGCAGCTCTGGAGTATAATACAGGATGTAACTCAGGATCAGTAATGTATGTACACAGTGACTGCACCAGCAGAATAGTGAGTGCAGCTCTGGAGTATAATACAGGATATAACTCAGGATCAGTAATGTAATGTATGTACACAGTGACTGCACCAGCAGAATAGTGAGTGCAGCTCTGGAGTAAAATACAGGATGTAACTCAGGATCAGTAATGTAATGTGTGTACACAGTGACTGCACCAGCAGAATAGTGAGTGAAGCTCTGGAGTATAATACAGGATGTAAGTCAGGATCAGTAATGTAATGTATGTACACAGTGACTGCACCAGAAGAATAGTGAGTGCAGCTCTGGAGTATAATACAGGATGTAACTCAGGATCGGTAATGTAATGTATGTACACAGTGACTGCACCAGAAGAATAGTGAGTGCAGCTCTGGAGTATAATACAGGATGTAACTCAGGATCGGTAATGTAATGTATGTACACAGTGACTGCACCAGCAGAATAGTGAGTGCAGCTCTGGGGTATAATACAGGATGTAACTCAGGATCAGTAATGTAATGTATGTACACAGTGACTGCACCAGAAGAATAGTGAGTGCAGCTCTGGAGTATAATACAGGATGTAACTCAGGATCGGTAATGTAATGTATGTACACAGTGACTGCACCAGCAGAATAGTGAGTGCAGCTCTGGAGTAAAATACAGGATGTAACTCAGGATCAGTAATGTAATGTGTGTACACAGTGACTGCACCAGCAGAATAGTGAGTGCAGCTCTGGAGTATAATACAGGATGTAACTCAGGATTAGTGTTGTGACGCGCCCCTGGGCCTGTGTCGCGCTGCGTTGCGCACGCGGGAGCTTACCCGGAGCCGGATCTGTTTAGGGTTGTAGTCTCGTGGCGGTGACCCGGTCCGTGCCCAGGGAGTCAAACTGGACGGCAGTCTGTTAGCGGTAGAAAATGGTTGATGACTACGCCACCCGTTGAATGCAGCCAGGGGGCTGCTGCTGCAGGGCAGACCGCTGAGGCCGGTGGAAGGATGGTGCAGCGTGATAGTATAACCCCCAACGGGAGGGGTATGGCCTCAGGGCAGCCGACGTGGATGATGGGGGTAGCAGGAACCACTCAGAGACGGTATGGTAGCGTTCAGGGTCTTTACTGGTAACAACGATAGACCCTCCCGGAGTACTTGCTAGCGAACGGGGCCTGGTCAGTCCTTGAGCAGATGGGATCTCCCCTGGCCAGGCGTAGTTGTAGGCCTCCCAAGCTGACTGTACTCTTCTGGCTACCTTGCTAGAAGCTGATGTAAGTAGCCCACGTCCCTGAGTGTACCGTGTGGTGCTCACCCGTATGGCCGGTGACTCGGGGCCTTCTAATGGCTTCCGCTCCACGATGGCGGTGCTGGTCCCACGCGTGTGACCGGGCCTTCGGGCTTCTGGGCCAGGGGACCTGAAATCCCCTGCCTGACGGATTCTGCTGCTGGGTAGAAGTTAGTCCCCACAGCCTCGGACTCCGGGTCCGGTAAAGAATCTTCTTAGTCAGGGCGAGCTCTTTAGCTGCCAGCCCCTGACTCCTTGTGACTCTGCTGCTTCCTATGCTGCTCTTGTCTCTACTCTTCCTGGACTCACTAACCCTGCCTCAGCCCCGGGTTTATACAGGGGAAGTTCTTCCCCTCCCAAGGCTGGGCAGGAGGTGTGGCATGCACAGGATCCCTGACCAAAGGACCTCCCACCTGCTCTCAGACGTAATATCTCTATCACTGTGACAACCAGACCCCTGGGGTGTCACACTCCCCCCTAGTGAAATTTAGTACTCCGGGACTAAACACTTTTTAGAAAAATATAACAAGGTATATCAAAGAACAATAAAATACAATAAGGAAACACAATAAGATGGTCACGGATGTCCGCAACCGGGTGCAGTCTTTGAAGAAAAGCAAAGGTGTCCATTTCACCAACACAGGGAGACGTAACCAGGTAGGGGTCTGTCCTACCCCGAGTCCTTAACAGTCTCTAGTCCATCCTGGGTTACGCTCCAACTATATACAAAGGATTCCCGGTAAATCCACCGAAGACTCCTGAAAACAACTAGAAACACAAAATTACACACAAGCAACAATAAACAGGTAAACATTGTAAAACAACTTAAACATTTAGATCCTCCAACGTGCGGGTAACTGGCCTCTAGTGGCCCTAGTGGACCTACGGAGCTGACTGTCTGGCCCTGAACTACAGGGTGTAGGAGCTGTCAAGGGTAAACTGGGCAGCTGTCTACCGGCTCTTTGTCTCACTAGGGGTACGGCAGGCTCACTATAAGCAGAGGGTGGATTCTCCTGTTCCGCTTGGGTGGAGTCTTCTGCCTCCTGGACCGGCTGCTCTTCCAGCTCTACCCGTTGCTCCGTAGGTTCTTGGGATGATGGTTGGAGGAAGGTGAGTACGGGTACCACAACTGCACCATTGACTTGAGTCCAAGACCGAGGGAAGTCCCCGAGCACGGTACTAACCATATCTTCCCTTTCTTCCACGGGTCGATGGTCTTCCTGTTCCTCCTCAGGGTTCCTCAGTTGTTCGGGGCACTTCTTCAGGTGGTCCCGGGATACAATGGCTGTGGTTTCCCCTCCGTCTTTACTGATGGTACAGACCTTCGGGTTCTCGTGGCTTGAGGGCAGTACGGTGTACGGGTCCTTCTCCCACTGGTCGTCCAACTTGTGGAGCCGTCTCTTCCTCTTCAAGACCTGCTCTCCGGGTACCAGGGGAACAGCAGGAGCATACTGGTTGTAAGTCTTCTCTTGTCTTTCCCTAGCCTGACAGAGACTTCGCTCCACGCTCTCCTGTACTTTCCGGTACTGCTGCTGCCTCTCTGTGTCCCAGTCTGTTTCTGGTGAAGTGTCCTCGGGCGTCAGGACTCCCATTTCCAGGTCAACAGGTAACTTACCTGGTCTTGCCCTCATTAGGTAAGCCGGGGTACAGTTGGTGGAACCTACCGGGATGTGGTTGTATAGGTCCACCAGATCGGGCAACTTCTCAGGCCACAGACTGCGTTCTTCCAGGGGCAACGTTTTTAGAAGATCCATTACCACCTGGTTCATTTTCTCACAAAGTCCATTAGTTTGCGGATGGTAGGGTGTCGTCCTTATCTTCCGGCAGCCATACAGATTGCAGAATTCCTGGAAGACCTCCGCTTCAAAGGCAGGTCCCTGGTCCGTCAGCACTTGGTCCGGGTACCCGTGTGGACGGCAAAAGTGCTGCTGGAAGGCTCTAGCTGCTGTTCGAGCCGTTAAGTCCTTGACGGGGACGACAACCAGAAACCGGGAGTAATGATCCACGATGGTTAACGCGTAGACGTAGCCACTTCTGCTGGGGGTCAGTTTTACATGATCCAAGGCTACCAGTTCCAACGGTTGCCGGGTGACGATGGACTGCAGGGGAGTCTTCTGGCTGGCCCGGTCCTTCCTTCTCAGATTGCACGGGCCACAGTCTCTGCACCACTTCTCGATGGTTCCCCTCATGCCTACCCAGTGGAACCGCTCGCGCAGCAGGAACTCCAGCTTTTTCCACCCGAAGTGTCCAGCTCCGTCGTGGTATGCCTCCATCACCATGGCTGCGTCTCTTCGTGGCACCACTACTTGCCAGAGTAGTTCATGCGTCCTGGAGTTAACCATTCTGCGGCACAACTTCCCCTTGTAAAGGAACAGTCGACTCTTCTCTGCCCATAGTTGTTTGGCTTCCTCTGGAGCGTCTGATTCCAGGCTAGCCTCCGGGCGAGTCAGCATCTCCTTCACCAGTCGGACGGCAGGGTCGCTGTCTTGCGTTTCCGCCCAGTTGTAGTGAGGTAAGGGGTTCAACGTAGCAGCCTGCTTACTCCTTACCCGGTGGGAATACTGGATAGTCCCATGACGGTGGAACGCAGGGAGTTCAACTTCTTCCAGTCCCTCCGGATCTTCTCCTCCATCCGGCAGGTTGGGCATCCTGGACAGGGCGTCCGCGTTGGTATTGGAGCGCTCTGCCCGGTATTTAATTGTGAACTCGTAGTTGGACAGACGGGCCATCCACCTCTGCTCCAGGGCACCGAGTCTTGCCGTGTCCAGGTGTGTCAGCGGGTTGTTATCCGTGTATACGGTGAACCGGGAAGAAGCGAGGTAATGCTTAAAGCGCTCGGTGACTGCCCATACCACGGCCAGGAACTCTAGCTTAAATGAGCTATAATTCTCGGGATTCCTTTCGGTGGGTCGCAGTTTTCGGCTGGCATAGGCGATTACTCGCTCTTTCCCCTGCTGAATCTGGGACAGTACGGCTCCTAGCCCGACGTTACTGGCGTCGGTGTAGAGGATGAAGGGCTGGCTATAGTCCGGATACGCCAAGATTTCATCCCCCGTGAGGGCCATCTTCAGCTGGCGGAAGGACTCTTCCTCTAGCTCTTCCCATTTGAAGGGCGGCTTCTGGTTCTTGGCCTTCCGGGACTGGCCTATCAGGAGGTCCTGCATAGGCGCCGCCTTTTTGGTGAAACCGGAAATAAACCTTCGGTAGTAGCCTACCAACCCTAGGAACTGCCGCACTTCTTTTACGCTGGAAGGGCTTGGCCATCCTTTGATTGCGGTGATCTTATCGGGGTCGGGAGCCACTCCGTCAGCGCTCACCACGTGTCCCAGGTATTGCACCTTTGGTTTCAGGAGGTGACACTTGGAGGGTTTCACCTTTAGGCCGTAACTCGCCAGAGCTTCGAACACCTCCGCCAGGTGTTTCAGGTGGTCCTCATAAGTTTTGGAGTATACGATGACATCGTCCAGGTACAACAGGACCGTCTCGAAGTTTCTGTGGCCCAGACAGCACTCCATTAATCGTTGGAAGGTTCCTGGGGCGTTGCAGAGTCCGAACGGCATGCAGGTGAACTCGCTAAGTCCCATCGGGGTGGTGAATGCGGTCTTCTCCCGGTCCGCCTCTGCTACAGGAACCTGCCAGTACCCGCTAGTGAGATCCAAGGTAGAGAAGAAGTTAGCAGATCTTAAAGCAGCCAATGACTCCTCTATCCTTGGTAAGGGGTACGCATCCTTGTGTGTGATACGGTTGATTTTCCGGTAATCTACACACATCCTCATGGTGTTGTCTTTCTTTTTGACTAAAACTAGTGGGGCTGCCCAGGGGCTACAGCTA
The DNA here is from genome assembly GCF_046119375.1 of Phyllobates terribilis. Taxonomy (NCBI): domain Eukaryota; kingdom Metazoa; phylum Chordata; class Amphibia; order Anura; family Dendrobatidae; genus Phyllobates; species Phyllobates terribilis. The sequence continues at coordinate 30,901,952 of NW_027362763.1, forward strand.
TCCCGGATTACCCCAGCCTCCTTCATGTCTCTAAGCATCCCCTTGGCGTGTTGGTAATGTGCAGGGGGTACGGGTCGATACCTCTCTTTTATGGGAGGATGATCTCCCGTGGGGATGCGGTGTTCTACCCCCTTGACTCGCCCGAAGTCTAACGGGTGTTTACTAAACACTCTCTCATACTCTTGAACCACCCGATAGACTCCTTGTTTCTGGTGTGAGGGAGTGGAGTCAGTACCCAGATGTAGTTGCTGACACCAGTCCTCCATGTCTTTCTTAGAGCCGTTACCTTCCTCCGGGTGAGATGGAGGCAAGGGTTCCACAGATTGTATAGAATTTTGATTAGTGGTATATAATTTGGCCAGCGTGGCATACCGGGGCAGGTACACTTCCCTCTCCCCGATATTTATTATGCGAACGGGCACCCTCCCATGGCGTACATTGACCACCCCCCGTGCTGTCAAAATGGTGGGCCTACTGTCTGAGTAAACTGGTTCTACCATTGCCTGGTAATCTCTACCTCTCAGACCAATAGCTGCCCGGCACCAAATCATCATTTCACTTTTTGGGGGCATGGCAATAGGAAAAGGGTCACACATTCTTACGCTACCAATCTCACCGCCGGAGAGTTCCACTTGTTGCCGTTGCATCAGTGCCCGGATCTCTTTCTGGAGCACCCGCTGCTCGCCGGAGCTGGCATTCTTGGCAACCTGCTGTAAAAGGAAAATCACCTCTGCAAGACAATTTTCAATTACATTAGTTCCTAGAGTTATTTTTGGGTGACTCTCATGTTTGTCAATATCTACAATGATCAGTCCCTGTGCGGCCAGTTCGACTCTACCAATTTTGATGGTCACCTCTTTAAATCCGATCTGTGGCACGGGCTGACCATTGCTGGCGATGATACTCAAGTCGTCGTCAGGGTAGCGGGTAATATCCGAGTCATTCCAGTACTGCTTGAAGAGCACGTACGGGATGGTGGTGACCTGTGACCCGGTGTCCAGTAGGGCACTCATGGGAATGCCATCCAGTACCACAGGCAAGACTGGACGTCCTCCCACATATCTGTCGCGCCAGTTCGATGGGCCTGGTGATCTTTTTCCTGGGGGTTGGCCCTCTACCCCAGGTTGTGCCCGTTTAAAGAACAGTACCTTTCCATATGTCCGGGTTGATTGCAGCGGCGGCAGATGGGTCGTCCGTCCTCGCTGTATCGGTCACTGGGTCTTCCTCTGGCCGGTGGGGTCCTCCTTGGTCGACGCCACGGGATTTCCTCCGGTCCGGATGCCAGCTGGATCTTCCCTGGAGTGGAAACCTGTAAAGACTGCACAGTTCGGGTTAGCGCAGCAACGCTTTTAGCTAGCTCTTGGACCTGATGGTGTAGGTCTGGAGCCGGGTCATTGTCCAAAGCCTGCGCATCAGCTCCCACAGGCCCTGCTGACAAGGGCGCCGCCTCCTGGTAGTAAGTGGTAGTGGGGCGTCTGTGGGTCACAACGCCACCTGGTGCCGGTTCTCGGAGCACCCGGATGGCTCTGTCCTTGAACTGTGCAAATTCTAGATGAGGGTCCTGTAAGGCCATTGCCCGCAACTGGGTGCGGTGGGCATTGCAATATAAACCCTCTATAAATTGTTCGGTCAACAGCCTGTCCTCGTTTCCCACTCCATTAGGGTCGGTCTGCTTAATGGCCCTCAGGGCCTCTTGTAGGTTGAGTGCATAGTCCCTTATACTCTCATGCGCTCGCTGCTTGCACCCGTAGAATCTAAGTTTAATCTCGGCTGAGGTGCGGGTATCAAAGGTGTCCTTCAGCCGGGTTAGTATCCCTGCGACAGTCTTCCTCCCAGGTGGCCAGGATTTTACTTCCCTTTTGGCTGCCCCAGTTAGTTGGGCCACCAGGATGCTCACTTTTTGCTCTTCTGTGAGGGGGTACACCTGGAAGAGGCTATCCAGCTTTTCTCTAAAGTCATGCAGGGTATGTGACTCCCCTGAGTACTGGGGTAGCCAAGCTGCTCCCGGGATATAGGGCATGGTGAAGGGCATAACTGCAACAGCGGTAGCGCTGGCGGGGGTTGAGGCAGTGGAGCTCCCCTCCGTATCCGACATCTTCCTCCCCCCTAGTGGACCGTGGCCTACCTTGCGATGATCCTGTTCCGTAGGCCGCGGCTCCGCAGTGGATCGTCAGGGTTGAGGACCTTCCGTCGCGCTCCTGTGACGTCGGCGTCTGCTGGGCTCCTTCCAGGACCTTACGCAACGTCCGGACGTGAGGCGGGGCTTCAGTTCTCGCGCGCTTTCGGAGTCCACGCCCCTCTTCTTCCCGCGCGGCGTCCTCAAGATGGCGTCCAATGGCGGGAAAACTCCACGGATGGCGGGAAGAAGGCTGAAGATGGCGGGAAACTTCACCGATGGCGGGAAGAAGGCTGAAGATGGCGCCGGATGGGGAATCTTCACCGATGGCGGGAATCTTCACCACTGGTAAGTTTGAACAGTCTTTGCTTTTCAGGCACGCAGTACCCGGTGGTTGCGGGCACGTGATCCTGCCGACTACGCCAAAGTTGACGCGCCCCTGGGCCTGTGTCGCGCTGCGTTGCGCACGCGGGAGCTTACCCGGAGCCGGATCTGTTTAGGGTTGTAGTCTCGTGGCGGTGACCCGGTCCGTGCCCAGGGAGTCAAACTGGACGGCAGTCTGTTAGCGGTAGAAAATGGTTGATGACTACGCCACCCGTTGAATGCAGCCAGGGGGCTGCTGCTGCAGGGCAGACCGCTGAGGCCGGTGGAAGGATGGTGCAGCGTGATAGTATAACCCCCAACGGGAGGGGTATGGCCTCAGGGCAGCCGACGTGGATGATGGGGGTAGCAGGAACCACTCAGAGACGGTATGGTAGCGTTCAGGGTCTTTACTGGTAACAACGATAGACCCTCCCGGAGTACTTGCTAGCGAACGGGGCCTGGTCAGTCCTTGAGCAGATGGGATCTCCCCTGGCCAGGCGTAGTTGTAGGCCTCCCAAGCTGACTGTACTCTTCTGGCTACCTTGCTAGAAGCTGATGTAAGTAGCCCACGTCCCTGAGTGTACCGTGTGGTGCTCACCCGTATGGCCGGTGACTCGGGGCCTTCTAATGGCTTCCGCTCCACGATGGCGGTGCTGGTCCCACGCGTGTGACCGGGCCTTCGGGCTTCTGGGCCAGGGGACCTGAAATCCCCTGCCTGACGGATTCTGCTGCTGGGTAGAAGTTAGTCCCCACAGCCTCGGACTCCGGGTCCGGTAAAGAATCTTCTTAGTCAGGGCGAGCTCTTTAGCTGCCAGCCCCTGACTCCTTGTGACTCTGCTGCTTCCTATGCTGCTCTTGTCTCTACTCTTCCTGGACTCACTAACCCTGCCTCAGCCCCGGGTTTATACAGGGGAAGTTCTTCCCCTCCCAAGGCTGGGCAGGAGGTGTGGCATGCACAGGATCCCTGACCAAAGGACCTCCCACCTGCTCTCAGACGTAATATCTCTATCACTGTGACAACCAGACCCCTGGGGTGTCACAGTTGAGCCACCCCCGTAGTGTTCGAGTTCGGTTCGGTTCGTCGAACACCTTCGAACACCGTTAAAACCAATGGCAGGCAAACAAAAACACATAGAAACACATAGAAAACACCTTCAAAGGTGTCCAAAAGCTGACAAACTGCTCAGAAGACACAACTAACACATGGAAAAGTGACAAGTACATATAGTCATGCGAAAAGAAAAGAGGTGGAGGAGTAAAAGGAGGGGGAGACACAGATATAGGCATGTCATGCCCTTCTAAAATCCAAAAAGTGAGAAGCCGAGACGGCCAGTCCGCTCCTGCCCGTGCCACCTCCGTGTCGCCGGGTTTGTGCCAGAGCCGCGGTGAACCCTGACGGCCAGCCCCCCTCTCCCAATACTGGTGCCTGTCCGCTGGTGGGTCGAGAGAGCCCCCCTGTGGTGGAGGCAGCTCTAAGCTTTTTAATTTAAATTGTCCCTCTAATTTGAATGAATACACTTTAAATCCATTTACAAGGATCTATTGGAGGGCAAGTCTCATGCCAGCAGCCGCGGTAATTCCAGCTCCAGTAGCGTCCACTAAAGCTGCTGCAGTTAAAAAGCTTTTATAAGGATCGAGCTCGGCTGTCCACCGCAAGGCATCCTACTGCCAGTCCCAGCCCCTATGCCTTGGGGTGCCTCCTGATGCTCTTCACTAAGTATCCCGTGGTCCCGAAGCATTTCCTTTGAAAAAATTAAGTGTCCAAACTACAGGTGGTGTAGCTTGCTTAACAGCCGGGATAATCCGCTGACTAGCAGACACTGCTACTAGGCACAAAGTATTTCCTGGGCTAGATGCAGTTAAAAATTTGTAATTAGATACTCTCGTTGGATGCTGAGAAAGCATTCCATAGAGTCTCCTGGCACGCCATATATGATTCTCTTAAAAAGCTTGGGGTAGGGGTCTAGGGGACCCTTTTATAGCCAAAATCACGGCCCTGTATCACAATACGTCACCTAGGCTGAAGATAAATGGAACTGTAGCCCCGAGGGCTCGGTTGCTACAGAGGTATTGCACCTCACCCAGAGGTGTGATATCTCACTCTCAGGTAAGGATGGAGTGTGGATCAGGACCCGACACCTGCATGCATTACACCACATTGCCGTGGGGCAGGGCGACCAATATGCCCCTGAGATGGGCACGACAGTCCCTGTCCCTGGCTGGAGTGGGGGGAGGGAACACTGAGGAAGGGGAACCGTGTAGTGCAGGAGCAGGGAGGAAGCAGTTCCTGGGTGCATTGAGAAGGGAGTATAAAAGGTGGGCACCATCTTAGTTCAGTGCAGAGAAGTCTGAGCAGAAGTGGCAGGGAGCAGGGGCTCTGCATGAGCTCTGCTCCGGAGGCGGGCCTAGTAACAGAGGCCCAGGCCTGGAAGAGGGAGAAGGAAGGAAGAGGAGCGGAGAAGGCTCCAGGAACGAGGAACGAAGGGATCCCAGGGGTGCGGACGGGCGAGTCGCCACCGCACGCCCGAATCCACCTGCGTGGAGGGGTCAGGCCAAAGGGGGAGACCGGTCCCCGAACTAGTGGAGGCAGGAAACGACCCTCAGCTAGAAACTGGAGGCTCTGACATTTTATGTGGCGCAGCCCCTTGCTCCACCCGCTAGGAAGGCACCACATAGGGTCAGGGAAACTGGCGCCAAGTTTACCAAGAGGAGGCCCGAGGCAGCCGGACAGAAGTGTTGGTAAGAAAGGCCAGACAAAGGACACACAAAGGGGGTCCTGTGAAGCGCTCCAAAGTTATCTGGGAGTTGTCTGAGCCCCTCACCTGGTGAGCACAGTACGACGTGGGCAGCCGTTACCTGCAGACGTGGTCTGGATAATAAGAACTGTGAGTAAAGGCCCTGAACTACATCACTGACTCCGTGTCGTTACTGCTGCTGCCCTGCACCATCACCCCCATCCTCCGCATACACTGCCCTGAGGCTATACTCCTCCCGTGGGGAGTTATGCTACGCTCTGCTGCACCCACAACACCAGCCTTAGCGGTCTGCCCTGTAGCGGCGGTTCACTCTGACCGCAATCCACGGGTGGCGTAGTCGGACATTTAAACATCAAAACCACATAAATAGTTCCGCCACTGGTTTGACCGCCCTGAGCCACGGAACCGGATCGCCGCCACGAAGACTACAACCACCAGCATCCACCAAAAAGGGTCCGGCTCCGGGTGTCCCAAGGCCCAGGGGGTGCGTCAGAACATTTTCATCACCTTTCACAATCACCAATGGGACAAGGCAGGGATGTCCTCTGTCCCCTCTCTTATACATCCTAGTGACGGAGCACCTGCTCTCATCAATTCGCCATAACCCCAATATTAGGTGGATTGAGGTGGGAGGCACCGAGTACAAGTGCTCTCTATTTGCTGAAGATGTCCTAGTATATATCACTCAATCACATATATCCATCCATGCTGTTATGGCTGAAATAGATCACTTTGTTACATGGTAAAATTTTAAAATCAATGCAGCGAAGTCTGAGGCCCTCGATGTCTCCCTCCCTAAATCCATATAGGATTCCATCCAGTCCAACTTTCCCTTTGCCTGGCCCTCACAGGGTATCAAATACTTAGGAATTCCTATTCATAGAGACCTCTCCCATCTATGTTATCTTAATTTTGGGCCCTTTATTGAACAACTCCATACAGACCACGGTTGGCAAGTTAGAACTGTAAGATTCACTACGTGAACCACTGGTGTTTTGTGGAAAAGCACATGTAAGATTCTGCAACAGTCTCTGCTGATACTCCTGCATGCGTGCATCCCTTTCTATGGCAGGAATAATTTCTGCAAATTTACTTTTGTACCGGGGATCTAACAGTGTGGCAACCCAGTAGTCAGGATTATTTCTAATTCTCACAATTCGAGGGTCATGTTGCAGGTAGTGCAGCAAGAAGGCACTCATGTGTGTTGCGCATCCAGGAGCACCAAGTCCCTGTTGTGTTGGTGGCGAGGTAACAATCATGCTTCCTTCCTCTGTCCTCTCCCCCCAACCTCGCACAACAGAAATGTGATCAAGGTCTCCCTCATCTGATGAGTCTTCCATCAGTTCGTCCTCCACTTCTTCCTGGGCTCCTGCACCTTCCTCACTAGTTTGGCTGCTACCATGCGCCTTGGTAAAATCATCTCCCCCACCCTCACATGCCTGCCGCCTTGGTGCTGCCGACCGTCTGGACCTTGCAGATGTTAGCCCTTCCGCATACAACTCCTCCTCCTCTACTTCCTCCACCTCCTCTTGTGCCACCACCTGACTCCGAATTCTGTTTAACATGTGCTCCAGCATGTAAATCACCGGAATAGTCATGCTGATAATGGCATCGTCAGCACTAAACATCTTCGTCGCCATTTCAAAACTGTGCAGAAGGGTGCATAGGTCCCTGATCTGAGACCACTCCTCCAGCGTGATTTGCCCCACCTCTGAATCTCGTTGGCCCAGGCTATACGTCAGAACGTATTGCACCAGGGCTTGTCGGTGCTGCCACAGTCGCTGCAACATGTGCAGAGTTGAATTCCACCGGGTAGGCACATCGCATTTTAGCCGGTGAAGTGGCAGGCCCAACGACTTCTGTAGAGATGTAAGTCGCTGAGCTGCGGGATGCGAACGGCGGAAGTGAGCACACAGCGACCGTGCCCTCTGCAGAAGGCCATCTAGTCTGGGATAGTGGGCTAAAAATTGCTGGACAACCAGGTTCAACACGTGAGCCATACAAGGCACGTGTGTGACATTGCCCCGGCAAAGGGCCGCACCCAGGTTTGCAGCATTGTCGCACACGGCCTTCCCTGGTTTCAGGTCCAATGGAGACAACCATTCATGAAATTGGTTCTCCAGAGCTGACCACAACTCCTCAGCTGTGTGACTCACATTTCCCAGACATTTCAATGTAAAAACCGCCTGATGACATTGAGCCCTACTGCCAGCATAGTAAGGAGGTGTGCAGGATCCCTTCTGCGCAGTTAGAAAGCTTGTGGCATGACCAGACAGGCTTTGGGTGCAGGTGGAAGACCGAGAGGAGGTTGAGGAGGCAGAAGCAGTGGAGGAAAAATGACATAAAGAGGATTGACGCACAACTCGTGGGGACGGCAAGACTTGGACAGCAGCCCCTTGTCCTGCTGTCACCATAGTTACCCAGTGCCCAGTCAGCGACATGTAACGCCCCTGTCCATGCCTACTCGTCCAAGTGTCTGTGTTGAAATGCACCCTGTCACACACAGAGTTTCTCAAAGAAGCGGTGATGTTGTGTGCGACATGCTGGTGGAGCGCAGGCACACCTTTCTTTGAGAAGTAGTGCCGACTGGGCATCTGGTACTGGGGCACTGCGACGGACATAAGGTCTCGAAAATCCTCTGTGTCCACCAGGCGGAAAGGCAGCATTTCTGTAGCCAAGAGCTTGCAGATGGTGAAATTCAACCTCTTAGCTTTCTCATGGCTAGGAGGAAATGGTCTTTTACTTGTCCACATCTGAGGGACCGAGGGCTGGCTATTGTGCTTAGACGGGGTTGATAAGGGTGTCCCCGGCAAACTGCCGGTCTGTGAGGAAGATGCAGGCGGACATGTTAGGTTGCCTTGATCCAAAGGTGGTGCTATCGATGTCGGACAGCGCTCAAGACCAGCTGGTGTTACCACCTCCAAAGAAAATGATGACCTGCCAATCACGCTGGCTGTTGCGGGTAAAGAGGTGGCAGGTCTGCGCCCCAAAACAGGTGTGACTGCTGTCCCCCCAGTCACAGAGGATGAAGAGGCCGCGGATGCACAAGATATGGCAGACGGTGGTTGGCCCGGCCGGCTAGACCGCATTGTAGCACACTGAGCTTCCCACTGCAACTTATGCTTCATGTCCATGTGCCGGTTCATGCATGAAGTACTCAAACTATGTATTTTTTGGCCTCTACTTAGCTTTTGCTGACAAATGTTACAGATAACACGAGTTGGGTCATCTTTATCGATCTGAAAAAATGCCCAGGCTATGCAAGGCTTAGCACCCATGCGACCTGAAGAGCCACCACGACTTGTGGTGAGAGGCAGAGTTGTGTTTGAGGATGCAGTTGTTGACGTGCTTCCAGTACTACGTCTCTGTCCAGGAAGGCGCAACCTGACCTCGTCGTCACTAGCATCTTCCTCCACCTCCTCTGCTGACCTCATCTCGTGGCTGACTGTGGGTTGACAGTAAGTGGGATCTCCGACCTCATCATCATCACCCTGTGCGTTATCACACCCGTCGTCCTCAGAGCCAACCTGTTCCTGCCCTGACAAAAAACTAAAGTTGTCGCTCCAATCAGGTATTTGAGTCTTATCATCGTCTTCCTCATTGTCTCCACCAACAGGAGTTACAGTTTGGGAATGAGGGTCTACATTATGGTCAGAACCTTCTGCGTCTGGTCCTGGATCCGACTCATAAAGATTCTGGGCATCAGTGCAGATCATTTCCTCGTCTGGATTCACAGAAGCGCTGGAGTCGACCTCTGATTCCCAGGCTATAGTATGAGTAAACAGCTCTGCAGACTCAACCATCTGTTCTACCTCATACTCAGACGGGCAGCTGGAGATTTGGGAGCTGTGAGGAAGCAAGTGCGATTTGGGTGACACCTTTGAGGACTGGAGTATTTGTGATGTTGAAGTTGATGTGGAGGAGAGCCCACTTAAAGGAGCACTTGATATCCGTTGAAGCACCTGCTGTTTTTGTGCCTCATCTGGAATTTGTAGCGATTGGCGTGGCCGTAAGAAAGGGATCTTATCACATTGTCCGCTAAAAGAAGTAGACATTTTAGTTTGGCTGGAAGATGGTCTTTCTTCTGCACCTACCCCACGGACACAACCTTTTTTCCCCTTCCCAACACGCCTATTCCCCTTTCCACCAGCAGCAGGCCTTTTTCCACTCATTTTGGTGGTTAACTAATTCACAACTCTGGAGTTGTTTGCACAAAAAAACAATGGATGGGAACCGAGCAGAGCTGAGTGGCCAAACTGTGGTATTAGGCCAAAACTATTGGCTGGGCTAGATGCAGAAAAAAATTATTTTTAATTTGCAACCTGATGGAGGTCAGTATAGATGGACTAATAGAATGATGCTATGCCCAAAAGATTTTACTTCACTAGGTGCAGTAAAAAAATTGGTATTCTATACACAGGTGGTATATCTTGCAACACAGATAGGCTACTCCACTGACTAACACACTCTGCAATAGGCCAAAAAGGATTAGCTTTGCTAGATTCAGCCAAATGCTGTGAAAAAAACTTGCACAGCACTGGCACAGACCTGCCTGGCAAAAACTGATAGGAACTGATGTAACCTAGTCCTGAAAAGGACTCCAATTACAATTAGTCTTTACTCCCACAACCTATCTATTTAAGAGCACAGACCTGCCTGATAAAAGTCGTAGGAAATGCTGTAACCTAGTCCTTAAAAGGACTGCAATCACAACTATTCCCTACTCCCAAGCTATCTGTAGATTTGTGCGAAAATTGGCTTGAAATTAACAAGGTATAGCGCACACAGCAACAGCGGTGCCGTCTAACACGCAGCTGCAGCAGTGAGAAAATGGTGGCGACGGGGAAAATGGCTTGGTCTTATAGGGCAAGGACATGTGACATACACTGCCAATCACACATGCCCTTGCTTGTGTGAAAAAAAGCACTTCGCTCCGTGTGTGCGCTGCTGATAGGCTGACAGATTGCACCTCTCCACTGCAAATGCGGGAAAGAGAAAAAAAAATGGAGATCTTCATTGTTCCTGCAGAGATCCATCCCCTGCCCCTCCCCCCGCCCCGCTGTACACTCAAACTGCGTATTAACATTAATTTTCATCATTACTGAGAAAAAATCCAGTTATGATTTTGGTGCACGAACAGTTATCGAACATAACCTCGAACAGCCGAATTTTTCTCAAATTGTTCGTGTTCGCCGACCGGCTCGAACACCGCCCAAAACAGCTCGAATTTGAGATTGGCGAACAGTTCGAGTAGAACAACGCTCATCTCTAGTCAGGATCAATAATGTAATGTATGTACACAGTGACTGCACCAGCAGAATAGTGAATGCAGCTCTGGAGTATAATACAGGGTGTAACTCAGGATCAGTAATGTAATGTATGTACACAGTGACTGCACCAGCAGAATAGTGAGTGCAGCTCTGGAGTATAATACAGGATGTAACTCAGGATCAGTAATGTATGTACACAGTGACTGCACCAGCAGAATAGTGAATGCAGCTCTGGAGTATAATACAGGGTGTAACTCAGGATCAGTAATGTAATGTATGTACACATTGACTGCACCAGCAGAATAGTGAGTGCAGCTCTGGAGGATAATACAGGATGTAACTCAGGATCAGTAATGTAATGTATGTACACAGTGACTGCACCAGCAGAATAGTGAGTGCAGCTCTGGAGGATAATACAGGATGTAACTCAGGATCAGTAATGTAATGTATGTACACAGTGACTGCACCAGCAGAATAGTGAGTCCAGCTCTGGGGTATAATACAGGATGCAACTCAGGATCAGTAATGTAATGTATGTACACAGTGACTGCACCAGCTGAATAGTGAGTGCAGCTCTGGAGTATAATACAGGATGTAACTCATGATCAGTAATGTAATGTATGTACACAGTGACTGCACCAGCAGAATAGTCAGTGCAGCTCTGGAGTTTAATACAGGATGTAACTCAGGATCGGTAATGTAATGTATGTACACAGTGACTGCACCAGCAGAATAGTGAGTGCAGCTCTGGAGTATAATACAGGATGTAACTCAGGATCAGTAATGTAATGTATGTACACAGTGACTGCACCAGCAGAATAGTGAGTGCAGCTCTGGAGTATAATACAGGATGTAACTCAGGATCGGTAATGTAATGTATGTACACAGCGACTGCACCAGCAGAATAGTGAGTGCAGCTCTGGAGGATAATACAGGATGTAACTCATGATCAGTAATGTAATGTATGTACACTGTGACTGCACCAGCAGAATAGTGAGTGCAGCTCTGGGGTATAATACAGGAGGTAACTCAGGATCAGTAATGTAATGTATGTACACAGTGACTGCACCAGCAGAATAGTGAGTGCAGCTCAGGAGTATAATACAGGATATAACTCAGGATCAGTAATGTAATGTATGCACACATTGACTGCACCAGCAGAATAGTGAGTGCAGCTCTGGGGTATAATACAGGATGCAACTCAGGATCAGTAATGTAATGTATGTACACAGTGACTGCACCAGCAGAATAGTGAGTGCAGCTCTTGAGTATAATACAGGATGTAACTCAGGATCAGTAATGTAATGTATGTACACAGTGACTGCACCAGCAGAATAGTGAGTGCAGCTCTGGAGTATAATACAGGATATAACTCAGGATCAGTAATGTAATGTATGTACACAGTGACTGCACCAGCAGAATAGTGAGTGCAGCTCTGGAGTATAATACAGGAGGTAACTCAGGATCAGTAATGTAATGTATGTACACAGTGACTGAACTAGCAGAATAGTGAGTGCAGCTCTGGAGTATAATACAGGATGTAACTCAGGATCAGTAATGTAATGTATGTACACAGTGACTGAACTAGCAGAATAGTGAGTGCAGCTCTGAAGTATAATACAGGATGTAACTCAGGATCGGTTATGTAATGTATGTACACAGTGACTGCACCAGCTGAATAGTGAGTGCAGCTCTGGGGTATTCTACAGGATATAACTCAGGATCAGTAATGTAATGTATGTACACAGTGACTGCACCAGCAGAATAGTGAGTGCAGCTCTGGAGTATAATACAGGATGTAACTCAGGATCAGCAATGTAATGTATGTACACAGTGACTCCACCAGCAGCATACTGGGTGCAGCTCTGATCAGCTGCTAGTCAGTGTGGTGCTTGCGGGTGTGGTGGCTGCAGATCCTGCTGTGAGCTCCTGATCTCTGAGAACCAACACCTCTCCACCTGGGGACCTGCTCTCTCTCTTTCCCAGGGAGGGAGCGGGTTTCTGGGATGAGTGATGGAGCCAAGTCCCAGGCTTCTGCTTCCCGAACCAGGCCGGCGGGGGGCAGAAGAAACCAGCAACCGGCCTGAACATCAGAGGACTCGGGGGTGAGACGCTGCACCAGGAGTCATAGCAATGTGGCTCCTACTCCCCCCGTGATTGTGGAGACCCCCAGAAGCCGCAAGGCTTCCAGCATGGAGGAAAAGCCTGACAGCGGCGTGCACGATGGTGCTCCTTCCGGAGGAAAGCTGAGTGCTCACGGAGGTGAGGCCGACCTCCCTGAGGGGGAATGGGCGCTGCAGGGACCCCGAGAGTCTGTGTCCACCTATGCCTCCCGGGTCATGATCCGCCTCCGTGAGTATGAAGATGCCAGTAAGCTCATCAGGAGGCTCCGGGAGGAGCTGCGCTGCACAAGCGCCAAAGCTGCGGGGGCCTCCAAACCAAGGAAGGAAAAACTCCAAGCCGAGGTAAAAAGACTGAGCAGTGAAATTCAACGCCTGGAACTTAGGAAAGCTGACATCAGGGAGCAGAGTGGTCCTTTCAAAGAAAAACTTATAAATGAAGACCGCTTTAGAGAAATGGCTGATACCAGAGAGCAAAGGCAGATAGGGCTGCAGCCTGAGAGCCAGGTGGATGATGAGAGTGATGATGACCAGCAGGAAGCCCCACCTGGCAGCCTGCAAAGTCACCCGCAGGCCACGTGCAGCGAGCTCCCTGCAGGAAGCGGTAAGATACATATATGCCCCCTCCCTGTACCCCCTGAGTCGGCGGCAGGCTCAGCTCGCTGTATAAGCCCCGTTGCCCAGCCCAGCCCGGGTTCTGCTGTGGATCCGGTGCAAAGGCGCGGGGAGATTACAGAGCGCGGTAGTGAGGCGCAGAGCTCCGTCTCTGCTTGTAGTAGCGGGGACGTAGCAGGAGGTGCATCAGCCGAGAGGCTGGACAGTGAGGGCGGCCCGGCGGCGGGCGTTCCATCAGGCCACGATGCTGTGGTGCGCTCCTCAGTGGGAGGGGGGAGCAGCCCGGTGTCGGGGGCTGCTCCGGTAGCCTCGGCGCCTCTGAATGCTGTTGCCGCTGATCACTTAGTTGAGAAGCGGCGGCAGTGTGAGGGGGCAGTTGGGGCTGAGCGTTCTGGTCCTCCCACGAAAGTGCTATTTTGTGTTGGCGTCGCTGGTCCGGAAGATCCTCATGCTAAAGATCAGCGGCGCCTAACTGCAGCTAGACATCAGCGGCACATTATACCAAATGCCAAACAGCGGAAATTACCGACCAATGATGTGGAGGGCACACATAAGACCGGGGGTGAGGTCGCCTCCAGTTCTATGGAGGTGACTGAGCCCCTTGTGCCTGATGCGGAGGTCAAAAGGTCATCCACCATTGTTACTGGTCCAGCAGGAATGAATGTGGTGGTGGAGGTGAATGAGGATAATTCATTGTCTAGTGGTGTGGTTGCTGGTTTGGTGGAGGGTGAGATGGAGGTGGGTAATGGTGATACTGTTGGGGCTGATGTGGTCACTGGTCCGGTTGCCCCCCCGGGGGTGGCAACACCTGTCCAGAGTTATGCCAGTGTCACCTCCGGGGCAAATAGGGCATCCTCCTCGTCTCCGGGCTTTGGGGACGGCATGTTGCAACGGCGCCTTCTGGAGGCTCTAAAGAAGGGGGAGAGATCACTAATGGTAGAGGGTCGAGAGGTTGATCTATCCTTCTGGATAGAGAGGCATGGCCTCGGGGCCTTCCGAGAGCAAAAAGGGGGAGATACAGTGTGGTCCCTCCCAACAGCCGGGCCAGGCAGTGTGCGTAGGAATGTGGTCCGTCTTCGGTGGAGGGGCAGTGATGCATGTCCGCCAAGGTCTAAAGTTGTGGAGCTCCTGCTGAGGATGGGCTTCAAGGCGATTGACATCTACGCCTTGATACATCCCTATTCCACGCCTGAGTTTGATGTCAGCTTTGTTCGGCCGGAGGGGCTTGAGCTCTTCTGGGCGAATTATGAGTTGGCAAAAAATGAGCCCGGCTGGCGAGACTTTGCCGTTCAGGCAGTGTCTCGCCAAAACCAGATCAAGAAAGTGACCGTGATGACTCGTAACGAGTCGCTTTCTTGCTATGACATCATGGTCGGTATGGAGAGGTGGTGGAGATGCCAAAGAAAAACCGCGACGAGTTTGGTATCTGGTCAGGGGCCTGGACGTTTATGGTAAAACTTAAGCGTTCAGGTGGTACGGTTGCCCACATTCCATCGTCTGCCTTCCTGGGTAGGGATCATATCCTGGTCTTCTACCAGGGGCAACCAAAGCTCTGTCACAGGTGCGGCGACCCCACACACTTCAGTGCAAACTGCACCGTGCAGAAATGCGCGTTGTGTGGAGGTGTCGGCCATCTTGCCGCCTCTTGTGTGGAGATTAGGTGCCACCTGTGTGGTGAGTTAGGTCACCCATTCAGCCGTTGTCCTCGCTCCTTTGCTAATGCAGTCGAGACCCCGGTGGGAGTAAGACGTTAGGCCGATTCTGCTGGGGAGGGGACTAGCAGGGGTGGGGGAGCTGAGGGGCCAGGGAAGAAAAGCAATAAAAAGACGCCTGCCCAGCTGAGGCGTCTAGACAAGCGCAGACAGGAGAGGGAGCGGGGCGAGCCCCAGACTACCGGGGCAGCCCCTGTCCTGGATGCCAGTGTTGCTGCTGAGGCCCCGAGGGATGATGAGTTGGATGAGGAGGTCAGGAGGATCCACAGGGAGGAAACTGCCTCTGCTTCAGAATCCTCCCATTATGAAAGTATGGATGAGGATAATAAGCGGTGGCTAGAGCACAAGCGTAAGCTCGGCACCAAAAAGAAGAGAAAGAAGGGAGATAAAACATCTTCTCCCGCTCTGACCAAGGTACCTAAGGAACGTAAAACCGACTCCCCTCTAGTTGGTCTTTCTAACCGGTTCCAAGCCCTTGATAACATCTCTTCCTCTGAGGAGGAGGCTGAGGGTGAGGTTCCGGCTTCAGCGGAGCTTACAGGGGGCGCCGAGTCTCCTTCTCCTGGGGATGCAAGGTCCTTGGGGGGAGGGACTGGCCCAGAGTCCGGAGACGAGGACGAAAAAAGAAGGAAAAATGTGGGAATGGACACCTCTGTGTCATTAAAGAGGGGGAAGGATTCCTCCTCTGAGGCAGAGGATAAGGGGAGTGGGAAGAAGAAAGCCATCTAACTCAATCACCAATGATGGCGGTACCCACTCCGTTGACGCTGGCATCCATTAATGTCGCCAGCATTAAGTCAAATATGGCTAGATTTGCGGCCTTTGATTTTCTCAGCCGGGTTGAAGCTGACATTTTCTTTTTGCAAGAGACCAGGCTGCCAAATATGGCAGAGGTGTTTATAGCTAAGAGGGAGTGGAGACTCGGGCCCTCCTATTGGTCTCTTGCGGCCGAGCCGTATAGCGGGTGGCGGTCCTTTTTACCGCACCGGTAGAATGCCGACGGGCTATTGAGTTAGAAATGGGGAGGTGCCTGATATTAGATGTCCTCATGAAGGGACAAGAGCTCCGGCTCATTAACATCTACGGTCCCCAATCTAAATAAGACCGGAAGTGTCTCTTTATGAGGATCAAGCCCTACCTTTTTACGAGTCGGCAGGTCGTCTTTGGAGGGGACTTCAACACTGTCATGAGGCCCCGGGATAGAGGAGGTTCCAGAGACAAGCTGACTTATGATAGCGTCGCCCTTAATAGTATAGCTAGTGAGGCTCGCCTGGTGGATGTCCACATCCCGCACACCGCAGGCCACGAGGGGTTCACCTATCATAGAGGTAACTGTAGGTCCAGGATAGACAGGTTTTATTTAAAGGAGGAAGCCGTCTCTTCAGCAGTATCTGTTGTTGAGGTGGAGTTCTCCGATCACTGTTTGATTTTGTTTTCCCTGAATGTTACAGAGACCCCCCGGATGGGAAGAGGCTTTTGGAGGCTCAATTCGTCTCTCTTGGAAGAAGCGGAGATAAGACAGTCCTTTGAGGATTTTCTTCAGAGCCAGGTACCCTTACTGGATCTTTGTAGTAGTAAGTCAGAGTGGTGGGAGATGTTTAAGAAAAGGGTGGCGAGATTCTTCCGCCAGCTCTCGAGCCTCAGGAGCCTGGACAGGTACCGCCTGTATCAGGGCCTGAGGAGGAAACTCGAGCATCTTGTCTCAACTGGAGGTAGCCGCGAGGAGATCTCCAGAGTGAAATCTTTGCTAATGAGGTGTCAGTATGATAGACACGCATCTTTGGTTTTTGAGAGGGATTACGGGAAGTACCGCTCGCCCGACCCTTACAGAAACTGCAAGATGTCAGTGAATAGTAAAGTTGTTACAGGACTGGTTGACACTGCGGGGTCCCTGAAAAGATCCAGATCGGGGATCCTGGAGGTCGTCAGATCCTTCTACTCGCACCTCTTGGGGAAGAGGGATCTGGATTGGGATGAGATGTCGGCTTTTCTGGCTGAAGCCGTCCCCGAACCAGGGGTAGACCCCTCTCTTGGCGTTTTGACAGAGATGATCAGGGAAGAGGAAGTTAAGTTGGCGATTGAAGGGCTTGCCCTGAAGAAATCTTCCGGTCCGGATGGCTTAACATCTGAATTCTATAAGACCTTTAAGGACGCCTTGGTTCCCCTCTTGACTGAGGTATTCAATGAGTGTCTTTCCTCGGGCACTCTGCCAAAGTCAATGAGGAGGTCTGCCCTGATCATCTTGTCAAAGGGTAAGGACCCATCTTGCATTGAGAATTGGCGTCCCATAGCGCTTCTCAATGCAGACAGGAAGGTTTTGGCAAAGGTGCTGTTTAATCGGCTGGTGAAATTTGCACCCCAGCTCCTTTCAGGGGCCCAGCATTGCTCTGTTCCGGGCCGCAGTACAATTAGTGCTGTACTCTGTGTCCGAGAGGCGGTGGAGCAGGGTAGGGCTGGCCACTGGAAGGGGTACATGCTGTCATTGGACCAGGCAAAAGCGTTTGATCGGGTTAATCATGAGTACCTCTGGTCTGTCCTTCTGAGGTATGGCCTGCCGGGGGGGTTCGTTGATTGGCTTAAGACCTTGTACGCTGGGGCAGAGAGTTTCCCGCTTGTGAACGGTTGGATTGGCAGCTCTTTTGAGGTTGGGTGTGGTGTTCGCCAGGGTTGTCCCTTGAGCCCGCTACTGTACGTGTTTGCGATTGACCCACTTCTTAGGAGGGTGGAGCGTGGACCGTTGGCTGGGATCGGGATGGACCGGGCAGCACCGGAAGCCACTCTGAGAGTGGTGGCGTATGCCGATGACGTCACCGTTTTTGTTTCCTCTGATGGGGAGGCAGAATGGCTGATGTCAGAGGTAAATCGCTACTCGGAGGCATCCGGGTCTAAGATCAACCGGGATAAGTGTGAGAGTCTCTGGCTGGGAGGAGGAGATCCTGGTTTTGATCTCCCGGACACCCTTCCAGAACCCAAAGTCTCTGCAAAAGTTCTTGGCATCGAATTTGGCCAGGGGGATTACCCCAAACAAAATTGGGACAGCAGGCTAGAGATCGCCACTCAGAAGGTGAACCAATGGAAGGGTTGGTCTTTGACCCTAAGGGAAAGGGTAAACCTGATCAAAACTTACCTGCTCCCTTTGCTGATCTATCTGGGCAGTGTGTGCATCTTGCCAGAGCCTCTCTGGACTCGGGTCTACAGTTTGTTCTTTCAACTGTTATGGGGGAATAGACTGAACCTGGTCAAGAGGGAGGTTACTTACCGTACGAGGAGACTAGGAGGGTTGGGTATGGTCAACCCTGTGGTATTCCTTGTGAATACCTTCATTAAGATCAATATTGCAAACCTCTGGAAAGAGAGGGCTCCTCCGTGGGTATTCTCCTGTAAGGGATGGTTTCAGCCTTTCTTCCAGGAATGGGAGACAGGAGGGCAAGTGAAGGATCTCCGCACACCGCATGGACATCTCCCGGCTTACACTACCGTGGTTCTGAAGGTAATTCGCCGGTGGGGTCTGGGAATGTGGGAGGTCAGGACTCTGCCAAGGAAGCTCCTTGACAAAAGGGTTCTGTTGACCCATTTTCAGAGGCCTCTGGCGCTCAGGGATTGCCCAAGTCGGGATCTTGGGGTGGGTCTGCATCTTTTGAATTCTATCAGGATCCCCTCGAAGGTTTGGGACTTGGCTTGGCGCTGCTTCCATGGGAAACTGTGTGTGAGGGACAATCTGAAGTGTAGGAGCTCTGAGGACAGGAACTGTCCTCGGGAGCATTGTGGTACCATGCTTGAAAGCATGGACCACTTCCTGCTTCGTTGTCCCTTTAACACAGAGGTGTACAGCAGGGTGGGCGCCTCCATTGGCTGGCCCCGGCTGGCTGGTCTCTCTTATGTGGAATGGGCCTATGGAGCATTCGGGGACCTGGGTGGTCGGGACCGCTGCACCTTATTTCTAGTTAGCGCAGTGGTTAGGTATCACACGTGGAACGCACGGTGCTTAGTATCGACGCAGCGGAAAATCCTCCCAGTGGACGATGTGTTTAGGACCATACTCGGTGACCTGAGAGACTGGGTACACGGAGGGCCGCTCTCCTCTGGAGGGGCTTTTCTTTTAGTGTGCCCTAGTCTGGTCATCTCCTCTCCTGGTGGTGGGCTGCTGCTGACACCATAGATTTTTGTTTTATTGATCAGTAGACAGTGATGTAGGGCTGCAGGCGCCGAACTTGGGCTTTGTCAGTTGTGGTTATTGTATTGTTTGTTTCTGTATATATTGTATATATGGGTTTGGGTGGAGGTGTTAGGTTGGGTGGAGGGAAAAGGGGGGAGGTGGGTTCATCTTGTGGGACACTGGTTATTTGGGTGAATAACTGGCACTGCCTGATCTGTCCTATGGACGTTGGACTGAGGCATGAGACGCAGGACCAGCTCTCAGGTCAGTGCCGGGGAGGGACTGGTGGGCTCGACTGTGAGGGGGTTTGTTTTGTCTTGTATATATTTGTATAGTTAGCATTTATTTTATTCATTAAAAAAAAAAAAGAAGAATGTATATATTAGTTTGTATATAATTTGTCGGTTATTGTTTATTATATTGTTATTATTTGTTTGGTAACTGGACCAGATGTCATGGTGTAGGTAGTTATTATTCTGTATATATGTATAATATGTGTGTGAGGGGAGAGGGAGCGGCTGGACCAGCAGAATAGTGAGTGCAGCTCTGGAGTATAATACAGGATGTAACTCAGGATCAGTAATGTAATGTATGTACACAGTGACTGCACCAGCAGAATAGTGAGTGCAGCTCTGGAGTATAATACAGGATGTAACTCAGGATCAGTAATGTAATGTATGTACACAGTGACTCCACCAGCAGAATAGTGAGTGCAGCTCTGGAGTATAATACAGGATTTAACTCAGGATCAGTAATGTAATGTATGTACACAGTGACTGCACCAGCAGAATAGTGTGTGCAGCTCTGGAGTATAATACAGGATGTAACTCAGGATCAGTAATGTAATGTATGTACACAGTGACTGCACCAGCAGAATAGTGAGTGCAGCTCTGGAGTATAATACAGGATATAACTCAGGATCAGTAATGTAATGTATGTACACAGTGACTGCACCAGCAGAATAGTGAGTGCAGCTCTGGAGTATAATACAGGATTTAACTCAGGATCAGTAATGTAATGTATGTACACAGTGACTGCACCAGCAGAATAGTGAGTGCAGCTCTGGAGTATAATACAGGATGTAACTCAGGATCAGTAATGTAATGTATGTACACAGTGACTGCACCAGCAGAATAGTGAGTGCAGCTCTGGAGTATAATACAGGATGTAACTCAGGATCAGTAATGTAATGTATGTACACAGTGACTGCACCAGCAGAATAGTGAGTGCAGCTCTGGAGTATAATACAGGATGTAACTCAGGGTCAGTAATGTAATGTATGTACACAGTGACTGCACCAGCAGAATAGTGAGTGCAGCTCTGGAGTATAATACAGGAGGTAACTCATGATCAGTAATGTAATGTATGTACACAGTAACTGCACCAGCAGAATAGTGAGTGCAGCTCTGGAGTATAATACAGGAGGTAACTCAGGATCAGTAATGTAATGTATGTACACAGTGACTGCACCAGCAGAATAGTGAGTGCAGCTCTGCAGTATAATACAGGATGTAACTCAGGATCAGTAATGTAATGTATGTACACAGTGACTGCACCAGCAGAATAGTGAGTGCAGCTCTGGAGTATAATACAGGAGGTAACTCATGATCAGTAATGTAATGTATGTACACAGTAACTGCACCAGCAGAATAGTGAGTGCAGCTCTGGAGTATAATACAGGAGGTAACTCAGGATCAGTAATGTAATGTATGTACACAGTGACTGCACCAGCAGAATAGCGAGTGCAGCTCTGGAGTATAATACAGGAGGTAACTCAGGATCAGTAATGTAATGTACATACACAGTGACTGCACCAGCAGAATAGTGAGTGCAGCTCTGGGGTATAATACAGGATGTAACTCAGGATCAGTAATGTAATGTATGTACACAGTGACTCCACCAGCAGAATAGTGAGTGCGGCTCTGGAGTATAATACAGGAGGTAACTCAGGATCAGTAATGTAATGTATGTACACAGTGACTGCACCAGCAGAATAGTGAGTGCAGCTCTGGAGTATAATAGAGAATGTAACTCAGGATCAGTAATGTAATGTACATACACAGTGACTGCACCAGCAGAATAGTGAGTGCAGCTCTGGGGTATAATACAGGATGTAACTCAGGATCAGTAATGTAATGTATGTACACAGTGACTCCACCAGCAGAATAGTGAGTGCGGCTCTGGAGTATAATACAGGAGGTAACTCAGGATCAGTAGTGTAATGTATGTACACAGTGACTCCACCAGCAGAATAGTGAGTGCAGCTCTGGAGTATAATACAGGAGGTAACTCAGGATCAGTAATGTAATGTATGTACACAGTGACTGCACCAGCAGAATAGTGAGTGCAGCTCTGGGGTATAATACAGGATGTAACTCAGGATCAGTAATGTAATGTATGTACACAGTGACTCCACCAGCAGAATAGTGAGTGCGGCTCTGGAGTATAATACAGGATGTAACTCAGGATCAGTAATGTAATGTATGTACACAGTGACTGCACCAGCAGAATAGTGAGTGGTGCTCTGGAGTATAATACAGGAGGTAACTCAGGATCAGTAATGTAATGTATGTACACAGTGACTGCACCAGCAGAATAGTGAGTGCAGCTCTGGAGTATAATACAGGATGTAACTCAGGATCAGTAATGTAATGTATGTACACAGTGACTGCACCAGCAGAATAGTGAGCGCAGCTCTGGAGTATAATACAGGATGTAACTCAGGATCAGTAATGTAATGTATGTACACAGTGACTGCACCAGCAGAATAGTGAGTGCAGCTCTGGAGTATAATACAGGATGTAACTCAGGATCAGTAATGTAATGTATGTGCACAGTGACTGCACCAGCAGAATAGTGAGTGCAGCTCTGGGGTATAATACAGGAGGTAACTCAGAATCAGTAATGTAATGTATGTACACAGTGACTGCACCAGCAGAATAGTGAGTGCAGCTCTGGAGTATAATACAGGATGTAACTCAGGATCAGTAATGTAATGTATGTACACAGTGACTGCACCAGCAGAATAGTGAGTGCAGCTCTGGGGTATAATACAGGAGGTAACTCAGGATCAGTAATGTAATGTATGTACACAATGACTGCACCAGCAGAATAGTGAGTGCAGCTCTGGAGTATAATACAGGATGTAACTCAGGATCAGTAATGTAATGTATGTACACAGTGACTCCACCAGCAGAATAGTGAGTGCAGCTCTGGGGTACAATACAGGAGGTAACTCAGGATCAGTAATGTAATGTATGTACACAGTGACTGCACCAGCAGAATAGTGAGTGCAGCTCTGGAGTATAATACAGGATGTAACTCAGGATCAGTAATGTAATGTATGTGCACAGTGACTGCACCAGCAGAATAGTGAGTGCAGCTCTGGAGTATAATACAGGATGTAACTCAGGATCAGTAATGTAATGTATGTACACAGTGACTGCACCAGCAGAATAGTGAATGCAGCTCTAGAGTATAATACAGGATGTAACTCAGGATCAGTAATGTAATGTATGTACACAGTGACTGCACCAGCAGAATAGTGAGTGCAGCTCTGGAGTATAATACAGGATGTAACTCAGGGTCAGTAATGTAATGTATGTACACAGTGACTGCACCAGCAGAATAGTGAGTGCAGCTCTAGAGTATAATACAGGATGTAACTCAGGATCAGTAATGTAATGTATGTACACAGTGACTGCACCAGCAGAATAGTGAGTGCAGCTCTGGAGTATAATACAGGATGTAACTCAGGATCAGTAATGTATGTACACAGTGACTGCACCAGCAGAATAGTGAGTGCAGCTCTGGAGTATAATACAGGATGTAACTCATGATCAGTAATGTAATGTATGTACACAGTGACTGCACCCGCAGAATAGTGAGTGCAGCTCTGGAGTATAATACAGGATGTAACTCAGGATCAGTAATGTATGTACACAGTGACTGCACCAGCAGAATAGTGAGTGCAGCTCTGGAGTATAATACAGGATGTAACTCATGATCAGTAATGTAATGTATGTACACAGTGACTGCACCCGCAGAATAGTGAGTGCAGCTCTGGAGTATAATACAGGATGTAACTCAGGATCAGTAATGTAATGTATGTACACAGTGACTGCACCAGCAGAATAGTGAGTGCAGCTCTGGAGTATAATACAGGATGTAACTCAGGATCAGTAATGTAATGTATGTACACAGTGACTGCACCAGCAGAATAGTGAGTGCAGCTCTGGAGTATAATACAGGAGGTATCTCAGGATCAGTAATGTAATGTATGTGCACAGTGACTGCACCAGCAGAATAGTGAGTGCAGCTCTGGAGTATAATACAGGATGTAACTCAGGATCAGTAATGTAATGTATGTACACAGAGATTGCACCAGCAGAATAGTGAGTGCAGCTCTGGAGTATAATACAGGATGTAACTCAGGATCAGTAATGTAATGTAATGTATGTACACAGGGACTGCACCAGCAGAATAGTGAGCGCAGCTCTGGAGTATAATACAGGAGGTAACTCAGGATCAGTAATGTAATGTATGTGCATAGTGAGTGCAGCTCTGGAGTATAATACAGGATGTAACTCAGGATCAGTAATGTAATGTATGTACACAGTGACTGCACCAGCAGAATAGTGAGTGCAGCTCTGGAGTATAATACAGGATGTAACTCAGGATCAGTAATGTAATGTATGTACACAGTGACTGCACCAGCAGAATAGGGAGTGCAGCTCTGGAGTATAATACAGGAGGTAACTCAGGATCAGTAATGTAATGTATGTACACAGTGACTGCACCAGCAGAATAGTGAGTGCAGCTCTGGGGTATAATACAGGAGGTAACTCAGGATCAGTAATGTAATGTATGTACACAGTGACTGCACCAGCAGAATAGGGAGTGCAGCTCTGGAGTATAATACAGGATGTAACTCAGGATCAGTAATGTAATGTATGTACACAGCGACTGCACCAGCAGAATAGTGAGTGCAGCTCTGGGGTATAATACAGGAGGTAACTCAGGATCAGTAATGTAATGTATGTACACAGCGACTGCACCAGCAGAATAGTGAGTGCAGCTCTGGAGTTTAATACAGGATGTAACTCAGGATCAGTAATGTAATGTATGTACACAGTGACTGCACCAGCAGAATAGGGAGTGCAGCTCTGGAGTATAATACAGGATGTAACTCAGGATCAGTAATGTAATGTATGTACACAGCGACTGCACCAGCAGAATAGTGAGTGCAGCTCTGGGGTATAATACAGGAGGTAACTCAGGATCAGTAATGTAATGTATGTACACAGTGACTGCACCAGCAGAATAGTGAGGGCAGCTCTGGAGTATAATACAGTATGTAACTCAGGATCAGTAATGTAATGTATGTACACAGTGACTGCACCAGCAGAATAGTGAGTGCAGCTCTGGAGTTTAATACAGGATGTAACTCAGGATCAGTAATGTAATGTATGTACACAGTGACTGCACCAGCAGAATAGTGAGTGCAGCTCTGGAGTATAATACAGGAGGTAACTCAGGATCAGTAATGTAATGTATGTACACAGCGACTGCACCAGCAGAATAGTGAGTGCAGCTCTGGAGTTTAATACAGGATGTAACTCAGGATCAGTAATGTAATGTATGTACACAGCGACTGCACCAGCAGAATAGTGAGCGCAGCTCTGGAGTATAATACAGGAGGTAACTCAGGATCAGTAATGTAATGTATGTACACAGCGACTGCACCAGCAGAATAGTGAGTGCAGCTCTGGAGTATAATACAGGATGTAACTCAGGATCAGTAATGTAATGTATGTGCACAGTGACTGCAGCAGCAGAATAGTGAGTGCAGCTCCGGAGTATAATACAGGAGGTAACTCAGGATCAGTAATGTATGTACACAGTGACTGCACCAGCAGAATAGTGAGTGCAGCTCTGGGGTATAATACAGGAGGTAACTCAGGATCAGTAATGTAATGTATGTACACAGTGACTGCACCAGCAGAATAGGGAGTGCAGCTCTGGAGTATAATACAGGATGTAACTCAGGATCAGTAATGTAATGTATGTACACAGTGACTGCACCAGCAGAATAGTGAGTGCAGCTCTGGAGTATAATACAGGAGGTAACTCAGGATCAGTAATGTAATGTATGTACACAGCGACTGCACCAGCAGAATAGTGAGTGCAGCTCTGGGGTATAATACAGGATGTAACTCAGGATCAGTAATGTAATGTATGTACACAGTGACTGCACCAGCAGAAGAGTGAGTGCAGCTCTGGAGTTTAATACAGGATGTAACTCAGGATCAGTAATGTAATGTATGTACACAGCGACTGCACCAGCAGAATAGTGAGCGCAGCTCTGGAGTATAATACAGGAGGTAACTCAGGATCAGTAATGTAATGTATGTACACAGCGACTGCACCAGCAGAATAGTGAGTGCAGCTCTGGAGTATAATACAGGATGTAACTCAGGATCAGTAATGTAATGTATGTGCACAGTGACTGCAGCAGCAGAATAGTGAGTGCAGCTCTGGAGTATAATACAGGAGGTAACTCAGGATCAGTAATGTATGTACACAGTGACTGCACCAGCAGAATAGTGAGTGCAGCTCTGGGGTATAATACAGGATGTAACTCAGGATCAGTAATGTAATGTATGTACACAGTGACTCCACCAGCAGAATAGTGAGTGCAGCTCCGGAGTATAATACAGGATGTAACTCAGGATCAGTAATGTAATGTATGTACACAGTGACTGTACCAGCAGAATAGTGAGTGCAGCTCTGGAGTATAATACAGGATGTAACTCAGGATCAGTAATGTAATGTATGTGCACAGTGACTGCACCAGCTGAATAGTGAGTGCAGCTCTGGAGTATAATACAGGATGTAACTCAGGATCGGTAATGTAATGTATGTACACAGTGACTGCACCAGCAGAATAGTGAGTGCAGCTCTGGAGTATAATACAGGATGTAACTCAGGATCAGTAATGTAATGTATGTACAGAGTGACTGCACCAGCAGAATAGTGAGTGCAGCTCTGGAGTATAATACAGGAGGTAACTCAGGATCAGTAATGTAATGTATGTGCACAGTGACTGCACAATCTCTTTGTTAGGATAAGCTCAGACGGCCACTGATTTTGTAGGATCCATCTTGGCTGTACATGGCGGATGCGACCGGCTCTATGTGCCCATCCCCTAGAAGACTGATGTACGTGAAGCCTGTGTGTACGCACACCTAGCACTGCGCTTCTGTACTGTGGGACCATAGACACTTTGCATGGTGCTGTGTCCCTAGGTTTTTGGACAGAAATCCACCATATTTTGGCATCAAATGGAACATGGCACATTATTTTATATATTTCAGTAGGACCCTTTGATTTATACTCTAGATTTATGTCTTCCCCATTTGTATACAACACTAATTGATATAAGACCCTGTGACGACACAGCACTTATTCTTAATTATGTCAGACATAAATTCATAAATGAGATAGTGTTCATATGTGTCTGAACGTTGACTCTTGATGTAGGTTGAATTTATGTTTGCAGAATTGTTGAATGGCCACTCAGAGGCATCACGTGACCCGTCACTGATGTCACGTCAAGTGAGGCATGACATCAGTGATGTGCCCCCCGCGGTGGCCGCTGGGCTGTGGGTGGGGTTACCCCGTGCGTCACACCCAGCATCCACCGCTCATTTTCCCAGTGAATAAGAGGGAAAGCGCGCGGTGGATGCCGGGTGTGACGCCCGGGGTAACCCCACCCACAGCCCAGCAGCCACCGGTGAAACGTGGAAGAGGGACCATCAGCTGCTGCCAGCACTTGTCGCGGATGTCAGAGCTGGCTGCAGCCGGGGTCACGTGATGCCTGTAAGCGGCCAGTGATAGCGCCACTCACAGGCAAAAAAGGCACTACAAGGTATTTAAAGAAAGACTTATGGGCCCTGGGGGAATACATTGGGGGATCATATAAAGTAGTGGACAACCCCTTTAAGGGATCACAGCTCCAGCTGGAGGGATACAGATCTGCTCCATTGACACTCACTGAACCCATGGAAATGTTTAGAGTAGCAAGGTTGGGATAATTAGGTCACCTGGCCCTTTGGAGATGCCAGGTTGGGACCATCCGGTCACTTGGCTCCTTGGAAACATTCGGAGAAGCCAGGTTGGGACCATCCGTCCACCAGCCTCTATGGAGACATTCGGAGAAGCCAGGTTGGGACCATCCAGTTACCTGGACCCATGGAGACATTCGGAGAAGCCAGGTTGGGACCATCCGTCCACCTGCCTCTATGGAGACATTCGGAGAAGCCAGGTTGGGACCATCCGTCCACCTGCCTCCATTGAGACATTCGGAGAAGCCAGGTTGGGACCATCCGTCCACCTGCCTCCTTGGAGACATTCAGAGAAGCCAGGTTGGGACCATCCGTCCACCTGCCTCCATGGAGAAATTCGGAGAAGCCAGGTTGGGACCATCCGTCCACCTGCCTTCATGGAGACATTCGGAGAAGCCAGGTTGGGACTATCTGGTCACCTGGCCCCATGGAGGAGTTTGGAGAAACCAGGTTGAGACAATCAGGTCACCTTCCTATGCTTGCCATTACCTCCTCTCTGTGAGTGCCCATCAAAAGCGGGGTGCCTCTGGTTGAGGTAGTTTGCCCTGGAAGCCCTGAAGTCACAGCTGCTCTAATCCCGGCAGACCAGCAGAAGGGTGAGACTGTGTAATTTGCACCATCTTGTGTATTTGCTCGGACTGTTCTATATGTTATTGTCTGTTTCGTGGTTCAATAACGTATTGCCACGCTGTTTTACCCTCACCCTGTGTAGTCTGAGTAGTATTACACCCATGGGGAAGGAGAGTGGGCGTTCAGTGGGATGAGCCCTGGTCCATGCTGTCATTCTACAGACAGTGGATGAGAGCACTCACGAACCCCCGTGTCTCCACAGACCCCCACAACCATGCCCACCCATTGCCCCAGGACAGATCACTCCATATACAAGTTTCAAAACAGTCTTTATTTCCTTCTCTATGGAAAATCATCAGTAGTATAAATATACTTTGGCATCGGGAACCTTCGCGGCTCCTTCTTAGATATTATTTATTACAACCCCTTGAGTTAAGTGACACGCTCAGCGTTAACAAATCTTAGATATATTTCACAGGATCCTTCATTTATAGAGGCAATATCTTACAAGTCAATATATTTATAGATATGTATAGAGGTCGTCGTATGTACACAAGCAGTGAAAGCTGTATATATTTATATATATATATATATATAGGTTATATCTACGTCTATTTACAGTACATTGAGTCAAGTATTGAGAAAAAGTTCTGCCGGTGAAAGATGTTGCCGACAGTGACCAACATGGCTGCTACTTAGAGAAGATGTCAGTTGTCCTGATATGGTATGATACATAGGCTGATGAGACAATGTCGGATCTTGAGGTTCATCAAATGGGCAAAACCCGGCTACAGACGTGTATTCTCTATGCCAGGGTGGTCAACAAAGCAATATGGTGTCGACCGCTCCATTCATTGTAAAGAGGTGGCTCCTCATGGGTGGTCACCCTGCATCTTAGCCTATGGAAGAGTAAAAAAACTTTCCAGTCAATGGAACTTGTTTGGTATCTAAATAAGGGGCACGGGACCTAGAGGGGTGCATAGGTGACTCAAGGGACGTATATTAGCCTGAGACAATTAATTGGACTTTTTTTTAATGTCTATTGAGTAGAACCAGCATATTTATCCAACATAGAGTATGTTATTTCGATGACCAGACTTAGTGCCATATACGTTGGCCCACATTTCCTAAAAAAGTTTTTATTCTGCAGTAAAACTTGTTAGACCGATTTTGAGCCAAAGATACAGATATGTGAATGACTGTTGCTTTCCTTTCCAACCTGTTGCTTTACATCTGTTGGAAAACTATTGCATGTTGGGAGATGTAGTTTTCCAAGGTTAGAGAGTCACAGATTTGGCATGACTGCTGTTCATTATCGGCCCAACTCATCATTTTGCTGTTTTTTTTTAAGTTACTTTTAGTTTGGTCTTTGATGTTCATTACCGTTTTTCAATACCTGTTTTTTTTAAGTGACTTTTATGCTTGTCTTTTGGTATTCATGAGTAGTTTCTAATTGCCATTTTTTTTTTTCTAAGTGACTTTTATTTTAGTCTTTTGGTATTCATTACCGGTTTCTACTCCAAATTATTTAAAAAGGCGTAAGTGGGTTCATGAATATAGCACAATATCAAAAATGCTGGTTATTTTTTATTGATACTTTTTCGACGTCTTCTTGGAACAAAAAAGTCACATGTTCTGTTAAAATGTCACAAGCAACTCCTAACATTTGCTCTAAAATTTCTGGAGTAGAAAAAAAAAAAAATCATTTTTGGGGGGACTGGAGCACATCTGCACAAAAATTTAGCAATTTTTGAAAAATTTGCAACTACTCAAATCAGCCGCAATCATCTGGATTCCAAAAATCATAGCCATATGGGGAGAAGAGAATAAAAACAGATGAACAAGTAGAAGAACAGCCTTAAAACGGGAAAAAATACACAAAAAAATAGACGCAAATGCAATCATGAATCGGGCACAATGAGTTCATTCCATGAGTTCGATAAATTGGTTAAAATGGCAATCGATCCAGCTGGAGCATGAATAGCTCGTAGATGATGGAATTTCCATTCTAGCTAAAAAAAATATTGTGTCATCCACTCCGACATCAAACATGACTTAAATTTGTCCTCATTGGCATTACATGGACAATATAATATACTATTAATCTTTTCATTGCTCATACTAAGTAACTTTCAGCAAATCTCCCGTGAGAAAAAAAAGTTTGGACAGGTTGAACTTCAATCGTTTTACCGAACAAATTTCAGCTAAACATCTAATGGTGGTCCAGTCTTGTGTTTCTTGAGGCATTGTTAATCTGTGTATGGCCACCATTAGGGTTCAGTGGGTAACTGTATTTGTTAATTTCAGTTAATCTGAACCTTTTTCAGAGCTTGCCTGGCCCACAGGACCTCTGTAGACCATGTACACCATGCTCATCGCTCAATGAAAGGTCTTGGTGCTTGGTCTCAAGACTTTGGTGGCCTACACCAACACCATGCGTGGGTTGAGGAGTATTCTTTCCCTGATCTCCTATGTACTTTCCAGCTACCATGGCGGGGGAACATTAATGAAAGGATAAAAGATTACTATACAGTAGGATACTTTTCGATAGTTTTCCTCTTCGACATATACTTTGAGATTGTGTTGGGCGCGTTGCGCATTGAGTGTTTTCCTGGGTGGGAGGGGGAAGACGTAAACGCTTGACTTGTGGAATTGTTGGAATCCATCAAATTTCATTAAAGCTTTTAGGAAATCAATTGTTGCTAAGCAACATTTCACAGGGACGTGAGCTTATTAAGTGATTGTCAAAGACAGTTTCAGGGCAACGTCTTCACCCGAGTATGTCCTACTCAAGTCATCTCCCTCGGCCTCATTGCGATGAGACTCCAACGTGAATACTGCAGTGCCATGCTCCACGCACGATCCCGAGCGTCTCCGTGAATAACAGATCATACTAGCGCGCTGATCACATTAGGCAGACTACAGTTGTCTTGTCCTCGTGATTACGGGTTTCTGGCTATTCGAATAATTGTTTAATTTAATTGTTTGAAGAAACAATGGAAGGGCAGCAGGATACACGACTCGGAGCCTGAGGAGCTTAATGAATTCATGAAGGAAAGTCGTTTGCTAATATAGTTCCTACTCTGTAATAGAAACTAATAATTAGAAAATTTCCTGCATTTGGAAAGACAGGCACAGAAGCACGCGAAAGGCAGAGTTTTCCAATCATTGCATAGAGGGTCATCGGTGGAGCTTTAAAAAACAGGGTCATCGGTGGAGCTTTAAAAAACAGGGTCATCGGTGGAGCTTTAAAAAACAGGGTCATCGGTGGAGCTTTAAAAAACAGGGTCATCGGTGGAGCTTTAAAAAACAGGGTCATCGGTGGAGCTTTAAAACAGTTCCAAACAATTCCGATAAGTTTACATTTGTGCAAATACAGGTGAAAAGTCATAGTCTTTAGTGTTGGCTCTTGGTTATGGCACTACCAACTGACCTGTACTATCCTGGTTGGTGGAGGATGCGGGCAAAAAAATTAGGTGGATCAACTTTCAGAACCACATACAGGAGAGACGAGGGAGCATGGCCATGGCTATATTCCATAGGAGTTATAGAGGTGACCAACCTCACAAGGGCTTCAAAGGAAGAGCCATGAAGATGCATACCCAACTCTTCACTTCTTCCCAATGGCATAGGGTCACTACACAGTTATTTGGGGCCCCAGGAGTGATCTCTGCATCAATACTGACAACTAGTAAATGCTGAATGGGGCTGATCGAAAAAACTTGTCTAGACAGAAGGTGGATGACGAAGCCCTCAAGCATCGTTAAGGTGGGGGAGGTTCTCTTGCCCTATGACTTTCTGCCTTTGTGAAGAGGATGGAGCCCAGCATAGGTTCAGAAGATCTGTAATGATGAGCATGTGGTCCCATTAAGAGGGGACTCATATTATTCGTGAGCCACCCAGTAGCACTAGGCTGTGCTTCTATGTCATTTACAGACTTTTTGACCTCATGAGATATTTTCTATACTTATATAATCTTAATAATGATCAAGTTATAGTTTTTGATTCACATTATTAATGCTACACTTAATCTCTATTAAATAATGTCTATTGTCATTGAATGGTAAATATAAAATAAGAGGGAAATGTCAGGTTAAAAGGAACCTCATGGGTGGGGACAATGAAGATCACTGTGGATTGTGAGAGGATAGTGGAGTGTACAGGTCATAAGAAAGGGATAAATAAGATGGTGGAAACCATAATCAGGACTTTTCCATAACTTGAACTAATTCATAACTGATGGTGCTCTTGGCAGAACGGGATCTCATTTCAGTTTGCGCTGTAGGGTCCCATGGTCACTAGTTACCCCCAGAATCTCTGTATTCCAGCATTGACGATCAGATAGAATATTGCTGATACAAGAAGACAGAACAGTAAAGTGCCCTTAATTAAAGGGAGACAATAATGACGGTCTGTCCCAGAACCAAGACGTACGTTGTCCAAAATAAAATGTATCCTACCGGAACATAAAGGCTTCCATTATTTGAACCAACAGTCAATCTGAGTGATGTTGCAAGAGGTCATCCAAAAATCATCTCAAAATACTAAAATACCTAATCCTAATAACAAATATATAGTCTTGAAATACAAAGGCTAGGTATGGTATAGGGTCAGAGCTTAGGGCATAGGGTTTAGATAAGGTACAGTGTTAGGGCTAGGGTACAGAGGATAAGTATTTGGTTAGAGCTATGGCATAAGGCTAAATTAGTTAGGCTTACAGTATAGAACTAAGTTATAAGGTTCCGTTTAAGAATTTGGGTAAGGGATATGGTTGGGGTAGGTATAGAATTGAAGGGGTTGTCCAATGGGCACAAAATTTTATCCAGAGTGATGAAAAAACACACCAAAAGAACAGATTCTCGCCCCCCTCAAAACACGTGCTCCAGTGCTACCTGGGTGGTCCCATCTTGGCACACAGGAAAGGGCATGAAATGCCACCCAGCCACTCACTGGTTGAGGTGGCTCCCTTATTCTGTGCAGCCATTCAGGAGCTTTTCCTGTGTATCGAAACACAACCAGGAAGTAGAGCCCAGCCGGGACTTGGTAGATGTCTTCCAGGAAGTAGAGCCCAGCCGGGACTTGGTAGATGTCTTAAAGGAAGTAGAGCCCAGCCGGGACTTGGTAGATGTCTTCCAGGAAGTAGAGCCCAGCCGGGACTTGGTAGATGTCTTAAAGGAAGTAGAGCCCAGCCGGGACTTGGTAGATGTCTTCCAGGAAGTAGAGCCCAGCCGGGACTTGGTAGATGTCTTAACGGGTGAGGTAGGGGGTCAGAAGGTATCATTTTTTGGATTTTTTAAATCAGTCTGAACAATTTGCCAAAATATTTTTCTATTCCCTGAATTTGTTTGTCGGTCTAACCAATTTGTTAACTTCCATTATTCCTAGTATCCTTTAAAACAACTTTACATTTTTCCTAAGGCTTGGTGTGGTAACTCTCTGTATGTACTATAATTTTAGGTAACCATAAAATTGTGTTTGTTGCTTTGACTGAAAGGTCCTTCTCTGAAATGGAGAAGATTATCATTGGTATTATGGAAAGTGTCTAGCTGTGTTTTCTTGTATCCCCAGAAACATTACAGTTCAGATCTTTCATGGCCAAATAGTCTTGTACATGGCCACTATTAGTCTAACTTGATATGTATGAAGTGACCATAGGCATGACAATGAAAACCTCCACAGACCTTCAGCTTGGAGCATGGTTGGTTGCCTAATGCTTGGCCAAATGTTTCAACCCATAAATATAGTGTTTGTTGAGAAAAAAATATCTTTCACTAAATGGTTTTCCTCTGAAAAGTAGTAGATCATCATCAGCATCATGGAAAGTTTCTAGTTGTGTTTTCCCACATTCCCAGAAACATTACATTTAACATCACTCATGGCCAAATGGTCTATATGACCAGCTTTAGTCTCACTTGATATTTATGAGGTGACCTTAAGCATGTGAAAGAAGACCACCATAGACCTTCAGCTTAGAGCATGGTTGGTTACCTAATGCTCCACCTAACAAAATAGTGTTTGTTAAAAACAAAATACCTTTCACTAAATGGTTCTTCTCCGAAATGTAGTAGATCCTCATCAGTATCATGGAAAGTTTATAATTGTGTTTCCTACATTCCCAGAAACATTACGTTTAAGATCACTAATAACCAAATGGTCTTCTACATGGCTAGCTTTAGTCTCACTTGATATGTATGTGGTGACCATGAGCATGTGAAAGAAGACCACCATAGACCTTCAGCTTGTAACATGCTTGGTTACCAATTGCTCAACCCGACAAAATAGTGTTTGTTACCAAATAAAAGCCTTTGACTAAATGGTTCTCCTCCGAAATGTAGCAGATCATCACTTGTATCTTGGAAAGTATCTAACTGTGTTTTCCCAAATGCCAAGAAACATTACATTTCAGATCACTCTTAGACAAATATTCTTCTATTTTAATCTCATTTGATGTGTATGAAGTGACCATAGGTGGAAGAAGACCACCATAAACCTTCGGCTTGGAGCACGGTTGGTTGCCTATTGCTTATCCAAGATTTCAACCAAGACTTGGATCATGTTTGAGGAAGATATTAAAATACTAGCTCTAGTGACAAGAATCATTCAGCATTGGACCATTTTGACTTCCCTCTTCCTGCAGGATGATACAAAGGAACCGTTAAGGACATTAAGAAGACAACGCTACGATAGGTGATGGTGATACTTCTTGGTAAGCCATCATTTTAAGATTAAGTACTCTGGAAATTTAGGTTTGTCTCATGAGTACAATAGACCATAACTTCCCCTATTATACAACTAACAATTAGGTTATGATGTTTCTACCAGATGTTTTTGAATATGAATTTTTGGGGGTTTCTTCTAGTTCTAAAATTGCACATTGTTCCATCTCTCCCTGAGCATCTGTGCCTAATTCTTAAGATTACAAATATCTATTTTTGGGGTCAGTAATTTGTGAGTTACAGTCCCATCTAATCTCCATGCTAATGTTTATCATCTATATTGAAAAAATGTACAAAATCCATTTAACCCAAGGTATTGTGTCCAAAGATATGGCATTTGCTAGGAATACCAAAGAGGTGTAATACTTATATTACAAGTAAAAAAAAAAATAAATCAAGTAGCCCTGGGTTTCTTCTTCTGAGACTGGCATTGCATAAAATACACATGCTGCATGCAGGATGGAATTATCTACCTCAAAACAAAAAAAATTGTTCTGTCGTAGGGCCAGAATGTTTCCTCATGGCGCTTGTGAAAGAGTTGAGTGAAGATGGCTCAAATCTAGAACTATAAGCATTAAGAATTTCACACCAGATACCCTTGACCCAAAATGTGTTCAACTTGGTTTCATTCATGGTTGAAGCTGAACTCTCGAAATGTAACCTTGAAGGAAACGCATGACAGATCGTAAAATAGGATAGAAACAGCAATGGGTGCCGGTCGGGCAGATCCATCAACAATGCTCAATGTAGAGGTCATAACCAAAGTGTGACAAAGCCTTCTCCTACGTGATGGCATCAACCTGGCATGAGAAACACTGGGGAGGTCATGAATCAATAGTGTCATTTCAACATCCTTCGTGCCCGTGTATAAAGGTGTTCTGATATTATTTTTTAAAAAGTTTTGGAAAAATGTAAAAGTTGGCAATTTTTTTAAAAAGTTTTGGAAAAAAATGTAAAAGTTGGAAATTTTTGAAGTCATCAATTTAATTTTGGCACAGAATTGGCGCAATGTAAAGACATCTACATAGACATATTTGGACTGCCATAGCACCATGATCTGGATTTTTCGAGTGCTAAACTTTTTGCTTTTTAATTTGCTTTCATGAACACTTTTGACACATGATCTCCCAAGGTTATGACTATTATCTCAGTTCATAGTCACCTAAATCCACTCAACGTGATGGGTCCAACTTTATGAAAATAAAAAAGCGCTCTACGTTTGTGGGATATTCTGATTTCAGTAGGCAATTTGTTTCAAAAGTCTCGATGAGGACTACACAGAACTTCTCCGCTTCATGAGTCCTCGAAATGCAGAGAGACTGTGCAGTCCGGTGGATACAGAGCTGATGGCAGAATGTTGGTTGTTACAGATACATCCATTGGATGGCGTGCCCATACATCTACCAGGGGAGTGGTGGTTCTGTTCTACACAGATATCCGAAGTAGACAGGTCTCGGGGGATGATCATGGGAATAGAATATTGTAATTTTTCCCTACTTTTGTACCACAAGCAAGAACACATGGACTGAAAGTGAAGAACCTCAGCATACACATTTCGAAATCCACCCGTCGAAGAACTTGTGTCGGTGGTATGTATGCTGGAGGGTCCGTTTCGGTTCAGTAACGCCCGATGTTCGGCATCTCGTTTTTCATCCTCCGCGTTCATGGTCATGAATCGAAGAACCACCAAGTTGAGAAAAGCTCCGATGACGGTTAATCCCGTTAAGATGTACACAAAGCTAAAGGCAACATACTGGGGCTTGTTTTGGAGAGCAGCGTCTTTCTGGAGGGCAACATAGTCCCCAAATCCAATGGTGGTAAGAGTAATAAAGCAGTAATAATAGGCATGGAAAAAGCTCCACTGCTCATAGTACGAGAACGCTGCGGCTCCGATGCAAAGGGTGCTGATGCAGGAGAAGAAGCCGATGATGACCATGTTGGCCATTGATACTTCAGCCCGTCTCATTCCAAGGCACTTCTTGATACGGTACAGTAGATACCTGACAAGAGTGTTAATCCTCTCGCCCAGGCTCTGGAACATGACCAAAGTGAGTGGGATGCCCAAGAGGGCGTAGAACATGCAGAAGACTTTGCCTCCATCTGTGCTGGGAGCAGCATGTCCATAACCTACAGGAAACCAAAAACAAATGGTTAGTGACTGAGGTACCGAGACTGACTGTTTTCTCCTCATTTATTCAGTGATGGCCATTGTATGACTGCAGAGTGTGCACAAGGGGCAAGCTCAACATCTGGACTCATCAACCTCCTATCTATCTATCTATCTATCCGGGCAAGCTCAACATCTGGACTCATCAACCTCCAATCTATCAATCTATCCATCCACCTCTCTATTCTGGTAGACCCCCACAATAAGTAATTACAACCATGTGCTGGGACATCTCCTGATGCTTTGACGGGATGAGGCGCAGATATTAATGATACCTTACAATGTAGAAATGTTTAATTTCCTAAAACAAAGGCGTTTCCATCTCTGGTGACAGCTCTCTCAGCGCGGCGTCATGACATTATCTATTGTCTCCCTCCATAATGAATGAGATGTCGTCGGAGGAGAATGATGAGGATGGTCCTCATCAGGCGCACGGTGCTGCCGCCGGGCTGTACGGTCCGCACTCACACGGTGTCATATACTAATACAATTATCTACCATAATTATCACTGCCAGGTAAAGCTTCCAAACAAGTGTCTAATTAACAATGCTATACAGTACGGCTGCCACCATATATTGCACAGGATGGCAGTATTATTTTATCATAAATTACTGTTCTGTGCTTATGTACCAAACCCATGTAATACAAATAGCAATAATAAGATCTCAATAAATGCTAAAAAAAATATGGTCATACCGTGCTAGAATAGTATCGTCATACTGTACTAGAATATCATCACATAATGCTAGAATAATATTGTCATATAGTAATAGAATATTGTCATATAAAGTCAGAAAAATATCGTCATACAGCACTTGAATATTGTCATGCAGTGCTAGAATATCGCCATGTGATGCTAGTATAATATCGTCATACTGGCCTAGAATAATATCATACAATGCTAGAATAACATTGTCATATAATGCTAGAATAATACTGACATACAGTGATAGAATAATACTGACATACAGTGATAGAATAATATCGTCATACAATGATAGAATAATACTGTCATACAGTGATAGAATAATATCATCATATAATACTAGAATAATACTGTCATACAGTGATAGAATAATACTGTCATACAATGATAGAATAATACTGTCATACAGTGATAGAATAATATCATCATATAATGCTAGAATAATACTGTCATACAGAGATAGAATAATACTGTCATACAATGATAGAATAATACTGTCATACAGTGATAGAATAATATCATCATATAATACTAGAATAATACTGTCATACAGTGATAGAATAATACTGTCATACAATGCTAGAATAATATAATCATATGATGCTAGAATAATACTGTCATACAGTGTTTAAATCACAGTGCTACACAATGCTTAAAATGTTACTGTCATACATTGCTGAAATAATTCTCAAATACCATCAAGATAAAATAATACCGTGCTACAGGCAGAACAATACAGCTGCAATCATTACTGTAATAGCAGCGTGGAAATAATGCTGCTATTCTGCACAATAAATATCATCCATGTTGGTTGCAGGCCTTGGGCCCCAGGCTCTTTGCTGCCCCCTTCAGCCGGGTCGGTGGTCTATGCACCATATTTGACTATACACCGGCCGGGTGTTTGTACCCCCGGCACTGGAGGGGCCATTGCCTAGAATCTGGATGCAGCAGTTACCTGGGTCCTGTGCATTATGGGGGCCACTGCAGGGTTGTGGTTTCTGATTGGAGCCTACAGATGTAGCGGCCGTTGGTGTGATGGCTCCATACTGTGTGACATCATACAACCCATCCCTCCTCATCGCTGGCAGAGTAAAGCCATTAGTACCATCTGGAGACAGATGTCTGAGCTCCGCCCATTACAGGGGACGAGCGCTCAGGACCTAGTCTCTCCATGTGCCATGTCCAGGCTAAGAACATTGTTGCCATCATGTCATAGAAATATTGAAAATCTCTCCCTCTCTCTTTTCATCCAAACCGCTCTTCCCTCCTCCCCTATCTACCATTTGTCAGAGTAGAAAAGCTGGCAATCTAAGGAGATCTCTATGCAAATTAGCACACACAGGAGAAGTGGCTAATAGGCAAATGCCAGTACAAACTGAGCTACTAACCCAATTAACATACCAGTGTGTTTTCTAGTGACACCGGCCTGTGATAAATATACACCTAGGTGAGAAGGATGCAGTTCCTCGCTTCAAAAGAATTCTCTCTCACCCCCAGGGCATCCCCAGTTTGCGCAACAGAAATCTGTAGTCTCGCCGGCACCAACATGAAATATGAAATATCGGAAGTTCTATACTTCTGATAATAATGGGACACATATTTTAAGCGCCAGGGTCAGCTAAGGAACAATATGCATAGTTTTCTGTAGCTGTGAGCCCCTCCGGTGAGCTGTGGTGCAAAAGTACCAGAATAACGGACCGCAGCTATGCCATTTGTAGTCTCTAAGGAAAGGTAAATTCATAACTAAGAATATGGCGTCACTTGCAAGCTTCTGCGATCAACCAGTGATAAACTATCTAACTTCTGCAATAACTTATTAAAAATATGAAGGCTGGAGCCCAGCCCACGTGATGTCATCACAGGGGGTGTGTGGGCAGGTTCCCCCTTTGGCATAAAAGACCCAGCCGAATATAGGTCAGGAGTCATGCCAGGAGTATATACTACATATAGAACGGGTCACGTTTGATACCAGTCAATTGGAGCGCCTCCCCTCCAGCTAAACTGAATCGTCTCTGCGATCTTTTTAGTAAGTTTTTCTTTAATCCCATTTTATTTGTGTAACTGTATATTCTGTACTGTAAAGTCTCCCTTTGTAAAACCTTTTGTATATTTTTTTATAAACACTGCCTCCCTTTTGGATTAAATATAAAAATTAATAGTCCAGTTTCTTTTGTCTTGTAATCGTTCCACCCCCGAAGCCATACACGCTACCAAAAAACAGGCGTCCAATCAGGCCTGTATTATATTTTAAAATTGATCGGTGGTGGCAGCAAATAATAATAATTGGGCTATCGGTAAGCTGGCAGTGACCGTATGGGGAAGTATACACATATTCCATGCATTGGAATCCGGAGGTGTGTACGCCATACGCTCTCCGCTCGCTTGCCGATAACTATGTAGTGAGTAATCGGGATCTTGTGCGTGTGAATCCCTGACAATCCTGACATGCCATGTCCTGGCTAACAACATTGTTACCATTACCCTGCGAGGACACGTTACATCCAGGTGGTAAAAAGCTGCCGTCCAAATACACTCAGAACCCAACACCCTACTGAGAAAAAGCAACGAGAGCACAGCGTCAGTAAGCAGCCGCAAAAGGGACATCAAAAACTCTACATCACTGCAGGTATAATTGTTACATAGGACTGCAGGTGACATCTACTACATTATCTGTACTCAGAGAGTTATCACTGTTATCTGTGGTGTTACATAGGACTGCAGGTGACATCTACTACATTATCTGTACTCAGAGTTATCACTGTGTTATCTGTGGTGTTACATAGGACTGCAGGTGACATCTACTACATTATCTGTACTCAGAGAGGTATCACTGTGTTATCTGTGGTGTTGCATAGGACTGCAGGTGACCTCTACTACATTATCTGTACTCAGAGAGCTATCACTGTGTTATCTGTGGTGTTACATAGGACTGCAGGTGACATCTACTACATTATCTGTACGCAGAGAGTTATCACTGTGTTATCTGTGGTGTTACATAGGACTGCAGGTAACAACTATTACATTATCTGTACTCAGAGAGCTATCACTGTGTTATCTGTGGTGTTACATAGGACTGCAGAGTTCCTGTCACTGCTGTATTCCCTGATGTTTTGCACTAGTGGACACACATAAGACCCGTGGATTTCGGTTTTCCCCTCGGAGTTGTAGTTGTAGCTATAATATTTTGGACTGTGTCATGGAAAATTGCAGAAGCCGGAGCGCAGAGTTCACAGGCTCTGGCAGCGCCGCTCGCTGCTGGCCGGCCTCCAATCTTGTGTCGTCTTCGTACTGGTTCCATCGCTTCTCGCGCTCCTTTTACTCGCGTTTTCCCCTCTCGCTGTTCTGCATCTACAGAAAGGTTTAAGTAGTGAGTAATTGTGCTGGGATGGAGAGCATCGCCTGTGTGAGCTGTGAGGGGGTCTGTAAGACGCTGCCCCCTTAATCCCACTCCTTAGAGGTAGATACAGCATATAGCAATTAAGGTACAGCACAGCAGATAGGGACTTATAGGGGGGGGGGGCTTAATGAGGACTGTCTAAGCCGTGGACTACCATCTACTTACTATTGTGTCCTTGATATATGCTTAGAAGTCCGACTGCTGGAATAGGCAATAACTTTACATATTGGGAATAGAAAGTTATTAAGTACCATGTCCATTGTATGTAAGGAGTCCTTACGGCAATAGCACATGGGTAGTGGTGGGCACGCAGGTTGGCGAGTCAGAAGTTACATTTGAGGGCATGGAGCGTTGCGGTGCACAGGCTCCATTCTAGGTGGGACCAGAATATACAGGGAGGCAGCCTAAAGCCCTGCATGGTCAGGCAGCCTGACGATACCCGCCCCTGTCCTTGGTTGGGCAGCCTGATGATACCCGCCCCTGTCCTTGGTCGGGCAGCCTGATGATACCCGCCCCTGTCCTTGGTCGGGCAGCCTGATGATACCCGCCCCTGTCCTGAGTGAGAGTCAGTAAAGTGACAAAGGACAAGACTGAGCCAGTCTGATAAGCTCTGCAATTGCAGACTGTCAGTTGTACAACCCCTGGCAAAAATTATGGAATCACCGGGCTCGGAGGATGTTCATTCAGTTGTTTAATGTTGTTGAAAAAAAAAGCAGATCACAGACATGGCACAAAACTAAAGTCATTTCAAATGGCAACTTTAGGGCTTTAAGAAACACTGAAATAAAAATCAAGATTAAAAATGTGGTACTCAGTAAGGGTAATTTTCTTCAGACCAAGCAAAGGGAAAAAATTATGGAATCACCCTGTAAATTTTCATTTCCAAAACTAACACCTGCATCAAATCAGATCTGTTCGTTAGTCTGCATCTAAAAAGGAGTGATCACACCTTGGAGAGCTGTTGCACCCAGTGGACTGACATGAATCATGGCTCCAACACGAGAGATGTCAAATGAAACTAAAAAGAGGATTATCAAACTCTTAAAAGAAGGTAAATTATCACGCAATGTTGCAAAAGATGTTGGTTGTTCACAGTCAGCTGTGTCTAAAATCTGGACCAAATACAAACAACATGGGAAGGTTGTTAAAGGCAAACATACTGGTAGACCAAGGAAGACATCAAAGCGTCAAGACAGGAAACTTAAAGCAATATGTCTCCAAAACAGGAAATGCACAACAAAACAAATGAGGAACGAATGGGAGGAAACTGGAGTCAATGTCTGTGACCGAACTGTAAGAAACCACCTAAAGGAAATGGGATTTACATACAGAAGAGCTAAACATAAGCCATCATTAACATCTAAAACAGGAAAAAACAAGGTTACAATGGGCTAAGGAAAAGCAATCGTGGACTGTGGATGACCGGATGAAAGTCATATTCAGTGATGAATCGTGAATCTGCATTGGGCAAGGTGATGATGCTGGAACTTTTGTTTGGTGCCGTTCCAATGAGATTTATAAAGATGACGGCATGAAGAGAACATGCAAATTCCCACAGTCATTGATGATATGGGGCTGCATGTCAGGTGAAGGCACTGGGGGATGAACTCTTTATGTATCAAATGACCAAGTTCTCCAAAAAATATGACGTAGTGGTCATGGGAGATTTCAACTATCCAGACATTTGTTGGGAATCTCTCTCAAGTAAAACTAACAGGTCAAGCAAATTCTTATCCTCTCTTGCTGACAACTTTATCTTCCAAAAGGTAGGGGAGAAAACAAGGGGATCTGCTACTTTGGATCTAATCCTTATAAACAGGGAGGAAATGGTTGAGGAGGTAAAGGTGGCTGGGACCCTAGGAGGCAGCGATCATGCTATTATAGAATTTTGGATAACTAGAGGAGGAAGACATGTGAAGACTCAAACTTCAAGGTTAGATTTTAGAAAGGCAGATTTTAAGAGACTCAGAAAGAGAAAAGGACATCCAGCCATTGGATCCCTCCTAAAGGACAAAAATGTCCAGGAAGGATGGGAAATTTTTAAAAATGAGATTCTCAAAGCACAATCGTTAACAATCCCGAAAAGTAGGAAGAATGGGAAGCATTTAAGGAAACCAGGATGGATTAACACAGAACTTAAACACATGCTAAAAAGAAAGAAAGAAATGTTCATTAAATGGAAAGAGGGAGGCATATCTAAAGAAGATTATAATGCAGTCTGCAGATCCTGCAGGGCACGTATCAGGTTAGCTAAAGCTGACAATGAATTAAGGCTTGCAAGAGATGTCAAAAGCAATAAAAAAGGATTTTGGGGGTATGTCAAAAGTAAAAGAAAAGTCAAAGATGCTATAGGATTTTTACAGGATGAAAATTGAGAAATGGTAAGAGAGGATGTTGAGAAGGCCGAACTTTTTAACTCCTATTTTGCATCTGTTTTCTCTCAGAAAGAAAATGTAACATCAACTGATCTTCACTGTCCTTTTAAAGGAATAGAGGAATCCAAGTTATCTGTAAACAGAAAGATTGTGAGGGAATATTTAGCTAACATAAATGAGTTCAAGTCTCCAGGTCCAGATGAATTACACCCCAGAGTACTGAAGGAGATCGTAGAAGAAATTTTAGAACCACTCTCCATAATCTTTGAAAATTCTTGGAGAACAGGAGAAGTCCCAGAAGACTGGAGAAGAGCAAATGTTGTTCCTATCTTCAAAAAGGGGAAGAATGTGGACCCAGGGAACTATAGGCCGGTGAGTCTGACTTCTATACCAGGAAAGATCTTTGAACAAATTATTAAACAACATGTATGCAAGTACATGGATAAGAATGAAGTGATTAACCAGAGTCAGCATGGGTTAGTAACTAACAAGTCATGTCAGACTAACTTAATTTCCTTCTATGACAGAATCACTGACTGGGTGGATCAGGGAAATGCTGTAGATATAGTATATCTTGACTTCAGCAAAGCATTTGACAAAGTATCTCACACCATCCTTATTGAAAAAATGACCAAGTATGCAATGGACCAGGCAACTGTTAGGTGGATTCATAACTGGCTTAGTGATCGGACTCAAAGGGTGGTTGTAAATGGCTTCACATCCAGCTGGATGAATGTCTCAAGTGGGGTACCACAGGGCTCCGTCCTGGGTCCTGTATTGTTCAACATCTTTATCAATGATTTAGATGAAGGAATTGAGGGTAAACTGATTAAATTTGCTGATGACACAAAGCTAGGAGGGATAGCTAATACTAGAGAAGAGAGAGAGAGGATTCAAAAAGACCTAAATAAACTGGAGCAGTGGGCAGCAACCAACAGAATGGTTTTTAACAGGGAAAAATGCAAAGTACTACATCTGGGCAATAAAAATGAAAAAAGCATATACAGAATGGGAGGAATAGAGCTAAGCAACAGTACATGTGAAAAAGACTTAGGTATACTAATAGATCATAGACTGAACATGAGTCAACAGTGTGATGCAGCAGCAAAAAAGGCAAATACAATTCTGGGATGTATTAACAGAAGCATACAGTCTAGATCACGTGAAGTCATTATCGGTCTTTACTCCTCTTTGGTCAGACCTCATCTGGAA
The DNA here is from genome assembly GCF_046119375.1 of Phyllobates terribilis. NCBI lineage: Eukaryota > Metazoa > Chordata > Amphibia > Anura > Dendrobatidae > Phyllobates > Phyllobates terribilis. Next base: position 30,946,330 of record NW_027362763.1, read on the forward strand.
TACTGTGTACAGTTTTGGGCACCACATTTTAAAAAAGACATAGACAAACTGGAGCAAGTTCAGAGAAGAGCGACCAGAATGGTGACTGGTCTGCAAACCATGTCCTATGAGGAACGGTTGCAGGATTTGGGAATGTTTAGCTTGCAAAAAAGAAGACTGAGAGGAGACTTAATAGCTGTCTACAAATATGTCAAGGGCTGTCACATTGTAGAAGGATCATCTTTATTCTCATTTGCACAAGGAAAGACTAGAAGCAATGGGATGAAACTAAATGGGAGGAGACACAGATTAGATATTAGAAAAAACTTTTTGACAGTGAGGGTGATTAATGAGTGGAACAGGCTGCCACGAGAGGTGGTGAGTTCCCCTTCAATGGACGTCTTCAAAAAGAGGCTGGACAGACATCTGTCTGAGATGATCTAGTGAATCCTGCTTTGAGCAGGGGGTTGGACCAGATGACCCAGGAGGTCCCTTCCAACTCTACCATTCTATGATTCTATGATTCTATGAGATGGCTGTCATTACATCTTCAATAAATGCCCAAGTTTACATTGATATTTTGGACAGTTTTCTTATCCCATCAATTGAAAGGATGTTTGGAGATGATGACATCATTACTCAAGATGATAATGCATCCTGCCATAGAGCAAAAACTGTGAAAGAAGACACATAAGGTCAATGTCATGGCCTGCAAATAGTCCGGATCTCAATCCAATTGAAAATCTTTGGTGGAAGTTGAAGAAAATGGTCCATGACCAGGATCCAACCTGCAAATCTGATCTGGCAACAGCAATCAGAGAAAGTTGGAGCCAGATTGGTGAAGAGTACTGTTTGTCACTCATTAAGTCCATGCCTCAGAGACTGCAAGCTGTTATTAAAGCCAGAGGTGGTGCAACAAAATACTAGTGATCTATTTGAGTGTTCATTTTTCATGATTCCATAATTTTTTCCTCAGAATTGAGTGATTCCATAATTTTTTCCCTCTGCTTGGTCTGAAAAAAATTACCCTTACTGAGTACCACATTTTTAATCTTGATTTCTTTTAGTGTTTCTTAAAGCCCTAAAGTCGCCCTTTGAAATGACTTTCGTTTTGTGCCATGTCTGTGATCTGCTTTTTTTCAACAACATTAAACAACTGAATGAACATCCTCCGAGCCCGGTGATGCCAGGGGTTGTATTGTGAACTGTGCTGAGAGATTATTCGTGTTCTGCATTGTAACCGCAAAGCTTTGTGCCTCTACTCTGCTGTGCAGCCAGCAAGTTCTGCGCGACTACTCTGCTGCGCAGCCAGCAAGTTCTGCGCGACTACTCTGCTGCGCAGCCAGCAAGTTCTGCGCGACTACTCTGCTGCGCAGCCAGCAAGTTCTGCGCGACTACTCTGCTGCACAGCCAGCAAGTTCTGCGCGACTACTCTGCTGCGCAGCCAGCAAGTTCTGCGCGACTACTCTGCTGCGCAGCCAGCAAGTTCTGCGCGACTACTCTGCTGCGCAGCCAGCAAGTTCTGCGCGACTACTCTGCTGCGCAGCCAGCAAGTTCTGCGCGACTACTCTGCTGCACAGCCAGCAAGTTCTGCGCGACTACTCTGCTGCGCAGCCAGCAAGTTCTGCGCAACTACTCTCCTGCGCGACTATGAAGCTCAGTGCCTCCACTATAACCCTACCTTTATGTGTAACCATTAACTCTGTACCCCAAGTTTTACTAGGTAAATTGCTGGAAAAAAAAACAGAAGAAATACTCCATTAGCGAGGCACAATCGCAATAGAGCATTGATTCTTGTTAGAGCATGCTGGGATCTGTAGTTCTGGAGAGCAATGGGTTAAGAACGGTATTTGCTGCTGGCGACATCAATGGGACATTACGGGGTCCTGATAAGTGTGGACGTGCAGCGTCTTCAGGTCATCAGTGCATCCAATCATCCCATAATAGAGGTAGAGCCGTAATACATCTGCAGATCCGCAGAACGTCGCGGCAGCGCCATTATCTGCTGATTATATTACCGAGCCGCTCCATCTGAATGAAAACACAATTATCCCCATCCATAATGTCATTGGGTAGCATCGCTATTTACTGTCTGCTCTATGGCCAGATACTGTATCGCTTGGCGGTATTAATACCCCCGCTATACTCAGGCTCCATGACGATATTTACATGTTGTTCTATCTCTGTCGTAGGAATGAAGCGATGAGGAAAGTTCTATTTTCAGCAAAACACATCAACCTTCATAATGAAATATAACATATTGGCAATATTCCTCCCGTGATGAGAACTTTCCCTCTGTCTCTGCCATACTTTCACCTTTCTAATATGGCCACATTGTGCTGAATCTATTCACTGCAACGCTATAGTCAAAGTAATCATGCCATAAGTGTCTACATACGGCACACATAATACATCCACATGGTGTCCACATAGTACTATACTGGGCCAACATGATACTACTAGATAGTGTCTACATAACACTACACGGTGTGATGGGATGTAATACAACCAAACAGAGCCAAAATAATATTATACAGCCATGCAGTGCCCATATAACACTATACTGTGCCCGCATAATACACCAGTACAGTGGTAATGTAATACAGTGTTCACATAAGAGTGTATATTAGGTTGGCACAATATAGTGTTATGTGGAAATTGTGGTTGTATCATGTGAACACAATAAAACCTTATATGGATACTGGATGGTTGTATTATGTGACTAAATAATACAACCATATAGTGTTCATATAAAACTTTATTATGCACCCATATAAAGCCCACGTAATGCAACCATACGGCGCCCGCGTAATGCATCCATACGGCGCCCGCGTAATGCATCCATACGGCGCCCGCGTAATGCATCCATACGGCGCCCGCGTAATGCATCCATACGGCGCCCGCGTAATGCATCCATACGGCGCCCGCGTAATGCATCCATACGGCGCCCGCGTAATGCATCCATACGGCGCCCGCGTAATGCAACCATACGGCGCCCGCGTAATGCAACCATACGGCGCCCACCTATCAGTATACTGCACCCACGTAATACAACCATACAGCGCCCACCTATCAGTATACTGCACCCATGTAATGCAACTATATTGTTTCTGTTTCAGCGCCCAAGTAATACAACCATACTGTACCCAATAATACAAGATGACTTAAAGGTAAGGAAGCAGACGCATAAATGGGATAAAATGACACTGATTGTTACAGTATTGCAGCACTATATCGTGATTTGAGCACAGTATGGTTGGATTTGATACTTTCTGGTTGCATTATGAAGGTACTATGTGCTTTTATTTTTCGGCACGATATGTTTGTATTCTGAGACATCGTAAATTTAAGGAAATAAAATGAAAACTGTTTGTCAAACGGTGATGCAATTTTAGACACAACCTGTAGGGGGGAGTGGGAAACCTCCTGTAAGACCACGTCACCAACGGGGCGGCCATCTTGAATTCTGCCATTTTGGATTCAAAATTTTTTTTTTGTTTGTTTTATATCAAGAAACAGGTTCTGTCGTCAATAAACCAAAAACCACTAAGGATGAAGAAGCTGTGACCACTGTTTTCACCTGGAACGTAGCGCCCCTCGCCTGTCCCCGGATGGTGGGATGGTCAACCCAATGGATCACATGCTGCCACACGGGACGAGGACGAGCCGGATCAATGGGTGACACAGAAGCTTCAGATAAACCCTTGGATCCTAATCAGGTGCTGTTCAGTGATGGAAAGAAGTTGGGAGGCTGAGGGTTTGAGGGGTGGGAGACCTGTCTGGTTGAAATGTTCTGCCATGGCACATATCCTTCGTTCATCAGACATGTTCACCTGTACGGAAAAAAAAAAAATCACCGAGAACGAATAAAGTTCCATTTACATGAAGCACGCCATTGTCTTTCTGGTGAATTTCTCTACCAGATTGATACGTCACACATCTACCTTCTCATTTTACTGAAGTTTAATCCAAAATGGCGGTATTCAAGATTGGCACCATGTGTTGGCCTTCACCTGCTTGTGCCTGAAATGGGATCACTGTCGGCTGAATAGTTTTTTCCTTTCCTTACTTTTGAGACATCCTGTAAAACCATGCGGTGCCCACATAATACAAACACATAGTGCCAAATGACAAAACACACATACTGGCTACGTAATACAACCGTAATGTACCTAATACAGCCATACTGTGCTCAAATAATACAACCATAGTGTTCAAATGCTGTAACTTTATAATCCCAAATACAACATTTTACCTAAATGATAAAATCATAGAGGTCTAAAATAATACAACTATATTGTGCCCAAGTAATACAACCATACAGCTCCTACACACTTCAACTATATTGTGCTGAAATACTACCGCCATATAGCTCTAAAATACAATTATACTGTGCCTAAGTAATGCAACAAAATAGCTACTCAATAATAAACCTATATTGTGCAACTGTACAGCACCTAAATAATACACCTATATTGTGCCCAAGTAATATAACCGTATAGCACCTAAATAATTCAACTATATTGTGCCCAAATACAACCGTATAGCACCTAAATAATACACCTATATTGTGCCCAAGTAATACAACCGTATAGCACCTAAATAATTCAACTATATTGTGCCCAAGTAATACAACCGTATAGCACCTAAATAATACACCTATATTGTGCCCAAGTAATACAATCATACAGATTCTACATACTTCAACTATATTGTGCTGAAATACTACCGCCAGAGATCTAATAATACGTCTATATTATGACAAACGAATACAGCCATATAGCTACTCAATAAGACACCTATACTGTACCCAACTAATACAACCATATTGCTCCAACTATATGGTGCGGAAATACTAGAATCATATAGCTCTAGAATAATACACCTATATTGTGAGTAATACAACATACTTCAACTATATTGTGCTGAAATACTACAACCATACACTTCCTAAATAGGACGCAACAACAACACCAAAATAATACACAAAAGAAAATATGTTCTGATGGAAAAGCTACAGCCATATCGTGCAAATACAACCGTACTATGGTCAAATACAGTAATTCATTTATTTATGGAATGTTGGTTAATTTTTAACCCTTTAAGTGGCATTAAAGTATAGCTCTGGTATTCTAGAGACTATTGCCTCGGAGGCGACCTAACACCAGTCCACAGTGATTTTATATCGCTATTGCGGTAAAATCTGAAGGTGTTACATGTGGATTCACGGCAGAATTACGTTTGCGATAGAATTTACTGTCGTTTTTTTTGCTAATTCAGCTTAAAAGGAATAAAAGCATTATAACGTATTATTACGTAAAACGATACAAAAAGATATTGGAAAATTCTAAAATTATGATCCTTGAAATGCAGAGGCGGAAAAGCCAAAGTTCTTTAGGAGTGATACTTAGTATATAAATAAGTTGATTTTAATCATTTTTATTTCTAAGGTTAAAAAGAAATATAACAACAATAATAGCAACATACAAGCTCATAAATAAAACCCAAAGTGGCCATGATAGGTTTTTCCATTGTTAATGATTAATGCTGATAAGTGTTATAAATAAATACCGCCATGTAGTGCAGTGAAAGTCCCTTCAGGCTCATTAATGAGGTTTTTTATTATGACTGTGACCTGACAAATAGGAGATGACGGAGCGGCCGGGCCCGGAGCGCGCTGAGCGTGGAGCGCTCTAATAAATGTTTGCTTTGTCCGGCTTTTAAAGAGCTCATTAATGCTGCTCTAAATGATAACGTGACGATGGCGGCTGATAAATCGCTCGATCTCGGCAGACAGAATGAGATTTTGTTTGCTTTAATGCCGCTCTTCTCTGTGTCTAACGCTGATTCATTGGGCCGATAATAACTCTGGAGTACATTAAACATCAACAACGCCACTGCCACGCATCCATCAGTGTCACGCCGGGTAACCCGCTCGCTCATTTCGCCAGGAATTATTCTTCCCGTGCGTCAAACAGTTTGGAATTGTTACATTTTGGGGATTTTTTTTTTCTCAAATCTTCAAAAAACGATTCAGGCTACAAAAATTTGTGCCTCGTATTCTCTCTTCAATATGTTGTAACTGGTACTTGTGCAACATGTGTCCTGTGTATGGGGAGGTATGTGCTCAGTATGTGAGTGGCGCATGGGCAGTATGTGCTCTGTGTATGGTGAGGTATGTGCTCAGTATGTGAGTGGCGCATGGGCAGTATGTGCTCTGTGTATGGTGAGGTATGTGCTCAGTATGTGAGTGGCGCATGGGCAGTATGTGCTCTGTGTATGGTGAGGTATGTGCTCAGTATGTGAGTGGCGCATGGGCAGTATGTGCTCTGTGTATGGGGAGGTATGTGCTCAGTATGTGAGTGGCGCATGGGCAGTATGTGCTCTGTGTATGGGGAGGTATGTGCTCAGTATGTGAGTGGCGCATGGGCAGTATGTGCTCTGTGTATGGGGAGGTATGTGCTCATTATGTGAGTGGCGCATGTGCAGTATGTGCTCTGAGTATGGGGAGGTATGTGCTCATTATGTGAGTGGCGCATGTGCAGTATGTGCTCACTATGTGAGTGGCACATGTGCAGTATGTGCTCTGTGTATGGGGAGGTATGTGCTCAGTATGTGAGTGGCGCATGGGCAGTATGTGCTCTGTGTATGGGGAGGTATGTGCCCTGTATGTGAGTGATCCATGGGCAGTATGTGCTCTGTGTATGGTGAGGTATGTGCTCAGTATGTGAGTGGCGCATGTGCAGTATGTGCTCTGTGTATGGGGAGGTATGTGCCATGTATGCGAGTGATCCATGTGCAGTATGTGCTCTGTGTATGGTGAGGTATGTGCCCTGTATGTGAGTGGCGCATGTGCAGTATGTGCTCTGTGTATGGGGAGGTATGTGCTCAGTATGTGAGTGACACATGTGCAGTATGTGCTCTGTGTATGGTGAGGTATGTGCTCAGTATGTGAGTGGCGCATGTGCAGTATGTGCTCTGTGTATGGTGAGGTATGTGCTCAGTATGTGAGTGGCGCATGTTCAGTATGTGCTCTGTGTATGGGGAGGTATGTGCTCAGTATGTGAGTGACACATGTGCAGTATGTGCTCTGTGTATGGTGAGGTATGTGCTCAGTATGTGAGTGGCGCATGTTCAGTATGTGCTCTGTGTATGGGGAGGTTTGTGCTCAGTATGTGAGTGGCGCATGGGCAGTATGTGCTCTGTGTATGGGGAGGTATGTGCTCAGTATGTGAGTGGTGCATGTGCAGTATGTGCTCTGTGTATGGGGAGGTATGTGCTCATTATGTGAGTGGCGCATGTGCAGTATGTGCTCTGTGTATGGTGAGGTATGTGCTCATTATGTGAGTGGCGCATGTGCAGTATGTGCTCTGTGTATGGGGAGGTATGTGCTCATTATGTGAGTGGCGCATGTGCAGTATGTGCTCTGTGTATGGGGAGGTATGTGCTCATTATGTGAGTGGCGCATGTGCAGTATGTGCTCACTATGTGAGTGGCACATGTGCAGTATGTGCTCTGTGTATGGGGAGGTATGTGCTCAGTATGTGAGTGGCGCATGTGCAGTATGTGCTCTGTGTATGGTGAGGTATGTGCCCTGTATGTGAGTGATCCATGGGCAGTATGTGCTCTGTGTATGGTGAGGTATGTGCTCAGTATGTGAGTGGCGCATGTGCAGTATGTGCTCTGTGTATGGGGAGGTATGTGCCCTGTATGCGAGTGATCCATGTGCAGTATGTGCTCTGTGTATGGTGAGGTATGTGCCCTGTATGTGAGTGGCGCATGTGCAGTATGTGCTCTGTGTATGGGGAGGTATGTGCTCAGTATGTGAGTGACACATGTGCAGTATGTGCTCTGTGTATGGTGAGGTATGTGCTCAGTATGTGAGTGGCGCATGTGCAGTATGTGCTCTGTGTATGGTGCGGTATGTGCTCAGTATGTGAGTGGCGCATGTTCAGTATGTGCTCTGTGTATGGGGAGGTATGTGCTCAGTATGTGAGTGACACATGTGCAGTATGTGCTCTGTGTATGGTGAGGTATGTGCTCAGTATGTGAGTGGCGCATGTGCAGTATGTGCTCTGTGTATGGTGAGGTATGTGCTCAGTATGTGAGTGGCGCATGGGCAGTATGTGCTCTGTGTATGGTGAGGTATGTGCTCAGTATGTGAGTGGCGCATGTGCAGTATGTGCTCTGTGTATGGTGAGGTATGTGCTCAGTATGTGAGTGGCGCATGTGCAGTATGTGCTCTGTGTATGGTGAGGTATGTGCTCAGTATGTGAGTGGCGCATGTGCAGTATGTGCTCTGTGTATGGGGAGGTATGTGATCAGTATGTGAGTGGCGCATGGGCAGTATGTGCTCTGTGTATGGTGAGGTATGTGCTCAGTATGTGAGTGGTGCATGTGCAATATGAGCTCTGGGTATGGTGAGGTATGTGCTCAGTATGTGAGTGGTGCATGTGCAATATGAGCTCTGGGTATGGGGAGGTATGTGCTCAGTATGTGAGTGGTGCATGTGCAATATGAGCTCTGGGTATGGGGAGGTATGTGCCCAGTATGTGAGTAGTGCATGTGCAGTATATGCCTTGTGTATGGGGAGGTACGTACTCAGAATGTAAGTGGCGCATGTGCAGTATGTGCTCTGTGTATGGTGAGGTATGTGCTCAGTATGTGAGTGGCGCATGTGCAGTATGTGCTCTGGGTATGGTGAGTTTTGTGCCCAGTATGTGAGTGGCGCATGTGCAGTATGTGCTCTGTGTATGGTGAGGCATGTGCTCAGTATGTGAGTGGCGCATGTGCAGTATGTGCTCTGTGTATGGGGAGGTATGTGCTCAGTATGTGAGTGGCGCATGTGCAGTATGTGCTCTGTGTATGGGGAGGTATGTGCTCAGTATGTGAGTGGCGCATGTGCAGTATGTGCTCTGTGTATGGGGAGGTATGTGCTCAGTATGTGAGTGGCGCATGTGCAGTATGTGCTCTGTGTATGGGGAGGTATGTGCTCATTATGTGAGTGGCGCATGTGCAGTATGTGCTCTGAGTATGGGGAGGTATGTGCTCATTATGTGAGTGGCGCATGTGCAGTATGTGCTCACTATGTGAGTGGCACATGTGCAGTATGTGCTCTGTGTATGGGGAGGTATGTGCTCAGTATGTGAGTGGCGCATGGGCAGTATGTGCTCTGTGTATGGGGAGGTATGTGCCCTGTATGTGAGTGATCCATGTGCAGTATGTGCTCTGTGTATGGTGAAGTATGTGCCGTGTATGTGAGTGATCCATGGGCAGTATGTGCTCTGTGTATGGTGAGGTATGTGCTCAGTATGTGAGTGGCGCATGTGCTCTGTGTATGGGGAGGTATGTGCCCTGTATGCGAGTGATCCATGTGCAGTATGTGCTCTGTGTATGGTGAGGTATGTGCCCTGTATGTGAGTGGCGCATGTGCAGTATGTGCTCTGTGTATGGTGAGGTATGTGCTCAGTATGTGAGTGGCGCATGTGCAGTATGTGCTCTGTGTATGGTGAGGTATGTGCTCAGTATGTGAGTGGCGCATGTGCAGTATGTGCTCTGTGTATGGTGAGGTATGTGCTCAGTATGTGAGTGGCGCATGTGCAGTATGTGCTCAGTATGTGAGTGGCGCATGGGCAGTATGTGCTCTGTGTATGGTGAGGTATGTGCTCAGTATGTGAGTGGTGCATGTGCAATATGAGCTCTGGGTATGGTGAGGTATGTGCTCAGTATGTGAGTGGTGCATGTGCAATATGAGCTCTGGGTATGGGGAGGTATGTGCTCAGTATGTGAGTGGTGCATGTGCAATATGAGCTCTGGGTATGGGGAGGTATGTGCCCAGTATGTGAGTAGTGCATGTGCAGTATATGCCTTGTGTATGGGGAGGTACGTACTCCGAATGTAAGTGGCGCATGTGCAGTATGAGCTCTGTGTATGGTGAGGTATGCGCTCAGTATGTGAGTAGTGCATGTGCAGTATGTGCTCTGTGTATGGTGAGGTATGTGCTCAGTATGTGAGTGGTGCATGTGCAGTATGTGCTCTGTGTATGGTGAGATATGTGCCCAGTATGTGAGTGGTGCATGTGCAGTATGTGCTCTGTGTATGGGGAGATATGTGCCCAGTATGTGAGTGGCGCATGTGCTCTGTGTATGGTGAGATATGTGCCCAGTATGTGAGTGGCACATGTGCAGTATGTGCTCTGTGTATGGTGAGGTATGTGCTCAGTATGTGAGTGGCGCATGTGCAGTATGTGCTCTGTGTATGGTGAGGTATGTGCCCTGTATGTGAGTGATCCATGGGCAGTATGTGCTCTGGGTATGGTGAGGTATGTGCCCTGTATGTGAGTGGCGCATGTGCAGGTTGTGCTCTGTGTATGGTGAGGTATGTGCTCAGTATGTGAGTGGTGCACGTGCAGTATGTGCTCTGTGTATGGGGAGGTTTGTGCTCAGTATGTGAGTGGCGGATGTGCAGTATGTGCTCTGTGTATGGTGAGGTATGTGCTCAGTATGTGAGTGGTGCACGTGCAGTATGTGCTCTTTGTATGGGGAGGTATGTGCTCAGTATGTGAGTGGCGGATGTGCAGTATGTGCTCTGTGTATGGTGAGGTATGTGCTCAGTATGTGAGTGGCGGATGTGCAGTATGTGCTCTGTGTATGGGGAGGTATGTGCTCAGTATGTGAGTGACACATGTGCAGTATGTGCTCTGTGTATGGTGAGGCATGTGCTCAGTATGTGAGTGGCGCATGTGCAGTATGTGCTCTGGGTATGGGGAGGTATGTGCCCAGTATGTGAGTGACACATGTGCAGTATGTGCTCTGTGTATGGTGAGGTATGTGCTCAGTATGTGAGTGGTGCATGTGCAGTATGTGCTCTGTGTATGGGGAGGTATGTGCTCAGTATGTGAATGGCGCATGTGCAGTATGTGCTCTGGGTATGGGGAGGTATGTGCTCAGTATGTGAGTGACACATGTGCAGTATGTGCTCTGGGTATGGGGAGGTATGTGCTCAGTATGTGAGTGACACATGTGCAGTATGTGCTCTGGGTATGGGGAGGTATGTGCTCAGTATGTGAGTGGTGCATGTGCAGTATGTGCTCTGTGTATGGTGAGGTATGTGCCCAGTATGTGAGTGACACATGTGCAGTATGTGCTCTGTGTATGGGGAGGTATGTGCCCAGTATGTGAGTGACACATGTGCAGTATGTGCTCTGGGTATGGGGAGGTATGTGCCCAGTATGTGAGTGACACATGTGCAGTATGTGCTCTGTGTATGGGGAGGTATGTGCTCAGTATGTGACACATGTGCAGTATGTGCTCTGTGTATGGTGCGGTATGTGCTCAGTATGTGAATGGCGCATGTGCAGTATGTGCTCTGGGTATGGGGAGGTATGTGCCCAGTATGTGAGTGACACATGTGCAGTATGTGCTCTGGGTATGGGGAGGTATGTGCCCAGTATGTGAGTGACACATGTGCAGTATGTGCTCTGTGTATGGGGAGGTATGTGCCCAGTATGTGAGTGACACATGTGCAGTATGTGCTCTGGGTATGGGGAGGTATGTGCTCAGTATGTGAGTGACACATGTGCAGTATGTGCTCTGGGTATGGGGAGGTATGTGCCCAGTATGTGAGTGACACATGTGCAGTATGTGCTCTGTGTATGGGGAGGTATGTGCTCAGTATGTGAGTGACACATGTGCAGTATGTGCTCTGTGTATGGGGAGGTATGTGCCCAACATTTAGGTGACGCCTGTACCGTTTATGTCCAGTATATGATTGAAGCATGTCCGATAAGTGCTCTATCATTTGTGATTTTTCATGGCATGGGTACAGGAGGATGGTGAGGGGGCTCCCGCTTATTTCATCCTTATGTATAGGTCAGAGCTAAAAGTCACTACAAAGAGGGTCTCTCACTCTGGAGGCCCCGGATAACCTATTGATTAAAATGTGTAATACTTCATTTCTCCACTGGTGGCGCTGCTGGAATATTGAACACTAATCACCAGGATTGGTTTTCTCATGGATTACAGTTGATCTGTTAGGGTCCCAGCAATAAGTTTAACATATTTTTTAAGGAATTCTGTGGATTAGCAAACTTTCACAGAATATCTGACATCCCTTTAAGGGCTCCACAGCAGTGCCGTGTATCTATAGAACAGACTTTTTTTTTTTTGGTGGGGGGCGGGGGTAGAGGTGATCTATGGATCCTTAAGTGCTACAGTATTTTACCTATTAATTCCATCTAAGAAAAGCTTCAATAAAGCAGTGTTAGCCGCTTATCTCCGATCAATTCAATAAATGGCCGTGCTTTATGTAAGCAGATTGGTTCCCGCGAGGCCGTGTACGACGCGGCTCATCCCAGTTGTTCATTTTGATTGAATTCCAGATTAAGGTCATGTGATCTGCGGTGCCTGATTGGAGTCTTCCTCCCTGGTAAAGTCTTGTTACATCTGAACCTGATACATGAGATGCGAGCGGAGATCGGGAAATTCATTAAAATAACAGCAAATTAATTACCGAAGGTTCGGAGTTTAGATGAATAAGTCAATGGGGCTACTGAAGGAGGGAAACTGAGCCAGAAGGAAGGAGGCTACATCCAGAAAGAAGTATTCAAATGCCAGAAAGGGGGATGCTGCAGCAAGAAAAAAAAAGGGGGATGCTGCAGCAAGAAAAAAAAAGGGGGATGCTGCAGCAAGAAAAAAAAAGGGGGATGCTGCAGCAAGAAAAAAAAAGGGGGATGCTGCAGCAAGAAAAAAAAGGGGGATGCTGCAGCAAGAAAAAAAAAGGGGGATGCTGCAGCAAGAAAAAAAAGGGGGATGCTGCAGCAAGAAAAAAAAAAGGGGGATGCTGCAGCAAGAAAAAAAAAAGGGGGATGCTGCAGCAAGAAAAAAAAAGGGGGATGCTGCAGCAAGAAAAAAAAAGGGGGATGCTGCAGCAAGAAAAAAAAAAGGGGGATGCTGCAGCAAGAAAAAAAAAAGGGGGATGCTGCAGCAAGAAAAAAAAAAGGGGGATGCTGCAGCAAGAAAAAAAAAAGGGGGATGCTGCAGCAAGAAAAAAAAAAGGGGGATGCTGCAGCAAGAAAAAAAAAAGGGGGATGCTGCAGCAAGAAAAAAAAAGGGGGATGCTGCAGCAAGAAAAAAGGACGCTGCTGCCAGAAGGAAGTAAGCTGCAGCCAGAAAGAGGGACGCTGCAGCAGAAGAAATTATGCTAAAGACAAAAGGAAGGACATTGCAGCCAGAAGGAATGACACTGAAGACAGAAGGAAGGATGCTGTAGCCAGAAAGAAGGATGCAAACTGAAGGAAAGAAGGGGACTGGAGGCAAGTGCAGCTAGAAGGAAGCCCCACATGACCGGGATTGGCCAGGAGGGTGCAATTTTAAGACAAAGGGATCAGGATTGGGTATAAGTGTGGAGGGGCGGGCGAGTATATTAAGAAAAGTGCGGGAAAGAATAGTCAGTCCGGCAAGGGGAGTCATGATAGAAAGTACAGAGGAAAAATACACTAGAAAAGTTTTTTTTTTTTTTTTTTTACAAACACACTCACCCATTAATTGTGGACGCTGACCGGGCGTAATAGACACCGTGGACTCCTTGACTAACAGGCTGCGGGACGCAGCTCGATCCAGGCGTGGAGGATGGCGGGAGTTGCAGCTGGCAGAGTTACTGGGCAGTGTCTCTGCAGAAGAAGAACCGCCAGCGGGTGCAGGAAGGAGAGTGAGGAGAACGCGGCCCCCCCGAGAGGCTGTCACCCCAGATGTCCACGCGCAGCAGGCGCAGACTGCGGAGGCGGAATCCCCCGCCGCCGCACCTGCCACGGCAGGAATCCACCCAGCCGGCCTGCGGGCGCTGTTGTTGGAGGGTCGCAGTCCGCGACTGAAGCGAGGGCCCCACCGGAAGTGAGGCCTGCTCCGGCGGTGCGCCGCAGTACCAGAGCATGGGCCGCGTCACCAGTCTGGGGGCGGGGCTTCACCGGATGTTCGGCCCACGTCACTTCCTGTGCCTGGGTCACGTGACCGGGAGTGGTGTCAGTAATCAACAGCTTGTCGGCCTCGTCTCCTCCGGTGATTAGGCTGCTGAGGGAACTGGTTCTTTGTTGTCTTAAGTTGAAAGCTTGGATTACGGCAGTCCATGTTCCAGGCGTAAAAAATTCCATCGCAGATGCCTTGTCTTGTCTCCAGTGGGATTGTTTCCGGGCGCTAGCACCAGAGGCGGAGGACGTGAGACAGGAATGCCCTTCGCATCTATGGCAGCTGGTTATGGAGGAGCGGGACGGTTGATACGGGAGTCCATTACGAGGCAGACCTGGGCATCATACGAAGCATCGTGGCGAGTATGGTAAAGTTGGATACTGCAGTGGGGTTTGGTGGAGAATGACGGCGATAGAGAGATGGCGGAGTTGTTTCTTGTGGGAAGGGCAGAGGAGATCGGGTGGTCTGTTTCAAAAGTTGGTAAATTCGTTGCAGGACTTGCATTTGGTTTCAAATTGCAGGGGAAAAAAAGATGTTCCTTGTGCCCAAGGAAATGTTTAACGGCGTACTGGCAGGTTTGGTTTGGGCGAATAGGTCCCTTATTGTGCCATAAAAATGGGGAGTTTGTCACGTTTTCAATTCATAGCCGTATTTAAAAAAGGAGTTCGGGAGTTGGGCCTTCGCCCGGAGGTGAACGGCTCACACTCTTTCAGAATTGGCGCGGCGTCAGAAGCGGAGGGTTTGGGTTTAAGCAAGGACGTGATACAACGTATCGGGAGGTGGAGTTCTGATTGTTATCTGTCTTCTGTACGCCATTAGGTACGGGGGGCGGCTGGATTAGTTTTATCTTGATAAGTGTTGAATACCTTATGGTTGTTTGTTGCAGGTGGCGTTCCGTTCTTAGCATGGATTCTGGGACACTCTTTCGTCCACTGGGGGGCGCTGCGGGCGGACGCGAGGCCAGACGGTAGGTAATTGGGTTTTAGCAGAGGGCAATCAGTGGTTCGGTGGCTGGGCTTTAGAGGGATGGTATGGCGAAGAGTGCTCCCTGAATTTCATAAGGCAGTCCGTTTGGACCGTACGCCGGATGTTTTGGTGGTACATGCGGGTGGGAATAATTTGGGGGCTCGCCCGGTTAGGGAATTGATTAGGGACATTCGATTGGATTTTTTAAGGTTGTGGACATCCTTTCCTGAGGTGTTGACGGTTTGGTCTGATATTGTGCCAAGGAAAAAATAGAGGGAGGCGAGATCATTGAAGGGGATTAATAGAGAATAGAGTGAAGTTAAATAGAGCCAAATCAGCCTGTGTGTCCAGGAACGGGGGAGAGAGCGTTCGACATTTTGAACTCGAGGCGGGAGTTGGATATTTTTTGGGCAAAGGATGGCGTGCATTTGAATGACATTGGTATCGATTTGTGGGCATTGGCCATACAGGAGGGGATTGAGAGGGCTTTGGCGGTGTTGGGGCAGTCACGAGCCTGAGGTGGTCAGGGCTGTTCGTTTGTGGCAGGAGGTGGGGTTCTTGGAGTTGGCACAGAAGTGTCGGTGGGAAGTATTTGGTAAAATTACAGGCAGTTGGTTAATTGGAGCGGGATCTGGCATTTGGTTTTGGGCTCTGGATGGGGTTTTACCCTGGGAGCTTTTGGTGCCCTTGAGCTGGTGATGGACTTGACCTTAACCCCATAGAGGATCTATTATAGAGAATCTATGGGGTATTGTCAAGAGGAAGATGAGACCCCAGACCTAACAATGCAGACGAGCTGAAGGCCGCTATCAAAGCCCCCAGGGCTTCCATAACCCCTCAGCAGCCACAGGCTGATCGCCTCCATGCCACAGGCTGATCCCTCCATGCCACAGGCTGATCCCTCCATGCCACAGGCTGATCCCTCCATGCCACATTGCCACACTGATGCAGTAATTGATGCACAAGGAGCCCGACCAAGTATTGAGGCATTTACTGAACAGACATTTCAGATTTAAAAAACATTTTTCAAGCTGTTGTTATAAAGTATTCTAATTTACTGAGATAATGACTTTTGTGTTTTCATTGGCTGTAAGCCATAATCATCAATATTAACAGAAATAACCACGTGAAATAGATCCCTCTGTGTGTAATGACTCTATATAATAGATCCCTCTGTGTGTAATGACTCTATATAATAGACCCCTCTGTGTGTAATGACTCTATATAATAGATCCCTCTGCGTGTAATGACTCTATATAATAGATCCCTCTGCGTGTAATGACTCTATATAATAGATCACTCTGCGTGTAATGACTATATAATAGATCCCTCTGTGTGTAATGACTCTATATAATAGATCACTCTGTGTGTAATGACTCTATATAATAGATTCCTCTGCGTGTAATGACTCTATATAATAGATCCCTCTGCGTGTAATGACTATATAATAGATCCCTCTGTGTGTAATGACTCTATATAATAGATCCCTCTGTGTGTAATGACTCTATATAATAGATCCCTCTGTGTGTAATGACTCTATATAATAGACCCCTCTGTGTGTAATGACTCTATATAATAGATCCCTCTGTGTGTAATGACTCTATATAATAGACCCCTCTGTGTGTAATGACTCTATATAATAGACCCCTCTGTGTGTAATGACTCTATATAATAGATCCCTCTGCGTGTAATGACTCTATATAATAGATCCCACTACGTGTAATGACTCTATATAATAGACCCCTCTGTGTGTAATGACTCTATATAATAGACCCCTCTGCGTGTAATGACTCTATATAATAGATCCCTCTGTGTGTAATGACTCTATATAATAGATCCCTCTGTGTGTAATGACTCTATATAATAGATCCCTCTGTGTGTAATGACTATATAATAGATCCCTCTGTGTGTAATGACTCTATATAATAGATCCCTCTGTGTGTAATGACTATATAATAGATCCCTCTGCGTGTAATGACTATATAATAGACCCCTCTGTGTGTAATGACTCTATATAATAGATCCCTCTGCGTGTAATTACTATATAATAGATCCCTCTGCGTGTAATGACTCTATATAATAGACCCCTCTGTGTGTAATGACTCTATATAATAGACCCCTCTGTGTGTAATGACTCTATATAATAGACCCCTCTGTGTGTAATGACTCTATATAATAGATCCCTCTGTGTGTAATGACTCAATATAATAGACCCCTCTGTGTGTAATGACTCTATATAATAGATCCCTCTGTGTGTAATCACTCTATATAATAGATCCCTCTGTGTGTAATGACTCTATATAATAGATCCCTCTGTGTGTAATGACTATATAATAGATCCCTCTGTGTGTAATGACTCTATATAATAGATCCCTCTGTGTGTAATGACTATATAATAGATCCCTCTGCGTGTAATGACTATATAATAGATCCCTCTGTGTGTAATGACTCTATATAATAGATCCCTCTGTGTGTAATGACTCTATATAATAGATCCCTCTGTGTGTAATGACTCTATATAATAGATCCCTCTGTGTGTAATGACTCTATATAATAGATCACTCTGTGTGTAATGACTCTATATAATATAGGAGTTTCACTTTTTGTATTGAAGAACTGAAATAAATTAACTTTTTGATGATATTCTAATTTTGTGAGATGCACATGTAGATCCACGTTGTATATTCTGACTGTATTTGCCTCTGCAGTTCCTCAGTGCCTGAGGTCGGCTATTCCAATGTGCCTGTCCATCTACTTGGTTCTGCTGCTCCAAGGTGCCTGTTAGCTGTGATTGTTGGCATCTGCCACTCTACATCCCAAGTGCCGTCCCACATACCCATCTCTACTGTTCCGCGCTGCTCCAGGTATTAGCCAGCATATTCAGTTCTGCTATACCTCACTGTATTAATGCTTCTGGTTCGTGCTGTTCATCCAGACCTACAGCTTAGGAGAACCCACATCACCAGGTGAGCCACTGAACCTGTGACCTGTATCTGACTTTCTTGGAGGCCATGTTAGGCTAACTGTGCTCAATGGGGGCATCAGAGGCCCAGTAGGACAGTCATTCATCTCTATGGGTGCCCTATGGTGGATCCATACAAAATGGAGCCATAATGCAGCCTAATACATGCCCACAGCAGTATGAGGGCTACATTGTGAGGGCATCCATAGAGGTGGATTGTTCTAGTCCCATTGCCGTAGGGACAGTAAGAGACATGTGGGACAGTGAAGTCTCTGGTCATAGGATATGAATGATGTTCTGGCCATTCGAGTCTATTTTCTGTTGTTCGGGGTCCGGGTTCATCAGATCCTCCATACATGTGCTTGGCTCTAGAGGTGTAGATGTGAGTTCCCATCCACTGTAGACAGAGGACCTTAAATAACACACTGACCCCCCGGCGGTATCTGGCAATGGGCCGAAATTCTGCCTGAAGAAGTCACTTTACCGAAAGGAATCAGACATATTCGCTTCATGCAGTTTTACGTCGTAAGATCGAAGCTTAACACATAGTAAAAAAAAATGCAAGTAAAACAAACAACATTCTTGAGGGTCTCGCCTGCCAAAGAGGGGCCTCTGCAAGGGAAGGCTGGGTAATGGGTTTAAAGGGCTGTGCAACCCATGCTCCCACGACCCCGTGCTCATAGAATGATGGTAAGAATGGTAATCTCAAGCCTCCGGCCAATTCTGATGAGACCCGCGTAGAAGATGTGGACACAGCTCGTCTGAGCCGTTCTCCGTGCTCCTATGGGCCCCGTAGCTTGTGTGTACGCTATGGACACCATTGTGATTTCCATGAATTGGCCTTGGCTATATTGTACCCATGCCTGGAGATATCTACGTGAAGGAAAAGGACAAACACTTCTCATGCTAAAATCATCTCCGTTTTAGGATTTTCTTAATCTTCTATATCACTAGGATCAGAAAAAAAAAAAAAAAAAAGACAAGAAATTCTGCTCTCCTCCCCATAAGCCTCAGTACAGGCGGACAGCTCCGATCTACAGAACAGGGTCACAATGACAGGCAATCTAGATTGTACAGTCATGGCCGAAAGGGTCGGCCCCCTTCAAATTGTTCCAGAAAATGAAGAATTTCTCCCAGAACATTATCACAATTCCACGTTTTGTTATACACAGGTTGGAACAACACAAAAAAAAAAAGGCAAATTGGACAGAATTTCACACAAAACCTCAAAAATGGTCAGGGCAAAATTGTTGGCACCCTCAACTTAATATTTGATTACACGCCCTTTGAAATAAATAACTGCAATCAATCGTTTCCAACAGTGCTGTTCACTATTATTGGCACCCCTTCATTTATTCATGTACCAAAGTTATATCCTCAGGATTTTTGAATTAATGGTCCAAACGAATACACCAATAAAACATTATTTTTCAACTTCCATGTTGCAATTTCAAAGAAGAAACAGCATAAATAGTGTATGCAGCAATAAAGGCCCCCCTAATTAATACTTGGTTGCACACCCTTTGGCATTGCTGACAGCCTCCATACATTTCTTGTAGCCATCTATAAGCTTCTTGCTCTTCTCAGCTGGGATTTTCTCCCATCTTCCTTTGCAGTTTGTTCAAGCTCTTGAGTGTTTGCCGGGTTCTTTTTCCCCAATGGCAGATTTCAGCTCATCTCAAAGATTTTCAATGGGATCGAGGTCAAGATTCATTGCTGGCCATTTTAAAAACAGTCCATTTTTTCTTTTTCAACTATTCCTGTGTATTTTTGGATGTGTGCTTTGGGTCACTCTCTTGCTGGAGGACCCATGATCTTCAACTGAAACCAAGTTTTCTTACACTGGGTAGGACATTTTGCTCTAAAATCTCTTTTTAGGCCTCCAGTACCAGGTGCAGCAAAGCAACCCCACAGTATTATGGATCCTCCACCATGCTTAACTGTTGGTAAGGTGTTTTTTACCTTATAAGATTCATTGCGCCATCTGTAAACCACCATTGCCAAAAAGCTCTATTTTTGTTTATTTATTTATTTTACTCACTTATATAGCACCATTAATTCCTTAATTCCACAGCGCTTTACAAACATTATGGGCTCTGTCCCCATTGGGGCTCACAATCTAAATTCTCTATCAGTATGTCTTTGGAATGTGGGAGGAAACCGGAGAACCTGGAGGAAACCCACGCAAACAAGAGGAGAACATACAAACTCCTTGCAGATGTTGTTCTCGGTGGGATATGAACCCAGGACATCATTTTCCCAGAAGGATTGTGGTTTGTCAAGCTACTCTTTGGCAAAGATCAGTCTTTCCTTTTTATGTCTTTTCTTCAGCAATGGTTTCTTACTTGGCCTTCGCCCATAAAGCTCTGCTTGGTTTAGTGTGCTGCATATGGTACTTGTTGAAACCATGACCTCAGACTGTTCCAAGTTGGCCTTCAGGTCTTTGGATGTTTGATGTGGTATTTTTCCACCAGTCGCACCAACCTTCGATGACATCTCTTGTCAATTTTCCTCTTTCCCCCACGTCTAGGGAGGTTCTTGATGGTTCCATGCTTGGAAACTTCTTTGTAACATTGTGCACTGTTGACACTGGGATACCAAGGTCTTTGGAGATGGCCTTATACCCTTTCAAAGTCTTGTGTTTGCTAATAATAGCAGTTCTGATGTCCTCAGACAGCTCCTTTGTCTTCACCATTGTGACAAAGGAACAGGGCCTACCATGTGGCTTTTTAAAACACTGAAGTTATCATTCATTGGCTAATTCATGTCACATGGGCACCAACAATTAATCACAGGTGAATCTCTTTGGCGATTTACAACAGGCGAGTCAAAATGTGTTTCCATAGTAAATGAATGTAAAGGTGCCAATACCAGTGACAGCAGCTTTAGGTTTTTCTATTTTTCCCTCCCATTGTTTATCATTTGCTCTTTTGTATTTAACACGAGTCTCTATACGAAAAAACTTTCACTTGATTCATTTTTTTCAGGAGATATTCCACATTATCTACTTACACTTCATGGGTGCCAATAACGATGAGCAGGACTGTATAACCATCAGCTTCTTACACCTCTCCACTGGAATCTTGGACTCTTCTTACAATCTGCTCCAGGTCTCATATTTGAAGGAGTCTTATCCCAACAGCAATTGTAAGATCTCTCCGCAAGTGATCAATGGAATTTAGATCCGGACTCATTGCTGCCACTTCAGAACTCTCCAGCACTTTGTTTCCATCCATTTCTGGGGGCTTCTTGAAGTATGTTTGGGGTCATTGTCCTGCTGGAAGATCCACGACTTAGGAAGCAAACCCAGCTTTCTGACACTGGGCACCACATTGCCACCCAAAATTCATTGGTAATCTTCTGATTTCATAATGCCTTGCACACAGTCAAGGCACCCAGTTCCAGTGCCAGTAAAACAACCACAAAACATCTTTGAACCTCCATCATATTTGACTGTAGGTACTGTGTTCTTTACTTTGTAGGCCCCATTCCGTTTTTGGTAAACAGTAGAATAATGTGCTTTACCAAAAAAGCTCTATCTTGGTCTCATTAGTATCTGGTGACCGCCCGTCGCCTACATCACTTTTTCTCGTCACTTTAAACACTTGTACAACCTCGACAGGAGGTTGTTCCAAACATCTTGGGAGACCTGATCCCAGATCTTCTGTGTATGAGGCTTGTGCAGATCCTTCTGACTCTTCATGTGATCCCAGACAGACTGGATGATGTGAGATCAGGGCTCTGTGGGTGCCGGATAATCACTCTCCGAACTCCTTGTTCTTAACATTGGCTGGATGTTTGGGGTTGATGTCCGACTGCAGAATAAATTTGGAGCAAATCAGACACCTCCTGATGGTATTACATGATGGGTAAGTATCTCGTGTACTTCTCCGTAGTAAGGACACCATTAATCCTAACCAAATCTACAACGCCATCTGCTGAAATTCAGCCACAAACTTGCAGGATCCTCCACCGTGCTCTAATGTTCCTGCAGACCCTCGTTATGGTGTTACTCTCCGGCCTCTGGGGAACAATCTGTTTCTGTTACATCCAAATATTTTACCTTTCACTCCTCAGCCCAGAGACCTGCTGACATTTTTCTGCATCCAGTGGCTATTTTTTTTTCTGTATAGTTGAATTGGTTGGCTTTTTCTCCATGTAGAAGATATCTGGCTTTTGACCACAATTCTTCCATGAAGACTATTCCTGACCAGACTTTTATGAACAATAGAAAGGTATAACATGGGTCCCGCTGGTTGCTACCAGTTCTGAGCTGATGGCACTGCTGGACATCTTCTGATTTAGATGGGACGTAAAATGAAGTGTTTTTCCTCTGCTGCACTAAGATTCCCTGGCCAACCACAGCAGCTACAGTTCTCATGGTTGCCAATTTCTTGGTGCTTATTAAATTAAACTTGAACAGCACATCTTAAAACCCCAGTCTGCTGTGCGATCTGTTTCTGGGGGACACCTTGCTGATGCAGTATAACTACCTTGTGTCTTGTTGCTGCGCTCAATCGTGCCACACTGTATGACCTGTGATATGAAGCCGTTTTCCACAATCTCTCCTTTGTAACAGAGTTTGTCTGTTCCTCACCCAGATTTAGGCGATCTGCACAGCAGTTTCTACTTTAGTTAATGACTGAGCTTCAACCTAGATATGAAAATGATGATTATTATGTCCTGTATGGTATAAGTAGTGGGTCATACACCTGACTACAATCATACAAAGAAGAATTGATGAAGGAAAAGGGTCACCACACCAAATATCGATTTGTGTCCGGGAGAGAAGGTTACGGAGGTCCAGGAAGAAGGTTACGGGGCTCCGGGAGTGAGGGTTACAGGGGTCCTGGAGTGAGGGTTACAGGGGTCCTGGAGGGAAGGTTACAGGGGTCCTGGAGGGAAGGTTACAGGGGTCCGGGAGGGAAGGTTACAGGGGTCCGGGAGGGAAGGTTACAGGGGTCCGGGAGGGAAGGTTACAGGGGTCCAGGAGGGAAGGTTACAGAGTGATTACAAGGGTCCGGGAGGGAAGGTTACAGAGTGATTACAAGGGTCCGGGAGGGAGGTTAGAGGGGTCCTGGAGGGAAGTTACAGGTGTTCGGGAGGGAAGATTACGGGGATCCGAGAGTGAGTGTAGAGGGGTCCTGGAGGAAGGTTACAGATGTCTGGGAGGGAAGGTTACTCTGATCCAGGAGGGAGGTTAAAGGGGTCCTGGATGGAGGTTACAAGGGTCCAGGAGGGAAGGTTGTCAGGTACAGGCCGATTGTGATCTGCCATCCGGCTCATTACTCTCATTTCTGAGATGCTTAATATTCCATGTTCAGGGTGATCAAAGCTCCATAAACAGCAGCCGCCCGCTCTCATTTCCATGGCAGCTTTGTAGTTAGGAAAACAAATTGTGTGGATAAACGCCTCTTACATGAGAGAAGGATGAAGACGATAAATTATTGACGTGGCCCCCTCCCCCGGTGTGATCCATCGGGAAGAATCGCAGCCTCCTCGTAGACTGCATGCGAAAAAGCCGCGTGTAAAATACAGAGGAAACCTCGGCCAAGCGGAGCATGGTATCTCCACCAATGTAAGATAGAAACCCAGGCAGGGAGTCAGGACCAGCACCGGCCCCATATGTAACCAGCTCTAAGGATATCCTACTGCTGGGACCACCAGTGATCAGCTCCAGTCTGGGGGGGGCTATCTAGCATCAAGTGAGCAATTCCCCTGCAACGCCCCCACAGGAGAAATTAGGTATTACACATTGTACATTGAAAAGGACATGTCGGGTCTTTCACATAGAGAGGTTCATTATAGCTGCCCTCAGCTCAGTAAATAGCTGGGGGTCGGGAGCAGAGGACCCCTAAACTCTAAATTCTCTATCAATGTGAAAATATTTTTTTGTTAGTCAGAGAAACCCTTTAATAAAAATGATTTCCCATCTTATGTTAATAAAGATTTATCTGGAAAAGATACAGTGCTCTAAAAAGTTCCAATAGACTTTAGATTTCTATTATACTGATACATTGTATCAAACCAGAAGAGATGTATGAAGCTCACAGAGCATGGTCTACACTGATACATTGTAACAGACCAGCAGAGAGATGTATGCAGCTCACAGAGCATTGTCTACACTGATACACTGTAACAGACCAGCAGAGAGATGTGTGCAGCTCACAGAGCATTGTCTACACTGATACACTGTAACAGACCAGCAGGGATGTGTGCAGCTCACAGAGCATTGTCTACACTGATACACTGTAACAGACCAGCAGAGATGTGTGCAGCTCACAGAGCATTGTCTACATTGATACATTGTAAGAGACCAGCAGAGATGTGTGCAGCTCACAGAGCATTGTCTACACTGATACACTGTAACAGACCAGCAGGGATGTGTGCAGCTCACAGAGCATTGTCTACATTGATACACTGTAACAGACCAGCAGAGATGTGTGCAGCTCACAGAGCATTGTCTACACTGATACACTGTAACAGACCAGCAGAGATGTGTGCAGCTCACAGAGCATTGTCTACATTGATACACTGTAACAGACCAGCAGAGATGTGTGCAGCTCACAGAGCATTGTCTACACTGATACAATGTAACAGACCAGCAGAGATGTGCGCAGCTCACAGAGCATTGTCTACATTGATACACTGTAACAGACCAGCAGAGATGTGTGCAGCTCACAGAGCATTGTCTACATTGATACATTGTAAGAGACCAGCAGAGATGTGTGCAGCTCACAGAGCATTGTCTACACTGATACACTGTAACAGACCAGCAGGGATGTGTGCAGCTCACAGAGCATTGTCTACATTGATACATTGTAAGAGACCAGCAGAGATGTGTGCAGCTCACAGAGCATTGTCTACACTGATACACTGTAACAGACCAGCAGAGATGTGTGCAGCTCACAGAGCATTGTCTACATTGATACATTGTAAGAGACCAGCAGAGATGTGTGCAGCTCACAGAGCATTGTCTACACTGATACACTGTAACAGACCAGCAGGGATGTGTGCAGCTCACAGAGCATTGTCTACATTGATACACTGTAACAGACCAGCAGAGATGTGTGCAGCTCACAGAGCATTGTCTACATTGATACACTGTAACAGACCAGCAGAGATGTGTGCAGCTCACAGAGCACTGTCTACACTGATACATTGTAACAGACCAGCAGAGAGATGTGTGCAGCTCACATAGCATTGTCTACACTGATACACTGTAACAGACCAGCAGAGATGTGTGCAGCTCACAGAGCATTGTCTACACTGATACATTGTAACAGACCAGCAGAGATGTGTGCAGCTCACAGAGCATTGTCTACACTGATACACTGTAACAGACCAGCAGAGATGTGTGCAGCTCACAGAGCATTGTCTACACTGATACATTGTAACAGACCAGCAGAGATGTGTGCAGCTCACAGAGCATTGTCTACATTGATACATTGTAACAGACCAGCAGAGATGTGTGCAGCTCACAGAGCATTGTCTGCACTGATACACTGTAACAGACCAGCAGAGAGATGTGTGCAGCTCACAGAGTATTGTCTACACTGATACATTGTAACAGACCAGCAGAGATGTGTGCAGCTCACAGAGCATTGTCTACACTGATACACTGTAACAGACAAGCAGAGAAGTGTGCAGCTCACAGAGCAATGTCTACACTGATACACTGTAACAGACCAGCAGAGATGTGTGCAGCTCACAGAGCATTGTCTACATTGATACATTGTAACAGACCAGCAGAGAGATGTGTGCAGCTCACAGAGCATTGTCTACACTGATACACTGTAACAGACCAGCAGAGATGTGTGCAGCTCACAGAGTATTGTCTACACTGATACACTGTAACAGACCAGCAGAGATGTGTGCAGCTCACAGAGCACTGTCTACATTGATACATTGTAACAGACCAGCAGAGAGATGTGTGCAGCTCACAGAGCATTGTCTACACTGATACACTGTAACAGACCAGCAGAGAGATGTGTGCAGCTCACAGAGCATTGTCTGCACTGATACATTGTAACAGACCAGGAGAGATGTGTGCAGCTCACAGAGCATTGTCTGCACTGATACACTGTAACAGACCAGCAGAGAGATGTGTGCAGCTCACAGAGTATTGTCTACACTGATACATTGTAACAGACCAGCAGAGATGTGTGCAGCTCACAGAGCATTGTCTGCACTGATACACTGTAACAGACCAGCAGAGAGATGTGTGCAGCTCACAGAGCATTGTCTGCACTGATACATTGTAACAGACCAGGAGAGATGTGTGCAGCTCACAGAGTATTGTCTACACTGATACATTGTAACAGACCAGCAGAGATGTGTGCAGCTCACAGAGCATTGTCTGCACTGATACATTGTAACAGACCAGCAGAGATGTGTGCAGCTCACAGAGTATTGTCTACACTGATACATTGTAACAGAACAGCAGAGATGTGTGCAGCTCACAGAGCATTGTCTACACTGATACACTGTAACAGACCAGCAGAGAGATGTGTGCAGCTCACAGAGCATTGTCTACATTGATACATTGTAACAGACCAGTAGAGAGATGTGTGCAGCTCACAGAGCATTGTCTACATTGATACATTGTAACAGACCAGCAGAGAGATGTGTGCAGCTCACAGAGCATTGTCTACATTGATACACTGTAACATACCAGCAGAGAGATGTGTGCAGCTCACAGATCATTGTCTACACTGATACACTGTAACAGACAAGCAGAGAGATGTGTGCAGCTCACAGAGCATTGTCTACACTGATACACTGTAACAGACCAGCAGAGAGATGTGTGCAGCTCACAGAGCATTGTCTACACTGATACATTGTAACAGACCAGCAGAGATGTGTGCACCTCACAGAGCATTGTCTGCATTGATACTCTGTAACAGACCAGCAGAGATGTGTGCAGCTCACAGAGAATTGTCTACACTGATACATTGTAACAGACCAGCAGAGAGATGTGTGCAGCTAACAGAGCATTGTCTACACTGATACATTGTAACAGACCAGCAGAGAGATGTGTGCAGCTCACAGAGCATTGTCTACACTGATACACTGTAACAGACCAGCAGAGATGTGTGCAGCTCACAGAGCATTGTCTACACTGATACACTGTCACAGACCAGCAGAGATGTGTGCAGCTCACAGAGCATTGTCTGCACTGATACACTGTAACAGACCAGCAGAGATGTGTGCAGCTCACAGAGCATTGTCTACACTGATACACTGTAACAGACCAGCAGAGATGTGTGCAGCTCACAGAGCAGTCTACACTGATACATTGTAACAGACCAGCAGAGAGATGTGTGCAGCTCACAGAGCATTGTCTACACTGATACACTGTAAGAAACCAGCAGAGATGTGTGCAGCTCATAGAGCATTGTCTACACTGATACACTGTAACAGACCAGCAGAGATGTGTGCAGCTCACAGAGCAGTCTACACTGATACATTGTAACAGACCAGCAGAGAGATGTGTGCAGCTCACAGAGCATTGTCTACACTTATACACTGTAAGAAACCAGCAGAGATGTGTGCAGCTCATAGAGCATTGTCTACACTGATACACTGTAACAGACCAGCAGAGATGTGTGCAGCTCACAGAGCATTGTCTACACTAATACACTGTAACAGACCAGCAGAGAGATGTGCAGCTCACAGAACATTGTCTACACTGATACATTGTAACAGACCAGCAGGGATGTGTGCAGCTCACAGAGCACTGTCTTCACTGATACACAGTAACAGACCAGCAGAGATGTCTGCAGCTCACAGAGCATTGTCTACACTGATACACAGTAACAGACCAGCAGAGAGATATGTGCAGCTCACAGACCATTGTCTACATTGATACATTGTAACAGACCAGCAGAGAGATGTGTGCAGCTCACAGAGCATTGTCTACACTGATACACTGTAACAGACCAGCAGAGATGTGTGCAGCTCACAGAGCATTGTCTGCACTGATACACAGTAACAAACCAGCAGAGAGATGTGTGCAGCTCACAGAGCATTGTCTACATTGATACATTGTAACAGACCAGCAGAGAGGTGTGTGCAGCTCACAGAGCATTGTCTACACTGATACACTGTAACAGACCAGCAGAGATGTGTGCAGCTCACAGAGCATTGTCTACACTGATACATTGTAACAGACCAGCAGAGAGATGTGTGCACCTCCCAGAGCATTGTCTGCAATGATACATTGTAACAGACCAGCAGAGATGTGTGCAGCTCACAGAGCATTGTCTACACTGATACATTGTAACAGACCAGCAGAGAGATGTGCGCAGCTCACAGAGCATTGTCTGCACTGATACACTGTAACAGACCAGCAGAGATGTGTGCAGCTCACAGAGCATTGTCTACACTGATACACTGTAACAGACCAGCAGAGATGTGTGCAGCTCACAGAGCATTGTCTACACTGATACACTGTAACAGACCAGCAGAGATGTGTGCAGCTCACAGAGCATTGTCTACATTGATACATTGTAACAGACCAGCAGAGAGGTGTGTGCAGCTCACTGAGCATTGTCTACACTGATACATTGTAACAGACCTGCAGAGAGATGTGTGCACCTCACAGAGCATTGTCTGCATTGATACACTGTAACAGACCAGCAGAGAGATGTGTGCAGCTCACAGAGCATTATCTACACTGATACATTGTAACAGAACAGCAGGGATGTGTGCAGCTCACAGAGCATTGTCTACACTGATACACTGTAACAGACCAGCAGAGATGTGTGCAGATCACAGAGCACTGTCTACGCTGATACATTGTAACAGACCAGCAGAGAGATGTGTGCAGCTCACAGAGCATTGTCTACACTGATACATTGTAACAGACCAGCAGGGATGTGTGCAGCTCACAGAGCATTGTCTTCACTGATACACTGTAACAGACCAGCAGAGATGTGTGCAGCTCACAGAGCATTGTCTACATTGATACATTGTAAGAGACCAGAAGAGAGATGTGTGCAGCTCACAGAGCATTGTCTGCACTGATACATTGTAACAGACCAGCAGGGATGTGTGCAGCTCACAGAGCATTGTCTTCACTGATACACTGTAACAGACCAGCAGAGATGTGTGCAGCTCACAGAGCATTGTCTACATTGATACATTGTAAGAGACCAGAAGAGAGATGTGTGCAGCTCACAGAGCATTGTCTGCACTGATACATTGTAACAGACCAGCAGAGATGTGTGCAGCTCACAGAGCATTGTCTACACTGATACACTGTAACAGACCAGCAGAGAGATGTGTGCAGCTCACAGAGCATTGTCTACACTGATACACAGTAACAGACCAGCAGAGAGATGTGTGCAGCTAACAGACCATTGTCTACATTGATACATTGTAACAGACCAGCAGAGATGTGTGCAGCTCACAGAGCATTGTCTACACTGATACATTGTAACAGACCAGCAGAGATGTGTGCAGCTCACAGAGCATTGTCTATATTGATACATTGTAACAGACCAGCAGAGTTGTGTGCAGCTTACAGAGCATTGTCTACACTGATACATTGTAACAGACCAGCAGAGATGTGTGCAGCTCACAGAGCATTGTATACACTGATACACTGTAACAGACCAGCAGGGATGTGTGCAGCTCACAGAGCATTGTCTACACTGATACATTGTAACAGACCAGCAGAGATGTGTGCAGCTCACAGAGCATTGTCTACACTGATACACTGTAACAGACCAGCAGAGAGATGTGTGCAGTTCACAGAGCATTGTCTGCACTGATACACTGTAACAGACCAGCAGAGATGTCTGCAGCTCACAGAGCATTGTCTACACTGATACACTGTAACAGACCAGCAGAGATGTGTGCAGCTCACAGAGCATTGTCTACACTGATACAATGTAACAGACCAGCAGAGATGTGTGCAGCTCACAGAGCATTGTCTGCACTGATACACTGTAACAGACCAGCAGAGATGTGTGCAGCTCACAGAGCATTGTCTACACTGATACACTGTAACAGACCAGCAGAGATGTGTGCAGCTCACAGAGCATTGTCTACACTGATACATTGTAAGAGACCAGCAGAGAGATGTGTGCAGCTCACAGAGCATTGTCTGCACTGATACACTGTAACAGACCAGCAGAGATGTGTGCAGCTCACAGAGCATTGTCTACACTGATACAATGTAACAGACCAGCAGAGATGTGTGCAGCTCACAGAGCATTGTCTGCACTGATACACTGTAACAGACCAGCAGAGATGTGTGCAGCTCACAGAGCATTGTCTACACTGATACAATGTAACAGACCAGCAGAGATGTGTGCAGCTCACAGAGCATTGTCTGCACTGATACACTGTAACAGACCAGCAGAGATGTGTGCAGCTCACAGAGCATTGTCTACACTGATACACTGTAACAGACCAGCAGAGATGTGTGCAGCTCACAGAGCATTGTCTACACTGATACAATGTAACAGACCAGCAGAGATGTGTGCAGCTCACAGAGCATTGTCTGCACTGATACACTGTAACAGACCAGCAGAGATGTGTGCAGCTCACAGAGCATTGTCTACACTGATACACTGTAACAGACCAGCAGAGATGTGTGCAGCTCACAGAGCATTGTCTACACTGATACAATGTAACAGACCAGCAGAGATGTGTGCAGCTCACAGAGCATTGTCTGCACTGATACACTGTAACAGACCAGCAGAGATGTGTGCAGCTCACAGAGCATTGTCTACACTGATACACTGTAACAGACCAGCAGAGATGTGTGCAGCTCACAGAGCATTGTCTACACTGATACATTGTAAGAGACCAGCAGAGAGATGTGTGCAGCTCACAGAGTATTGTCTACACTGATACATTGTAACAGACCAGCAGAGAGATGTGTGCAGCTCACAGAGCATTGTCTACACTGATACATTGTAACAGACCAGCAGAGAGATGTGTGCAGCTCACAGAGCATTGTCTACACTGATACATTGTAACAGACCAGCAGAGAGATGTCTGCAGCTCACAGAGCATTGTCTACACTGATACCCTGTAACAGACCAGCAGAGATGTGCGCAGCTCACAGAGCATTGTCTACACTGATACCCTGTAACAGACCAGCAGAGAGATGTGTGCAGCTCACAGAGCATTGTCTACACTGATACACTGTAACAGACCAGCAGAGAGATGTGTGCAGCTCACAGAGCATTGTCTACACTGATACCCTGTAACAGACCAGCAGAGATGTGTGCAGCTCACAGAGCATTGTCTGCACTGATACATTGTAACAGACCAGTAGAGATGTGTGCAGCTCACAGAACATTGTCTGCACTGATACATTGTAACAGACCAGTAGAGATGTGTGCAGCTCACAGAGCATTGTCTACACTGATACACTGTAACAGACCAGCAGAGATGTGTGCAGCTCACAGAGCATTGTCTACACTGATACATTGTAACAGACCAGCAGGGATGTGTGCAGCTCACAGAGCATTGTCTTCACTGATACACTGTAACAGACCAGCAGAGATGTGTGCAGCACACAGAGCATTGTCTACATTGATACATTGTAAGAGACCAGAAGAGAGATGTGTGCAGCTCACAGAGCATTGTCTGCACTGATACATTGTAACAGACCAGCAGGGATGTGTGCAGCTCACAGAGCATTGTCTTCACTGATACACTGTAACAGACCAGCAGAGATGTGTGCAGCTCACAGAGCATTGTCTACATTGATACATTGTAAGAGACCAGAAGAGAGATGTGTGCAGCTCACAGAGCATTGTCTGCACTGATACATTGTAACAGACCAGCAGAGATGTGTGCAGCTCACAGAGCATTGTCTACACTGATACACTGTAACAGACCAGCAGAGAGATGTGTGCAGCTCACAGAACATTGTCTACACTGATACACAGTAACAGACCAGCAGAGAGATGTGTGCAGCTAACAGACCATTGTCTACATTGATACATTGTAACAGACCAGCAGAGATGTGTGCAGCTCACAGAGCATTGTCTACACTGATACATTGTAACAGACCAGCAGAGATGTGTGCAGCTCACAGAGCATTGTCTATATTGATACATTGTAACAGACCAGCAGAGTTGTGTGCAGCTTACAGAGCATTGTCTACACTGATACATTGCAACAGACCAGCAGAGATGTGTGCAGCTCACAGAGCATTGTATACACTGATACACTGTAACAGACCAGCAGGGATGTGTGCAGCTCACAGAGCATTGTCTACACTGATACATTGTAACAGACCAGCAGAGATGTGTGCAGCTCACAGAGCATTGTCTACACTGATACACTGTAACAGACCAGCAGAGAGATGTGTGCAGTTCACAGAGCATTGTCTGCACTGATACACTGTAACAGACCAGCAGAGATGTCTGCAGCTCACAGAGCATTGTCTACACTGATACACTGTAACAGACCAGCAGAGATGTGTGCAGCTCACAGAGCATTGTCTGCACTGATACACTGTAACAGACCAGCAGAGATGTGTGCAGCTCACAGAGCATTGTCTACACTGATACAATGTAACAGACCAGCAGAGATGTGTGCAGCTCACAGAGCATTGTCTGCACTGATACACTGTAACAGACCAGCAGAGATGTGTGCAGCTCACAGAGCATTGTCTACACTGATACAATGTAACAGACCAGCAGAGATGTGTGCAGCTCACAGAGCATTGTCTGCACTGATACACTGTAACAGACCAGCAGAGATGTGTGCAGCTCACAGAGCATTGTCTACACTGATACACTGTAACAGACCAGCAGAGATGTGTGCAGCTCACAGAGCATTGTCTACACTGATACAATGTAACAGACCAGCAGAGATGTGTGCAGCTCACAGAGCATTGTCTGCACTGATACACTGTAACAGACCAGCAGAGATGTGTGCAGCTCACAGAGCATTGTCTACACTGATACACTGTAACAGACCAGCAGAGATGTGTGCAGCTCACAGAGCATTGTCTACACTGATACATTGTAAGAGACCAGCAGAGAGATGTGTGCAGCTCACAGAGTATTGTCTACACTGATACATTGTAACAGACCAGCAGAGAGATGTGTGCAGCTCACAGAGCATTGTCTACACTGATACACTGTAACAGACCAGCAGAGATGTGTGCAGCTCACAGAGCATTGTCTACACTGATACATTGTAACAGACCAGCAGAGATGTGTGCAGCTCACAGAGCATTGTCTACACTGATACCCTGTAACAGACCAGCAGAGATGTGCGCAGCTCACAGAGCATTGTCTACACTGATACCCTGTAACAGACCAGCAGAGAGATGTGTGCAGCTCACAGAGCATTGTCTACACTGATACACTGTAACAGACCAGCAGAGAGATGTGTGCAGCTCACAGAGCATTGTCTACACTGATACCCTGTAACAGACCAGCAGAGAGATGTGTGCAGCTCACAGAGCATTGTCAAAACTGATACCCTGTAACAGACCAGCAGAGAGATGTGTGCAGCTCACAGAGCATTGTCTACACTGATACACTGTAACAGACCAGCAGAGATGTGTGCAGCTCACAGAGCATTGTCTACACTGATACACTGTAAGAGACCAGCAGAGATGTGTGCAGCTCACAGAGCATTGTCTACACTGATGCACTGTAACAGACCAGCAGAGATGTGTGCAGCTCACAGAGCATTGTCTGCACTGATACACTGTAACAGACCAGCAGAGAGATGTGTGCAGCTCACAGAGCATTGTCTACACTGATACATTGTAACAGACCAGCAGAGTTGTGTGCAGCTCACAGAGCATTGTCTACACTGATACATTGTAACAGACCAGTAGAGATGTGTGCAGCTCACAGAGCATTGTCTGCACTGATACACTGTAACAGACCAGTAGAGATGTGTGCAGCTCACAGAGCATTGTCTACACTGATACACTGTAACAGACCAGGAGAGTTGTGTGCAGCTCACAGAGCATTGTCTACACTGATACATTGTAACAGACCAGCAGAGATGTGTGCAGCTCACAGAGCATTGTATACACTGATACACTGTAACAGACCAGCAGGGATGTGTGCAGCTCACAGAGCATTGTCTACACTGATACATTGTAACAGACCAGCAGAGATGTGTGCAGCTCACAGAGCATTGTCTACACTGATACACTGTAACAGACCAGCAGAGAGATGTGTGCAGTTCACAGAGCATTGTCTGCACTGATACACTGTAACAGACCAGCAGAGAGATGTGTGCAGTCCACAGAGCATTGTCTGCACTGATACACTGTAACAGACCAGCAGAGATGTGTGCAGCTCACAGAGCATTGTCTACACTGATACAATGTAACAGACCAGCAGAGATGTGTGCAGCTCACAGAGCATTGTCTGCACTGATACACTGTAACAGACCAGCAGAGAGATGTGTGCAGCTCACAGAGCATTGTCTACACTGATACACTGTAACAGACCAGCAGAGATGTGTGCAGCTCACAGAGCACTGTCTACACTGATACACTGTAACAGACCAGCAGAGATGTGTGCAGATCACAGATCATTGTCTACATTGATACATTGTAACAGACCAGCAGAGAGATGTGTGCAGCTCACAGAGCATTGTCTGCACTGATACATTGTAACAGACCAGCAGAGATGTGTGCAGCTTACAGAGCATTGTCTACACTGATACACTGTAACAGACCAGCAGAGATGTGTGCAGCTCACAGAGCATTGTCTACACTGATACACTGTAACAGACCAGCAGAGAGATGTGTGCAGCTCACAGAGCATTATCTGCACTGATACATTGTAACAGACCAGCAGAGATGTGTGCAGCTCACAGAGCATTGTCTACACTGATACACTGTAACAGACCAGCAGAGATGTGTGCAGATCACAGATCATTGATACATTGTAACAGACCAGCAGAGATGTGTGCAGCTCACAGAGCATTGTCTACACTGATACATTGTAACAGACCAGTAGAGATGTGTGCAGCTCACAGATCATTGTCTACATTGATACATTGTAACAGACCAGCAGAGAGATGTGTGCAGCTCACAGAGCATTTTCTACACTGATACACTGTAACAGACCAGCAGAGATGTGTGCAGCTCACAGATCATTGTCTACACTGACACACTGTAACAGACCAGTAGAGATGTGTGCAGCTCACAGATCATTGTCTACATTGATACATTGTAACAGACCAGCAGAGAGATGTGTGCAGCTCACAGAGCATTGTCTACACTGATACATTGTAACAGACCAGCAGAGAGGTGTGTGCAGCTCACAGAGCATTGTCTACACTGATACATTGTAACAGACCAGCAGAGAGATGTGTGCAGCTCACAGAGCATTGTCTACACTGATACACTGTAACAGACCAGCAGAGATGTGTGCAGATCACAGAGCACTGTCTACACTGTAACAGACCAGCAGAGATGTTTGCAGCTCACAGACCATTGTCTACATTGATACATTGTAACAGACCAGCAGAGATGTGTGCAGCTCAGAGCATTGTCTACACTGATACACTGTAACAGACCAGCAGAGATGTGTGTAGCTCACAGAGCATTGTCTACACTGATACATTGTAACAGAACAGCAGAGAGAAGTTTGCAGATCAAGGGAGCATTGTCTACACTGATACACTGTAACAGACCAACAGAGATGTGTGCAGCTCACAGAGCATTGTCTACATTGATACATTGTAACAGACCAGCAGAGATGTTTACAGCTCACAGAGCATTGTCTACACTGATACACTGTAACAGACCAGCAGAGATGTGTGCAGCTCACAGAGCATTGTCTGCACTGATACACTGTAACAGACCAGCAGAGATGTGTGCAGCTCACAGAGCATTGTCTACACTGATACACTCTAACAGACCAGCAGAGATGTGTGCAGCTCACAGAGCATTGTCTACACTGATACACTGTAACAGACCAGCAGAGATGTGTGCAGCTCACAGAGCATTGTCTACACTGATACACTGTAACAGACCAGCAGAGATGTGTGCAGCTCACAGAGCATTGTCTACACTGATACACTGTAACAGACCAGCAGAGAGATGTGTGCAACTCACAGAGCACTGTCTACACTGATACATTGTAACAGACCAGCAGAGATGTGTGCAGCTCACAGAGCATTGTCTACACTGATACATTGTAACAGACCAGCAGAGATGTGTGCAGCTCACAGACAATTGTCTACACTGATACACTGTAACAGACCAGCAGAGAGATGTGTGCAGCTAACAGAGCATTGTCTACACTGATACACTGTAACAGACCAGCAGAGAGAAGTTTGCAGATCACAGAGCATTGTCTACACTGATACACTGTAACAGACCAGCAGAGATGTGTGCAGCTCACAGAGCATTGTCTACACTGATACACTGTAACAGACCAGCAGAGATGTGTGCAGCTCACAGAGCATTGTCTACACTGATACACTGTAACAGACCAGCACAGAGATGTGTGCAGCTCACAGAGCATTGTCTACACTGATACATTGTAACAGACTAGCAGAGATGTGTGCAGCTCACAGAGCATTGTCTACACTGATACATTGTAACAGACCAGCAGAGAGGTGTGTGCAGCTCACAGAGCATTGTCTACACTGATACATTGTAACAGACCAGCAGAGAGGTGTGTGCAGCTCACAGAGCATTGTCTACACTGATACATTGTAACAGACCAGCAGAGATGTGTGCAGCTCACAGAGCATTGTCTACACTGATACATTGTAAGAGACCAGCAGAGAGATGTGTGCAGCTCACAGAGCATTGTCTACACTGATACACTGTAACATACCAGCAGAGAGATGTGTGCAGCTCACAGAGCACTGTCTACACTGATACATTGTAACAGACCAGCAGGGATGTGTGCAGCTCACAGAGCACTGTCTTCACTGATACACTGTAACAGACCAGCAGAGAGATGTGTGCAGCTCACAGAGCATTGTCTACACTGATACATTGTAACAGACCAGCAGAGATGTATGCAGCTCACAGAGCATTATCTACACTGATACACTGTAACAGACTAGCAGAGATGTGTGCAGCTCACAGAGCATTGTCTACATTGATACATTGTAACAGACCAGCAGAGAGATGTGTGCAGCTCACAGAGCATTGTCTACACTGATACATTGTAACAGACCAGCAGAGAGATGTGTGCACCTCACAGAGCATTGTCTGCACTGATACATTGTAACAGACCAGCAGAGATGTGTGCAGCTCACAGAGCATTGTCTACACCAATACACTGTAACAGACCAGCAGAGATGTGTGCAGCTCACAGAGCATTGTCTACACTGATACACTGTAACAGACCAGCAGAGATGTGTGCAGCTCACAGAGCATTGTCTACACTGATACATTGTAACAGAACAGCAGGGATGTGTGCAGCTCACAGAGCATTGTCTACACTGATACACTGTAACAGACCAGCAGAGATGTGTGCAGCTCACAGAGCATTGTCTACACTGATACACTGTAACAGACCAGCAGAGACATGTGTGCAGCTCACAGAGCATTGTCTACATTGATACATTGTAACAGACCAGCAGAGATGTGTGCAGCTCACAGAGCATTGCCTACACTGATACATTGTAACAGACCAGCAGAGATGTGTGCAGCTCACAGAGCATTGTCTACATTGATACATTGTAATAGACCAGCAGAGATGTGTGCAGCTCAGAGCATTGTCTACACTGATACACGGTAACAGACCAGTAGAGATGTGTGCAGCTCACAGAGCATTGTCTACATTGATACATTGTAACAGACCAGCAGAGAGATGTGTGCAGCTCATAGAGCATTGTCTACACTGATACACTGTAACAGACCAACAGAGATGTGTGCAGCTCACAGAGCATTGTCTACACTGATACACTGTAACAGACCAGCAGAGAGAAGTTTGCAGATCACAGAGCATTGTCTACACTGATACACTGTAACAGACCAACAGAGATGTGTGCAGCTCACAGAGCATTGTCTGCACTGATACACTGTAACAGACCAGCAGAGAAGTTTGCAGCTCACAGACCATTGTCTACATTGATACATTGTAACAGACCAGCAGAGATGTGCGCAGCTCACAGAGCATTGTCTACACTGATACACTGTAACAGACCAGCAGAGAGATGTGTGCAGCTAACAGAGCATTGTCTACACTGATACACTGTAACAGACCAGCAGAGAGAAGTTTGCAGATCACAGAGCATTGTCTACACTGATACACTGTAACAGACCAGCAGAGATGTGTGCAGCTCACAGAGCATTGTCTACACTGATACATTGTAACAGACCAGCAGAGAGATGTGTGCAGCTCACAGAGCATTGTCTACACTGATACACTGTAACAGACCAGCAGAGAGATGTGTGCAGCTCACAGAGCATTGTCTACACTGATACACTGTAACAGACCAGCAGAGATGTGTGCAGCTCACAGAGCATTGTCTACACTGATACACAGTAACAGACCAGTAGAGAGATGTGTGCAGCTCTCAGACCATTGTCTACATTGATATATTGTAACAGACCAGCAGAGATGTGTGCAGCTCACAGAGCATTGTCTACACTGATACACTGTAACAGACCAGCAGAGAGATGTGTGCAGCTCACAGAGCATTGTCTACACTGATACATTGTAACAGACCAGCAGAGAGATGTGTGCAGCTCACAGAGCATTGTCTACACTGATACATTGTAACAGACCAGCAGAGAGGTGTGTGCAGCTCACAGAGCATTGTCTACACTGATACATTGTAACAGACCAGCAGAGAGATGTGTGTAGCTCACAGAGCATTGTCTACACTGATACACTGTAACAGACCAGCAGAGATGTGTGCAGCTCACAGAGCAATGTCTACACTGATACACTGTAACATCCCAGCAGAGAAGTGTGCAGCTCACAGAGCAATGTCTACACTGATACATTGTAACAGACCAGCAGAGATGTGTGCAGCTCACAGAGCATTGTCTGCACTGATACACTGTAACAGACCAGTAGAGATGTGTGCAGCTCACAGAGCATTGTCTACACTGATACACTGTAACAGACCAGCAGAGATGTGTGCAGCGCACAGAGTATTGTCTACACTGATACACTGTAACAGACCAGCAGAGATGTGTGCAGCGCACAGAGTATTGTCTACACTGATACACTGTAACAGACCAGCAGAGAGATGTGTGCAGATCTCAGACCATTTTCTACACTGAAACACTGTAACAGACCAGCAGAGATGTGTGCAGCTCACAGAGCATTCATTGTCTGCACTGATACACTGTAACAGACCAGCAGAGATGTGTGCAGCTCACAGAGCATTGTCTGCACTGATACACTGTAACAGACCAGCAGGGATGTGTGCAGCTCACAGAGCATTGTCTACACTGATACACTGTAACAGACCAGCAGAGATGTGTGCATATCACAGAGCACTGTCTACACTGATACATTGTAACAGACCAGTAGAGAGATGTGTGCAGCTCACAGAGCATTGTCTACACTGATACACTGTAACAGACCAGCAGAGATGTGTGCAGATCACAGAGCATTGTCTACACTGATACATTGTAACAGACCTGCAGAGAGATGTGTGCAGCTAACAGAGCATTGTCTACACTGATACATTGTAACAGACCAGCAGAGATGTGTGCAGCTCACAGAGCATTGTCTACACTGATACACTGTAACAGACCAGCAGGGATGTGTGCAGCTCACAGAGCATTGTGTACACTGATACACTGTAACAGACCATCAGAGAGATGTGTGCAGCTCACAGAGCATTGTCTACACTGATACACTGTAACAGACCAGCAGAGATGTGTGCAGCTCACAGAGCATTGTCAACACTGATACACTGTAACAGACCAGCAGAGATGTGTGCAGCTCACAGAGCATTGTCTGCACTGATAGATTGTAACAGACCAGCAGAGATGTGTGCAGCTCACAGAGCATTGTCTACACTGATACATTGTAACAGACCAGCAGAGATGTGTGCAGCTCACAGAGCATTGTCTGCACTGATAGATTGTAACAGACCAGCAGATAGATGTGTGCAGCTCACAGAGCATTGTCTACACTGATACACTGTAACAGACCAGCAGAGAGATGTGTGCAGCTCACAGAGCATTGTCTGCACTGATACATTGTAACAGACCAGCAGAGAGATGTGTGCAGCTCACAGAGCATTGTCTACACTGATACATTGTAACAGACCAGCAGAGATGTGTGCAACTCACAGAGCATTGTCTGCACTGATACACTGTAACAGACCAGCAGAGAGATGTGCGCAGCTCACAGAGCATTGTCTACACTGATACACTGTAACAGACCAGCAGGGATGTGTGCAGCTCACAGAGCATTGTCTACACTGATACACTGTAACAGACCAGCAGAGAGATGTGTGCAGCTCACAGAGCATTGTCTACACTGATACACTGTAACAGACCAGCAGAGAGATGTGTGCAGCTCACAGAGCATTGTCTACACTGATACATTGTAACAGACCAGCAGAGAGATGTGTGCAGCTCACAGAGCACTGTCTGCACTGATACATTGTAACAGACCTGCAGAGAGATGTGTGCAGTTCATAGGGCATTGTCTACACTGATACACTGTAACAGACCAGCAGAGAGATGTGTGCAGCTCACAGAGCATTGTCTGCACTGATTCATTGTAACAGACCAGTAGAGATGTGTGCAGCTCACAGAAAGTTGTCTGCACTGATAGATTGTAACAGACCAGCAGAGATGTGTGCAGCTCACAGAGCATTGTCTACACTGATACATTGTAACAGACCAGCAGAGATGTGTGCAGCTCACAGAGCATTGTCTACACTGATACACTGTAACAGACCAGCAGAGATGTGTGCAGCTCACAGAGCATTGTCTACGCTGATACACTGTAACAGACCAGCAGAGAGATGTGTGCAGCTCACAGAGCATTGTCTACACTGATACATTGTAACAGACCAGCAGAGATGTGTGCAACTCACAGAGCATTGTCTGCACTGATACATTGTAACAGACCAGCAGAGAGATGTGTGCAGCTCACAGAGCATTGTCTACACTGATACACTGTAACAGACCAGCAGAGAGATGTGTGCAGCTCACAGAGCATTGTCTACACTGATACATTGTAACAGACCAGCAGGGATGTGTGCAGCTCACAGAGCATTGTCTACACTGATACACTGTAACAGACCAGTAGAGAGATGTGTGCAGCTAAGAGCATTGTCTACACTGATACACTGTAACAGACCAGCAGAGAGATGTGTGCAGCTCACAGAGCATTGTCTACACTGATACACTGTAACAGACCAGCAGAGAGATGTGTGCAGCTCACAGAGCATTGTCTGCACTGATACATTTTAACAGACCAGCAGAGATGTGTGCAGCTCACAGAGCATTGTCTACACTGATACACTGTAACAGACCAGCAGAGATGTGTGCAGCTCACAGAGCATTGTCTACACTGATACACTGTAACAGACCAGCAGACATGTGTGCAGCTCACAGAGCATTGTCTACACTGATACACTGTAACAGACCAGCAGAGATGTGTGCAGCTCACAGAGCATTGTCTACACTGATACACTGTAACAGACCAGCAGAGATGTGTGCAGCTCACAGAGCATTGTCTACACTGATACATTGTAACAGAACAGCAGAGATGTGTGCAGCTCACAGAGCACTGTCTACACTGATACACTGTAACAGACCAGCAGAGAGATGTGTGCAGCTCACAGAGCATTGTCTACACTGATACACTGTAACAGACCAGCAGACATGTGTGCAGCTCACAGAGCATTGTCTACACTGATACATTGTAACAGACCAGCAGAGAGATGTATGCAGCTCACAGAGCATTGTCTACACTGATACACTGTAACAGACCAGCAGAGAGAAGTTTGCAGATCACAGAGCATTGTCTACACTGATACACTGTAACAGACCAGCAGAGATGTGTACAGCTCACAGAGCATTGTCTGCACTGCTACACTGTAACAGACCAGCAGAGATGAGTGCAGCTCACAGAGCATTGTCTACACTGATACACTGTAACAGACCAGCAGAGAGATGGGTGCAGCTCACAGAACATTGTCTGCACTGATACATTGTAACAGACCAGTAGAGATGTGTGCAGCTCACAGAAAGTTGTCTGCACTGATACATTGTAACAGACCAGTAGAGATGTGTGCAGCTCACAGAGCATTGTCTACACTGATACACTGTAACAGACCAGCAGAGATGTGTGCAGCTCACAGAGCATTGTCTGCACTGATACATTGTAACAGACCAGTAGAGATGTGTGCAGCTCACAGAGCATTGTCTACACTGATACATTGTAACAGACTAGCAGAGATGTGTGCACCTCACAGAGCATTGTCTACACTGATACAT
The DNA here is from genome assembly GCF_046119375.1 of Phyllobates terribilis. Lineage (NCBI taxonomy): Eukaryota > Metazoa > Chordata > Amphibia > Anura > Dendrobatidae > Phyllobates > Phyllobates terribilis. Next base: position 30,988,595 of record NW_027362763.1, read on the forward strand.
TGTAACAGACCAGCAAAGAGATGTGTGCAGCTCACAGAGCATTGTCTACACTGATACATTGTAACAGACCAGCAGAGATGTGTGCAGCTCACAGAGCATTGTCTACACTGATACACTGTAACAGACCAGCAGAGATGTGTGCAGCTCACAGAGCATTGTCTGCACTGCTACACTGTAACAGACCAGCAGAGAGAAGTTTGCAGATCACAGAGCATTGTCTGCACTGATACACTGTAACAGACCAGCAGAGATGTGTGCAGCTCACAGAGCATCGTCTACACTGATACACTGTAACAGACCAGCAGAGATGTGTGCAGCTCACAGAGCATTGTCTGCACTGCTACACTGTAACAGACCAGCAGAGATGTGTGCAGCTCACAGAGCATTGTCTACACTGATACACTGTAACAGACCAGCAGAGATGTGTGCAGCTCACAGAGCATTGTCTACACTGATACACTGTAACAGACCAGCAGAGATGTGTGCAGCTCACAGAGCATTGTCTGCACTGCTACACTGTAACAGACCAGCAGAGATGTGTGCAGATCACAGAGCATTGTCTGCACTGATACACTGTAACAGACCAGCAGAGATGTGTGCAGCTCACAGAGCATTGTCTACACTGATACACTGTAACAGACCAGCAGAGATGTGTGCAGATCACAGAGCATTGTCTGCACTGATACACTGTAACAGACCAGCAGAGATGTGTGCAGCTCACAGAGCATTGTCTACACTGATACACTGTAACAGACCAGCAGAGATGTGTGCAGCTCACAGAGCATTGTCTGCACTGCTACACTGTAACAGACCAGCAGAGAGAAGTTTGCAGATCACAGAGCATTGTCTGCACTGATACACTGTAAAAGACCAGCAGAGATGTGTGCAGCTCACAGAGCATCGTCTACACTGATACACTGTAACAGACCAGCAGAGAGATGTGTGCAGCTCACAGAGCATTGTCTACACTGATACATTGTAACCGAACAGCAGAGAGAAGTTTGCAGATCACAGAGCATTGTCTACACTGATACATTGTAACAGACCAGCAGAGATGTGTGCAGCTCACAGAGCATTGTCTACACTGATACATTGTAACAGACCAGCAGAGATGTGTGCAGCTCACAGAGCATTGTCTGCACTGATACATTGTAACAGACCAGCAGAGATGTGTGCAGCTCACAGAGCATTGTCTACACTGATACACTGTAACAGACCAGCAGAGAGATGTGTGCAGCTCACAGAGCATTGTCTACACTGATACATTGTAACAGACCATCAGAGATGTGTGCAGCTCACAGAGCATTGTCTACACTGATACACTGTAAGAGACCAGAAGAGATGTGTGCAGCTTACAGAGCATTGTCTGCACTGATACATTGTAACAGACCAGCAGAGATGTGTGCAGCTTACAGAGCATTGTCTGCACTGATACATTGTAACAGACCAGCAGAGATGTGTGCAGCTCACAGAGCATTGTCTACACTGATACACTATAACAGACCAGCAGAGAGATGTGTGCAGCTCACAGAGCATTGTCTACACTGATACATTGTAACAGACCAGCAGAGATGTGTGCAGCTCACAGAGCATTGTCTGCACTGATACACTGTAACAGACCAGCAAAGAGATGTGTGCAGCTCACAGAGCATTGTCTGCACTGATACACTGTAACAGACCAGCAGAGAGATGTGTGCAGCTCACAGAGCATTGTCTGCACTGATACACTGTAACAGACCAGCAAAGAGATGTGTGCAGCTCACAGAGCATTGTCTACACTGATACACTGTAACAGACCAGCAGATATGTGTGCAGCTCACAGAGCATTGTCAACACTGATACACTGTAACAGACCAGCAGAGAGATGTGTGCAGCTCACAGAGCATTGTCTACACTGATACACTGTAACAGACCAGCAGAGATGTGTGCAGCTCACAGAGCATTGTCTTCACTGATACACTGTAATAGACCAGCAGAGAGATGTGTGCAGCTCAGAGCATTGTCTACACTGATACACTGTAACAGACCAGCAGAGAGATGTGTGCAGCTCACAGAGCATTGTCTACACTGATACATTGTAACAGACCAGCAGAGAGATGTGTACAGCTCACAGAGCATTGTCTGCACTGCTACACTGTAACAGACCAGCAGAGAGATGTGTGCAGCTCACAGAGCATTGTCTACACTGATACACTGTAACAGACCAGCAGAGAGATGTGTGCAGCTCACAGAGCATTGTCTACACTGATACACTGTAACAGACCAGCAGAGAGATGTGTGCAGCTCACAGAGCATTGTCTGCACTGATACATTGTAACAGACCAGCAGAGATGTGTGCAGCTCACAGAGCATTGTCTGCACTGATACACTGTAACAGACCAGCAGAGATGTGTGCAGCTCACAGAGCATTGTCTACACTGATACACTGTAACAGACCAGCAGAGATGTGTGCAGATCACAGAGCATTGTCTGCACTGATACACTGTAACAGACCAGCAGAGATGTGTGCAGCTCACAGAGCATTGTCTACACTGATACACTGTAACAGACCAGCAGAGATGTGTGCAGCTCACAGAGCATTGTCTGCACTGCTACACTGTAACAGACCAGCAGAGAGAAGTTTGCAGATCACAGAGCATTGTCTGCACTGATACACTGTAAAAGACCAGCAGAGATGTGTGCAGCTCACAGAGCATCGTCTACACTGATACACTGTAACAGACCAGCAGAGAGATGTGTGCAGCTCACAGAGCATTGTCTACACTGATACATTGTAACCGAACAGCAGAGAGAAGTTTGCAGATCACAGAGCATTGTCTACACTGATACATTGTAACAGACCAGCAGAGATGTGTGCAGCTCACAGAGCATTGTCTACACTGATACATTGTAACAGACCAGCAGAGATGTGTGCAGCTCACAGAGCATTGTCTGCACTGATACATTGTAACAGACCAGCAGAGATGTGTGCAGCTCACAGAGCATTGTCTACACTGATACACTGTAACAGACCAGCAGAGAGATGTGTGCAGCTCACAGAGCATTGTCTACACTGATACATTGTAACAGACCATCAGAGATGTGTGCAGCTCACAGAGCATTGTCTACACTGATACACTGTAAGAGACCAGAAGAGATGTGTGCAGCTTACAGAGCATTGTCTGCACTGATACATTGTAACAGACCAGCAGAGATGTGTGCAGCTTACAGAGCATTGTCTGCACTGATACATTGTAACAGACCAGCAGAGATGTGTGCAGCTCAAAGAGCATTGTCTGCACTGATACATTGTAACAGACCAGCAGAGATGTGTGCAGCTCACAGAGCATTGTCTACACTGATACACTATAACAGACCAGCAGAGAGATGTGTGCAGCTCACAGAGCATTGTCTACACTGATACATTGTAACAGACCAGCAGAGATGTGTGCAGCTCACAGAGCATTGTCTGCACTGATACATTGTAACAGACCAGCAGAGATGTGTGCAGCTCACAGAGCATTGTCTGCACTGATACACTGTAACAGACCAGCAAAGAGATGTGTGCAGCTCACAGAGCATTGTCTGCACTGATACACTGTAACAGACCAGCAGAGAGATGTGTGCAGCTCACAGAGCATTGTCTGCACTGATACACTGTAACAGACCAGCAAAGAGATGTGTGCAGCTCACAGAGCATTGTCTACACTGATACACTGTAACAGACCAGCAGATATGTGTGCAGCTCACAGAGCATTGTCAACACTGATACACTGTAACAGACCAGCAGAGAGATGTGTGCAGCTCACAGAGCATTGTCTACACTGATACACTGTAACAGACCAGCAGAGATGTGTGCAGCTCACAGAGCATTGTCTTCACTGATACACTGTAATAGACCAGCAGAGAGATGTGTGCAGCTCAGAGCATTGTCTACACTGATACACTGTAACAGACCAGCAGAGAGATGTGTGCAGCTCACAGAGCATTGTCTACACTGATACATTGTAACAGACCAGCAGAGAGATGTGTACAGCTCACAGAGCATTGTCTGCACTGCTACACTGTAACAGACCAGCAGAGAGATGTGTGCAGCTCACAGAGCATTGTCTACACTGATACACTGTAACAGACCAGCAGAGAGATGTGTGCAGCTCACAGAGCATTGTCTACACTGATACACTGTAACAGACCAGCAGAGAGATGTGTGCAGCTCACAGAGCATTGTCTGCACTGATACATTGTAACAGACCAGCAGAGATGTGTGCAGCTCACAGAGCATTGTCTGCACTGATACATTGTAACAGACCAGTAGAGAAGTGTGCAGCTCACAGAGCATTGTCTACATTGATACATTGTAACAGACCAGCAGAGATGTGTGCAGCTCACAGAGTATTGTCTACACTGATACACTGTAACAGACCAGCAGAGATGTGTGCAGCTCACAGAGCATTGTCTACATTGATACATTGTAACAGACCAGCAGAGAGATGTGTGCAGCTCACAGAGCATTGTCTACACTGATACATTGTAACAGACCAGGAGAGATGTGTGCAGCTCACAGAGCATTGTCTACACTGATACACTGTAACAGACCAGCAGAGAGATGTGTGCAGCTCACAGAGCATTGTCTGCACTGATACATTGTAACAGACCAGGAGAGATGTGTGCAGCTCACAGAGCATTGTCTGCACTGATACACTGTAACAGACCAGCAGAGAGATGTGTGCAGCTCACAGAGCATTGTCTGCACTGATACACTGTAACAGACCAGCAGAGAGATGTGTGCAGCTCACAGAGCATTGTCTGCACTGATACACTGTAACAGACCAGCAGAGAGATGTGTGCAGCTCACAGAGCATTGTCTGCACTGATAGATTGCAACAGACCAGCAGAGAGATGTGTGCAGCTCACAGAGCATTGTCTGCACTGATAGATTGTAACAGACCAGCAGAGAGATGTGTGCAGCTCACAGAGCATTGTCTACACTGATACACTGTAACAGACCAGCAGAGAGATGTGTGCAGCTCACAGAGCATTGTCTACACTGATACATTGTAACAGACCAGCAGAGATGTGTGCAACTCACAGAGCATTGTCTGCACTGATACATTGTAACAGACCAGCAGAGAGATGTGTGCAGCTCACAGAGAATTGTCTACACTGATACACTGTAACAGACCAGCAGAGAGATGTGTGCAGCTCACAGAGCATTGTCTACACTGATACATTGTAACAGACCAGCAGAGATGTGTGCACCTCACAGAGCATTGTTTACACTGATACACTGTAACAGACCAGCAGAGAGATGTGTGCAGCTCAGAGCATTGTCTACACTGATACACTGTAACAGACCAGCAGAGAGATGTGTGCAGCTCACAGAGCATTGTCTACACTGATACACTGTAACAGACCAGCAGAGAGATGTGTGCAGCTCACAGAGCATTGTCTACACTGATACATTGTAACAGACCAGCAGAGATGTGTGCACCTCACAGAGCATTGTTTACACTGATACACTGTAACAGACCAGCAAAGAGATGTGTGCAGCTCACAGAGCATTGTCTGCACTGATACATTTTAACAGACCAGCAGAGATGTGTGCAGCTCACAGAGCACTGTCTACACTGATACATTGTAACAGACCAGCAGAGATGTGTGCAGCTCACAGAGCATTGTCTACACTGATACATTGTAACAGACCAGCAGAGATGTGTGCAGCTCACAGAGCATTGTCTACACTGATACACTGTAACAGACCAGCAGAGAGATGTGTGCAGCTCACAGAGCACTGTCTACACTGATACACTGTAACAGACCAGCAGACATGTGTGCAGCTCACAGAGCATTGTCTACACTGATACATTGTAACAGACCAGCAGAGAGATGTATGCAGCTCACAGAGCATTGTCTACACTGATACACTGTAACAGACCAGCAGAGAGAAGTTTGCAGATCACAGAGCATTGTCTACACTGATACACTGTAACAGACCAGCAGAGATGTGTACAGCTCACAGATCATTGTCTGCACTGCTACACTGTAACAGACCAGCAGAGATGAGTGCAGCTCACAGAGCACTGTTTGCACTGATACATTGTAACAGACCTGCAGAGAGATGTGTGCAGTTCATAGGGCATTGTCTACACTGATACATTGTAGCAGACCAGTAGAGATGTGTTCAGCTCACAGAAAGTTGTCTGCACTGATACATTGTAACAGACCAGTAGAGATGTGTGCAGCTCACAGAGCATTGTCTACACTGATACACTGTAACAGACCAGCAGAGATGTGTGCAGCTCACAGAGCATTGTCTGCACTGATACACTGTAACAGACCAGCAGAGAGATGTGTGCAGCTCACAGAGCATTGTCTACACTGATACATTGTAACAGACCAGCAGAGAGATGTGTGCACCTCACAGAGCATTGTCTACACTGATACACTGTAACAGACCAGCAAAGAGATGTGTGCAGCTCACAGAGCATTGTCTGCACTGATACATTTTAACAGACCAGCAGAGATGTGAGCAGCTCACAGAGCATTGTCTACACTGATACACTGTAACAGACCAGCAGAGAGAAGTTTGCAGATCACAGAGCATTGTCTACACTGATACATTGTAACAGACCAGCAGAGATGTGTGCAGCTCACAGAGCATTGTCTACACTGATACATTGTAACAGACCAGCAGAGATGTGTGCAGCTCACAGAGCATTGTCTGCACTGATACATTGTAACAGACCAGCAGAGATGTGTGCAGCTCACAGAGCATTGTCTACACTGATACACTGTAACAGACCAGCAGAGAGATGTGTGCAGCTCACAGAGCATTGTCTACACTGATACATTGTAACAGACCAGCAGAGATGTGTGCAGCTCACAGAGCATTGTCTACACTGATACACTGTAAGAGACCAGCAGAGATGTGTGCAGCTTACAGAGCATTGTCTGCACTGATACATTGTAACAGACCAGCAGAGATGTGTGCAGCTTACAGAGCATTGTCTGCACTGATACATTGTAACAGACCAGCAGAGATGTGTGCAGCTCAAAGAGCATTGTCTGCACTGATACATTGTAACAGACCAGCAGAGATGTGTGCAGCTCACAGAGCATTGTCTGCACTGATACATTGTAACAGACCAGCAGAGATGTGTGCAGCTCACAGAGCATTGTCTGCACTGATACACTGTAACAGACCAGCAGAGAGATGTGTGCAGCTCACAGAGCATTGTCTACACTGATACACTGTAACAGACCAGCAGAGATGTGTGCAGCTCACAGAGCATTGTCAACACTGATACACTGTAACAGACCAGCAGAGAGATGTGTGCAGCTCACAGAGCATTGTCTACACTGATACACTGTAACAGACCAGCAGAGATGTGTGCAGCTCACAGAGCATTGTCTACACTGATACACTGTAACAGACCAGCAGAGAGATGTGTGCAGTTCACAGAGCATTGTCTACACTGATACACTGTAACAGACCAGCAGAGAAGTGTGCAGCTCACAGAACATTGTCTGCACTGATACATTGTAACAGACCAGTAGAGATGTGTGCAGCTCACAGAGCATTGTCTACACTGATACACTGTAACAGACCAGCAGAGAGATGTGTGCAGCTCACAGAGCATTGTCTACACTGATACATTGTAACAGACCAGCAGAGAGATGTGTGCAGCTCACAGAGCATTGCCTACACTGATACACTGTAACAGACCAGCAGAGATGTGTGCAGCTCACAGAGCATTGTCTACACTGATACATTGTAACAGACCAGCAGAGATGTGTGCAGCTCACAGAGCATTGTCTGCACTGATACATTGTAACAGACCAGCAGAGATGTGTGCAGCTCACAGAGCATTGTCTGCACTGATACACTGTAACAGACCAGCAGTGAGAAGTTTGCAGATCACAGAGCATAGTCTACACTGATACACTGTAACAGGCCAGCAGAGATGTGTGTAGCTCATAGAGCATTGTCTCCACTGATACATTGTAACAGACCAGCAGAGAGATGTGTGCAGCTCACAGAGCATTGTCTACATTGATACACTGTAACAGACCAGCAGAGATGTGTGCAGCTCACAGAGCATTGTCTACACTGATACACTGTAACAGACCAGCAGAGAGATGTGTGCAGCTCACAGAGCATTGTCTACACTGATACATTGTAACAGACCAGCAGAGATGTGTGCAGCTCACAGAGCATTGTCTGCACTGATACACTGTAACAGACCAGCAGAGAGATGTGTGCAGCTCACAGAGCATTGTCTACATTGATACACTGTAACAGACCAGCAGAGACATGTGTGCAGCTCACAGAGCATTGTCTACACTGATACATTGTAACAGACCAGCAGAGATGTGTGCAGCTCACAGAGCATTGTCTGCACTGATACATTGTAACAGACAAGCAGAGAGGTGTGCATCTCACAGAGTTATTGTCTACACTGATACATTGTAACAGACCAGCAGAGAGATGTGTGTAGCTCACAGGGCATTGTCTACACTGATACATTGTAACAGACCAGCAGAGATGTGTGCAGCTCACAGAGCATTGTCTACATTGATACATTGTAACAGACCAGCAGAGAGATGTGTGCAGCTCACAGAGCATTGTCTACACTGATACATTGTAACAGACCAGCAGAGAGATGTGTGCAGCTCACAGAGCATTGTCTACACTGATACATTGTAACAGACCAGCAGAGATGTGTGCAGCTCACAGAGCATTGTCTACACTGATACATTGTAACAGACCAGCAGAGATGTGTGCAGCTCACAGAGCAGTCTACACTGATACATTGTAACAGACCAGCAGAGAGATGTGTGCAGCTCACAGAGCATTGTCTACACTGATACAATGTAACAGACCAGCAGAGATGTGTGCAGCTCACAGAGCATTGTCTACACTGATACATTGTAACAGACCAGCAGAGATGTGTGCAGCTCACAGAGCATTGTCTACACTGATACACTGTAACAGACCAGCAGAGAGATGTGTGCAGCTCACAGAGCACTGTCTACACTGATACACTGTAACAGACCAGCAGAGAGATGTGTGCAGCTCACAGAGCACTGTCTACACTGATACACTGTAACAGACCAGCAGAGAGATGTGTGCAGCTCACAGAGTATTGTCTACACTGATACATTGTAACAGACCAGCAGAGATGTGTGCAGCTCACAGAGCACTGTCTACACCAATACACTGTAACAGACCAGCAGAGATGTGTGCAGCTCACAGAGTATTGTCTACACTGATACACTGTAACAGACCAGCAGAGAGATGTGTGCAGCTCACAGAGCACTGCCTACACTGATACACTGTAACAGACCAGCAGAGAGATGTGTGCAGCTCACAGAGCATTGTCTACACTGATACAATGTAACAGACCAGCAGAGATGTGTGCAGCTCACAGAGTATTGTCTACACTGATACATTGTAACAGAACAGCAGAGATGTGTGCAGCTCACAGAGAATTGTCTACACTGATACACTGTAACAGACCAGAAGAGATGTGTGCAGCTCACAGATCATTGTCTACACTGATACTTTGTAACAGACCAGCAGAGATGTGTGCAGCTCACAGAGCATTGTCTACACTGATACACTGTAACAGACCAGCAGAGAGATGTGTGCAGCTCACAGAGCATTGTCTACACTGATACACTGTAACAGACCAGCACAGAGATGTGTGCAGCTCACAGAGCATTGTCTACAATGATACATTGTAACAGACTAGCAGAGATGTGTGCAGCTCACAGAGCATTGTCTACACTGATACATTGTAACAGACCAGCAGAGATGTGTGCAGCTCACAGAGTATTGTCTACACTGATACATTGTAACAGACCAGTAGAGACGTGTGCAGCTCACAGAGCATTGTCTACACTGATACACTGTAACAGACCAGCAGAGAGATGTGTGCAGCTCACAGAGCATTGTCTACACTGATACATTGTAACAGACCAGCAGAGAGATGTGTGCAGCTCACAGAGCATTGTCTACACTGATACACTGTAACAGACCAGCAGAGATGTGTGCAGCTCACAGAGCATTGTCTACACTGATACACTGTAACAGACCAGCAGAGAGATGTGTGCAGCTAACAGAGCATTGTCTACACTGATACATTGTAACAGACCAGCAGAGATGCGTGCAGCTCACAGAGCATTGTCTACACTGATACATTGTAACAGACCAGTAGAGATGTGTGCAGCTCACAGAGCATTGTCTACACTGATACATTGTAACAGACCAGTAGAGATGTGTGCAGCTCACAGAGCATTGTCTACACTGATACATTGTAACAGACCAGCAGAGATGTGTTCGGCTCACAGAGCAGTCTACACTGATACATTGTAACAGACCAGCAGAGAGATGTGTGCAGCTCACAGAGCATTGTCTACACTGATACATTGTAACAGACCAGCAGAGATGTGTGCAGCTCACAGAGCATTGTCTACACTGATACATTGTAATAGAACAGCAGAGATGTGTGCAGCTCACAGAGCATTGTCTGCACTGATACACTGTAACAGACCAGCAGAGAGATGTGTGCAGCTCACAGAGCATTGTCTACACTGATACATTGTAACAGACCAGTAGAGATGTGTGCAGCTCACAGAGCATTGTCTACACTGATACATTGTAACAGACCAGTAGAGATGTGTGCAGCTCACAGAGCATTGTCTACACTGATACATTGTAACAGACCAGCAGAGATGTGTGCAGCTCACAGAGCATTGTCTACACTGATACATTGTAACAGACCAGCAGAGATGTGTGCAGCTCACAGAGCATTGTCTGCACTGATACATTGTAACAGACCAGCAGAGATGTGTGCAGCTCACAGAGCATTGTCTACACTGATACATTGTAACAGACCAGTAGAGATGTGTGCAGCTCACAGAGCATTGTCTGCACTGATACATTGTAACAGACCAGCAGAGATGTGTGCAGCTCACAGAGCATTGTCTACACTGATACATTGTAACAGACCAGCAGAGATGTGTGCAGCTCACAGATCATTGTCTACACTGATAAACTGTAACAGACCAGCAGAGAGATGTGTGCAACTCACAGAGCATTGTCTACACTGATACACTGTAACAGACCAGCAGAAAGATGTGTGCAGCTCACAGAGTATTGTCTACACTGATACATTGTAATAGAACAGCAGAGATGTGTGCAGCTCACAGAGCATTGTCTGCACTGATACACTGTAACAGACCAGCAGAGAGATGTGTGCAGCTCACAGAGCATTGTCTACACTGATACATTGTAACAGACCAGCAGAGATGTGTGCAGCTCACAGAGCATTGTCTACACTGATACACTGTAACAGACCAGCAGAGAGATGTGTGCAGCTCACAGAGCACTGTCTACACTGATACACTGTAACAGACTAGCAGAGAGATGTGTGCAGCTCACAGAGCATTGTCTACACTGATACACTGTAACAGACCAGCAGAGATGTGTGCACATCACAGAGCACTGTCTACACTGATACATTGTAACAGACCAGTAGAGAGATGTGTGCAGCTCACAGAGCATTGTCTACACTGATACACTGTAACAGACCAGCAGAGATGTGTGCAGATCACAGAGCATTGTCTACACTGATACACTGTAACAGACCAGCAGGGATGTGTGCAGCTCACAGAGCATTGTGTACACTGATACACTGTAACAGACCATCAGAGAGATGTGTGCAGCTCACATAGCATTGTCTACACTGATACACTGTAACAGACCAGCAGAGATGTGTGCAGCTCACAGAGCATTGTCTACACTGATACATTGTAACAGACCAGCAGAGATGTGTGCAGCTCACAGAGCATTGTCTACACTGATACACTGTAACAGACCAGCAGAGAGATGTGTGCAGCTCACAGAGCATTGTCTACACTGATACATTGTAACAGACTAGCAGAGATGTGTGCACATCACAGAGCACTGTCTACACTGATACATTGTAACAGACCAGTAGAGAGATGTGTGCAGCTCACAGAGCATTGTCTACACTGATACACTGTAACAGACCAGCAGAGATGTGTGCACATCACAGAGCACTGTCTACACTGATACATTGTAACAGACCAGTAGAGAGATGTGTGCAGCTCACAGAGCATTGTCTACACTGATACACTGTAACAGACCAGCAGAGATGTGTGCAGATCACAGAGCATTGTCTACACTGATACACTGTAACAGACCAGCAGGGATGTGTGCAGCTCACAGAGCATTGTCTACACTGATACACTGTAACAGACCAGCAGAGATGTGTGCAGCTCACAGAGCATTGTGTACACTGATACACTGTAACAGACCATCAGAGAGATGTGTGCAGCTCACATAGCATTGTCTACACTGATACACTGTAACAGACCAGCAGAGATGTGTGCAGCTCACAGAGCATTGTCTACACTGATACATTGTAACAGACCAGCAGAGATGTGTGCAGCTCACAGAGCATTGTCTGCACTGATAGATTGTAACAGACCAGCAGAGAGATGTGTGCAGCTCACAGAGCATTGTCTGCACTGATACATTGTAACAGACCAGCAGAGATGTGTGCAGCTCACAGAGCATTGTCTACACTGATACATTGTAACAGACAGGCAGAGAGATGTGTGCAGCTCACAGAGCATTGTCTACACTGATACACTGTAACAGACCAGCAGGGATGTGTGCAGCTCACAGAGCATTGTCTACACTGATACATTGTAACAGACAGGCAGAGAGATGTGTGCAGCTCACAGAGCATTGTCTGCACTGATACATTGTAACAGACCAGCAGAGAGATGTGTGCAGCTCACAGAGCATTGTCTACACTGATACATTGTAACAGACCAGCAGAGATGTGTGCAGCTCACAGAGCATTGTCTGCACTGATAGATTGTAACAGACCAGCAGAGAGATGTGTGCAGCTCACAGAGCATTGTCTGCACTGATACACTGTAACAGACCAGTAGAGATGTGTGCAGCTCACAGAGCATTGTCTACACTGATACATTGTAACAGACAGGCAGAGAGATGTGTGCAGCTCACAGAGCATTGTCTGCACTGATACATTGTAACAGACCAGCAGAGAGATGTGTGCAGCTCACAGAGCATTGTCTACACTGATACATTGTAACAGACCAGCAGAGATGTGTGCAGCTCACAGAGCATTGTCTGCACTGATAGATTGTAACAGACCAGCAGAGAGATGTGTGCAGCTCACAGAGCATTGTCTACACTGATACATTGTAACAGACCAGCAGAGATGTGTGCAGCTCACAGAGCATTGTCTGCACTGATAGATTGTAACAGACCAGCAGAGAGATGTGTGCAGCTCACAGAGCATTGTCTGCACTGATACATTGTAACAGACCAGCAGAGATGTGTGCAGCTCACAGAGCATTGTCTACACTGATACATTGTAACAGACCAGCAGAGAGATGTGTGCAGCTCACAGAGCATTGTCTACACTGATACACTGTAACAGACCAGCAGGGATGTGTGCAGCTCACAGAGCATTGTCTACACTGATACACTGTAACAGACAGGCAGAGAGATGTGTGCAGCTCACAGAGCATTGTCTGCACTGATACATTGTAACAGACCAGCAGAGAGATGTGTGCAGCTCACAGAGCATTGTCTACACTGATACATTGTAACAGACCAGCAGAGATGTGTGCAACTCACAGAGCATTGTCTGCACTGATACATTGTAACAGACCAGCAGAGAGATGTGCGCAGCTCACAGAGCATTGTCTACACTGATACACTGTAACAGACCAGCAGGGATGTGTGCAGCTCACAGAGCATTGTCTACACTGATACACTGTAACAGACCAGGAGAGAGATGTGTGCAGCTCACAGAGCATTGTCTACACTGATACATTGTAACAGACCAGCAGAGATGTGTGCAGCTCACAGAGCATTGTCTACACTGATACACTGTAACAGACCAGCAGAGAGATGTGTGCAGCTCACAGAACATTGTCTGCACTGATACATTGTAAAAGACCAGTAGAGATGTGTGCAGCTCACAGAAAGTTGTCTGCACTGATACATTGTAACAGACCAGCAGAGATGTGTGCAGCTCACAGAGCATTGTCTGCACTGATACATTGTAACAGACCAGTAGAGATGTGTGCAGCTCACAGAGCATTGTCTACACTGATACATTGTAACAGACCAGCAGAGATGTGTGCACCTCACAGAGCATTGTCTACACTGATACACTGTAACAGACCAGCAGAGATGTGTGCAGCTCACAGAGCATTGTCTGCACTGATACATTTTAACAGACCAGCAGAGATGTGAGCAGCTCACAGAGCATTGTCTACACTGATACACTGTAACAGACCAGCAGAGAGAAGTTTGCAGATCACAGAGCATTGTCTGCACTGATAGATTGTAACAGACCAGCAGAGATGTGTGCAGCTCACAGAGCATTGTCTACACTGATACACTGTAACAGACCAGCAGAGAGATGTGTGCAGTTCACAGAGCATTGTCTACACTGATACACTGTAACAGACCAGCAGAGATGTGTGCAGCTCACAGAGCATTGTCTACACTGATACATTGTAACAGACCAGCAGAGATGTGTGCAGCTCACAGAGAACTGTCTACACTGATACATTGTAACAGACCAGCAGAGAGATGTGTGCAGCTCACAGAGCATTGTCTGCACTGATACATTGTAACAGACCAGCAGAGAGATGTGTGCAGCTCACAGAGCATTGTCTGCACTGATAGATTTTAACAGACCAGCAGAGAGATGTGTGCAGCTCACAGAGCATTGTCTGCACTGATACATTGTAACAGACCAGCAGAGAGATGTGTGCAGCTCACAGAGCATTGTCTACACTGATACACTGTAACAGACCAGCAGGGATGTGTGCAGCTCACAGAGCATTGTCTACACTGATACACTGTAACAGACCAGCAGAGAGATGTGTGCAGCTCAGAGCATTGTCTACACTGATACACTGTAACAGACCAGCAGAGAGATGTGTGCAGCTCACAGAGCATTGTCTACACTGATACACTGTAACAGACCAGCAGAGAGATGTGTGCAGCTCACAGAGCATTGTCTACACTGATACATTGTAACAGACCAGCAGAGATGTGTGCACCTCACAGAGCATTGTCTACACTGATACACTGTAACAGACCAGCAAAGAGATGTGTGCAGCTCACAGAGCATTGTCTGCACTGATACATTTTAACAGACCAGCAGAGATGTGTGCAGCTCACAGAGCACTGTCTACACTGATACACTGTAACAGACCAGCAGAGAGATGTGTGCAGCTCACAGAGCATTGTCTACACTGATACACTGTAACAGACCAGCAGACATGTGTGCAGCTCACAGAGCATTGTCTACACTGATACATTGTAACAGACCAGCAGAGAGATGTATGCAGCTCACAGAGCATTGTCTACACTGATACACTGTAACAGACCAGCAGAGATGTGTGCAGCTCACAGAGCATTGTGTACACTGATACACTGTAACAGACCATCAGAGAGATGTGTGCAGCTCACATAGCATTGTCTACACTGATACACTGTAACAGACCAGCAGAGATGTGTGCAGCTCACAGAGCATTGTCTACACTGATACATTGTAACAGACCAGCAGAGATGTGTGCAGCTCACAGAGCATTGTCTGCACTGATAGATTGTAACAGACCAGCAGAGAGATGTGTGCAGCTCACAGAGCATTGTCTGCACTGATACATTGTAACAGACCAGCAGAGATGTGTGCAGCTCACAGAGCATTGTCTACACTGATACATTGTAACAGACCAGCAGAGAGATGTGTGCAGCTCACAGAGCATTGTCTACACTGATACACTGTAACAGACCAGCAGGGATGTGTGCAGCTCACAGAGCATTGTCTACACTGATACATTGTAACAGACAGGCAGAGAGATGTGTGCAGCTCACAGAGCATTGTCTGCACTGATACATTGTAACAGACCAGCAGAGAGATGTGTGCAGCTCACAGAGCATTGTCTACACTGATACATTGTAACAGACCAGCAGAGATGTGTGCAGCTCACAGAGCATTGTCTGCACTGATAGATTGTAACAGACCAGCAGAGAGATGTGTGCAGCTCACAGAGCATTGTCTACACTGATACACTGTAACAGACCAGCAGAGATGTGTGCAGCTCACAGAGCATTGTCTGCACTGATAGATTGTAACAGACCAGCAGAGAGATGTGTGCAGCTCACAGAGCATTGTCTGCACTGATACATTGTAACAGACCAGCAGAGATGTGTGCAGCTCACAGAGCATTGTCTACACTGATACATTGTAACAGACCAGCAGAGAGATGTGTGCAGCTCACAGAGCATTGTCTACACTGATACACTGTAACAGACCAGCAGGGATGTGTGCAGCTCACAGAGCATTGTCTACACTGATACACTGTAACAGACAGGCAGAGAGATGTGTGCAGCTCACAGAGCATTGTCTGCACTGATACATTGTAACAGACCAGCAGAGAGATGTGTGCAGCTCACAGAGCATTGTCTACACTGATACATTGTAACAGACCAGCAGAGATGTGTGCAACTCACAGAGCATTGTCTGCACTGATACATTGTAACAGACCAGCAGAGAGATGTGCGCAGCTCACAGAGCATTGTCTACACTGATACACTGTAACAGACCAGCAGGGATGTGTGCAGCTCACAGAGCATTGTCTACACTGATACACTGTAACAGACCAGGAGAGAGATGTGTGCAGCTCACAGAGCATTGTCTACACTGATACATTGTAACAGACCAGCAGAGATGTGTGCAGCTCACAGAGCATTGTCTACACTGATACACTGTAACAGACCAGCAGAGAGATGTGTGCAGCTCACAGAACATTGTCTGCACTGATACATTGTAAAAGACCAGTAGAGATGTGTGCAGCTCACAGAAAGTTGTCTGCACTGATACATTGTAACAGACCAGCAGAGATGTGTGCAGCTCACAGAGCATTGTCTGCACTGATACATTGTAACAGACCAGTAGAGATGTGTGCAGCTCACAGAGCATTGTCTACACTGATACATTGTAACAGACCAGCAGAGATGTGTGCACCTCACAGAGCATTGTCTACACTGATACACTGTAATAGACCAGCAGAGATGTGTGCAGCTCACAGAGCATTGTCTGCACTGATACATTTTAACAGACCAGCAGAGATGTGAGCAGCTCACAGAGCATTGTCTACACTGATACACTGTAACAGACCAGCAGAGAGAAGTTTGCAGATCACAGAGCATTGTCTGCACTGATAGATTGTAACAGACCAGCAGAGATGTGTGCAGCTCACAGAGCATTGTCTACACTGATACACTGTAACAGACCAGCAGAGAGATGTGTGCAGTTCACAGAGCATTGTCTACACTGATACACTGTAACAGACCAGCAGAGATGTGTGCAGCTCACAGAGCATTGTCTACACTGATACATTGTAACAGACCAGCAGAGATGTGTGCAGCTCACAGAGAACTGTCTACACTGATACATTGTAACAGACCAGCAGAGAGATGTGTGCAGCTCACAGAGCATTGTCTGCACTGATACATTGTAACAGACCAGCAGAGAGATGTGTGCAGCTCACAGAGCATTGTCTGCACTGATACATTGTAACAGACCAGCAGAGAGATGTGTGCAGCTCACAGAGCATTGTCTACACTGATACACTGTAACAGACCAGCAGGGATGTGTGCAGCTCACAGAGCATTGTCTACACTGATACACTGTAACAGACCAGCAGAGAGATGTGTGCAGCTCAGAGCATTGTCTACACTGATACACTGTAACAGACCAGCAGAGAGATGTGTGCAGCTCACAGAGCATTGTCTACACTGATACACTGTAACAGACCAGCAGAGAGATGTGTGCAGCTCACAGAGCATTGTCTACACTGATACATTGTAACAGACCAGCAGAGATGTGTGCACCTCACAGAGCATTGTCTACACTGATACACTGTAACAGACCAGCAAAGAGATGTGTGCAGCTCACAGAGCATTGTCTGCACTGATACATTTTAACCGACCAGCAGAGATGTGTGCAGCTCACAGAGCACTGTCTACACTGATACACTGTAACAGACCAGCAGAGAGATGTGTGCAGCTCACAGAGCATTGTCTACACTGATACACTGTAACAGACCAGCAGACATGTGTGCAGCTCACAGAGCATTGTCTACACTGATACATTGTAACAGACCAGCAGAGAGATGTATGCAGCTCACAGAGCATTGTCTACACTGATACACTGTAACAGACCAGCAGAGAGAAGTTTGCAGATCACAGAGCATTGTCTGCACTGCTACACTGTAACAGACCAGCAGAGATGAGTGCAGCTCACAGAGCACTGTTTGCACTGATACATTGTAACAGACCTGCAGAGAGATGTGTGCAGTTCATAGGGCATTGTCTACACTGATACAGTGTAACAGACCAGCAGAGAGATGGGTGCAGCTCACAGAACATTGTCTGCACTGATACATTGTAACAGACCAGTAGAGATGTGTGCAGCTCACAGAAAGTTGTCTGCACTGATACATTGTAACAGACCAGTAGAGATGTGTGCAGCTCACAGAGCATTGTCTACACTGATACACTGTAACAGACCAGCAGAGATGTGTGCAGCTCACAGAGCATTGTCTGCACTGATACATTGTAACAGACCAGTAGAGATGTGTGCAGCTCACAGAGCATTGTCTACACTGATACATTGTAACAGACCAGCAGAGATGTGTGCACCTCACAGAGCATTGTCTCCACTGATACACTGTAACAGACCAGCAAAGAGATGTGTGCAGCTCACAGAGCATTGTCTACACTGATACACTGTAACAGACCAGCAGAGAGAAGTTTGCAGATCACAGAGCATTGTCTACACTGATACACTGTAACAGACCAGCAGAGATGTGTGCAGCTCACAGAGCATCGTCTGCACTGCTACACTGTAACAGACCAGCAGAGAGAAGTTTGCAGATCACAGAGCATTGTCTGCACTGATACACTGTAAAAGACCAGCAGAGATGTGTGCAGCTCACAGAGCATCGTCTACACTGATACACTGTAACAGACCAGCAGAGAGATGTGTGCAGCTCACAGAGCATTGTCTACATTGATACATTGTAACCGAACAGCAGAGAGAAGTTTGCAGATCACAGAGCATTGTCTACACTGATACATTGTAACAGACCAGCAGAGATGTGTGCAGCTCACAGAGCATTGTCTACACTGATACATTGTAACAGACCAGCAGAGATGTGTGCAGCTCACAGAGCATTGTCTGCACTGATACATTGTAACAGACCAGCAGAGATGTGTGCAGCTCACAGAGCATTGTCTGCACTGATACATTGTAACAGACCAGCAGAGAGATGTGTGCAGCTCAAAGAGCATTGTCTGCACTGATACATTGTAACAGACCAGCAGAGATGTGTGCAGCTCACAGAGCATTGTCTACACTGATACACTATAACAGACCAGCAGAGAGATGTGTGCAGCTCACAGAGCATTGTCTACACTGATACATTGTAACAGACCAGCAGAGATGTGTGCAGCTCACAGAGCATTGTCTGCACTGATACATTGTAACAGACCAGCAGAGATGTGTGCAGCTCACAGAGCATTGTCTGCACTGATACACTGTAACAGACCAGCAGAGAGATGTGTGCAGCTCACAGAGCATTGTCTGCACTGATACACTGTAACAGACCAGCAGAGAGATGTGTGCAGCTCACAGAGCATTGTCTACACTGATACACTGTAACAGACCAGCAGAGATGTGTGCAGCTCACAGAGCATTGTCAACACTGATACACTGTAACAGACCAGCAGAGAGATGTGTGCAGCTCACAGAGCATTGTCTACACTGATACACTGTAACAGACCAGCAGAGATGTGTGCAGCTCACAGAGCATTGTCTGCACTGATACATTGTAACAGACCAGCAGAGATGTGTGCAGCTCACAGAGCATTGTCTACACTGATACATTGTAACAGACCAGCAGAGATGTGTGCACCTCACAGAGCATTGTCTAAACTGATACACTGTAACAGACCAGCAAAGAGATGTGTGCAGCTCACAGAGCATTGTCTGCACTGATACATTTTAACAGACCAGCAGAGATGTGAGCAGCTCACAGAGCATTGTCTACACTGATACACTGTAACAGACCAGCAGAGAGAAGTTTGCAGATCAGAGCATTGTCTGCACTGATAGATTGTAACAGACCAGCAGAGATGTGTGCAGCTCACAGAGCATTGTCTACACTGATACACTGTAACAGACCAGCAGAGATGTGTGCAGCTCACAGAGCATTGTCTACACTGATACACTGTAACAGACCAGCAGAGAGATGTGTGCAGCTCACAGAGCATTGTCTACACTGATACACTGTAACAGACCAGCAGAGAGATGTGTGCAGCTCACAGAGCACTGTCTACACTGATACACTGTAACAGACCAGCAGGGATGTGTGCAGCTCACAGAGCATTGTCTACACTGATAGATTGTAACAGACCAGCAGAGAGATGTGTGCAGCTCACAGAGCATTGTCTACACTGATACATTGTAACAGACCAGTAGAGATGTGTGCAGCTCACAGAGCATTGTCTGCACTGATAGATTGTAACAGACCAGCAGAGAGATGTGTGCAGCTCACAGAGCATTGTCTACACTGATACATTGTAACAGACCAGCAGAGATGTGTGCAACTCACAGAGCATTGTCTGCACTGATACATTGTAACAGACCAGCAGAGAGATGTGTGCAGCTCACAGAGCATTGTCTACACTGATACACTGTAACAGACCAGCAGGGATGTGTGCAGCTCACAGAGCATTGTCTACACTGATACACTGTAACAGACCAGCAGAGAGATGTGTGCAGCTCACAGAGCATTGTCTACACTGATACATTGTAACAGACCAGCAGAGATGTGTGCACCTCACAGAGCATTGTCTACACTGATACACTGTAACAGACCAGCAAAGAGATGTGTGCAGCTCACAGAGCATTGTCTGCACTGATACATTTTAACAGACCAGCAGAGATGTGTGCAGCTCACAGAGCACTGTCTACACTGATACACTGTAACAGACCAGCAGAGAGATGTGTCCAGCTCACAGAGCATTGTCTACACTGATACACTGTAACAGACCAGCAGACATGTGTGCAGCTCACAGAGCATTGTCTACACTGATACATTGTAACAGACCAGCAGAGAGATGTATGCAGCTCACAGAGCATTGTCTACACTGCTACACTGTAACAGACCAGCAGAGAGATGTGTGCAGCTCACAGAACATTGTCTGCACTGATACATTGTAACAGACCAGTAGAGATGTGTTCAGCTCACAGAAAGTTGTCTGCACTGATACATTGTAACAGACCAGTAGAGATGTGTGCAGCTCACAGAGCATTGTCTACACTGATACACTGTAACAGACCAGCAGAGATGTGTGCAGCTCACAGAGCATTGTCTGCACTGATACATTGTAACAGACCAGTAGAGATGTGTGCAGCTCACAGAGCATTGTCTGCACTGATACACTGTAACAGACCAGCAGAGAGATGTGTGCAGCTCACAGAGCATTGTCTACACTGATACATTGTAACAGACCAGCAGAGATGTGTGCACCTCACAGAGCATTGTCTACACTGATACACTGTAACAGACCAGCAGAGATGTGTGCAGCTCACAGAGCATTGTCTACACTGATACACTGTAACAGACCAGCAGAGAGAAGTTTGCAGATCACAGAGCATTGTCTACACTGATACACTGTAACAGACCAGCAGAGATGTGTGCAGCTCACAGAGCATTGTCTGCACTGCTACACTGTAACAGACCAGCAGAGAGAAGTTTGCAGATCACAGAGCATTGACTACACTGATACACTGTAACAGACCATCAGAGATGTGTGCAGCTCACAGAGCATTGTCTGCACTGCTACACTGTAACAGACCAGCAGAGAGAAGTTTGCAGATCACAGAGCATTGTCTGC
The DNA here is from genome assembly GCF_046119375.1 of Phyllobates terribilis. Taxonomy (NCBI): domain Eukaryota; kingdom Metazoa; phylum Chordata; class Amphibia; order Anura; family Dendrobatidae; genus Phyllobates; species Phyllobates terribilis. The sequence continues at coordinate 31,010,631 of NW_027362763.1, forward strand.
ACTGATACACTGTAAAAGACCAGCAGAGAGATGTGTGCAGCTCACAGAGCATCGTCTACACTGATACACTGTAAAAGACCAGCAGAGGGATGTGTGCAGCTCACAGAGCATTGTCTACACTGATACATTGTAACCGAACAGCAGAGAGAAGTTTGCAGCTCACAGAGCATTGTCTGCACTGATACACTGTAACAGACCAGCAGAGAGATGTGTGCAGCTCACAGAGCATTGTCTACACTGATACATTGTAACAGACCAGCAGAGATGTGTGCAGCTCACAGAGCATTGTCTACACTGATACACTGTAACAGACCAGCAGAGAGATGTGTGCAGCTCACAGAGCATTGTCTGCACTGATACATTGTAACAGACCAGCAGAGATGTGTGCAGCTCACAGAGCATTGTCTACACTGATACACTGTAACAGACCAGCAGAGAGATGTGTGCAGCTCACAGAGCATTGTCTACACTGATACATTGTAACAGACCAGCAGAGATGTGTGCAGCTTACAGAGCATTGTCTGCACTGATACATTGTAACAGACCAGCAGAGATGTGTGCAGCTTACAGAGCATTGTCTGCACTGATACATTGTAACAGACCAGCAGAGATGTGTGCAGCTCAAAGAGCATTGTCTGCACTGATACATTGTAACAGACCAGCAGAGATGTGTGCAGCTCACAGAGCATTGTCTGCACTGATACATTGTAACAGACCAGCAGAGATGTGTGCAGCTCACAGAGCATTGTCTGCACTGATACACTGTAACAGACCAGCAGAGAGATGTGTGCAGCTCACAGAGCATTGTCTACACTGATACACTGTAACAGACCAGCAGAGATGTGTGCAGCTCACAGAGCATTGTCAACACTGATACACTGTAACAGACCAGCAGAGAGATGTGTGCAGCTCACAGAGCATTGTCTACACTGATACACTGTAACAGACCAGCAGAGAGATGTGTGCAGCTCAGAGAGCATTGTCTACACTGATACACTGTAACAGACCAGCAGAGATGTGTGCAGCTCACAGAGCATTGTCTACACTGATACACTGTAACAGACCAGCAGAGAGATGTGTGCAGTTCACAGAGCATTGTCTACACGGATACACTGTAACAGACCAGCAGAGAAGTGTGCAGCTCACAGAACATTGTCTGCACTGATACATTGTAACAGACCAGTAGAGATGTGTGCAGCTCACAGAGCATTGTCTACACTGATACACTGTAACAGACCAGCAGAGAGATGTGTGCAGCTCACAGAGCATTGTCTACACTGATACATTGTAACAGACCAGCAGAGAGATGTGTGCAGCTCACAGAGCATTGTCTACACTGATACACTGTAACAGACCAGCAGAGATGTGTGCAGCTCACAGAGCATTGTCTACACTGATACATTGTAACAGACCAGCAGAGATGTGTGCAGCTCACAGAGCATTGTCTGCACTGATACATTGTAACAGACCAGCAGAGATGTGTGCAGCTCACAGAGCATTGTCTGCACTGATACACTGTAACAGACCAGCAGAGAGAAGTTTGCAGATCACAGAGCATAGTCTACACTGATACACTGTAACAGGCCAGCAGAGATGTGTGTAGCTCATAGAGCATTGTCTCCACTGATACATTGTAACAGACCAGCAGAGAGATGTGTGCAGCTCACAGAGCATTGTCTACATTGATACACTGTAACAGACCAGCAGAGATGTGTGCAGCTCACAGAGCATTGTCTACATTGATACACTGTAACAGACCAGCAGAGACATGTGTGCAGCTCACAGAGCATTGTCTACACTGATACATTGTAACAGACCAGCAGAGATGTGTGCAGCTCACAGAGCATTGTCTACACTGATACACTGTAACAAACCAGCAGAGAGATGTGTGCAGCTCACAGAGCATTGTCTACACTGATACATTGTAACAGACCAGCAGAGATGTGTGCAGCTCACAGAGCATTGTCAACACTGATACACTGTAACAGACCAGCAGAGAGATGTGTGCAGCTCACAGAGCATTGTCTACACTGATACACTGTAACAGACCAGCAGAGATGTGTGCAGCTCACAGAGCATTGTCTACACTGATACATTGTAACAGACCAGCAGAGAGATGTGTGCAGCTCACAGAGCATTGTCTACACTGATACACTGTAACAGACCAGCAGAGAGATGTGTGCAGTTCACAGAGCATTGTCTACACTGATACACTGTAACAGACCAGCAGAGAAGTGTGCAGCTCACAGAACATTGTCTGCACTGATACATTGTAACAGACCAGTAGAGATGTGTGCAGCTCACAGAGCATTGTCTACACTGATACACTGTAACAGACCAGCAGAGAGATGTGTGCAGCTCACAGAGCATTGTCTACACTGATACATTGTAACAGACCAGCAGAGAGATGTGTGCAGCTCACAGAGCATTGTCTACACTGATACACTGTAACAGACCAGCAGAGATGTGTGCAGCTCACAGAGCATTGTCTACACTGATACATTGTAACAGACCAGCAGAGATGTGTGCAGCTCACAGAGCATTGTCTGCACTGATACATTGTAACAGACCAGCAGAGATGTGTGCAGCTCACAGAGCATTGTCTGCACTGATACACTGTAACAGACCAGCAGAGAGAAGTTTGCAGATCACGGAGCATAGTCTACACTGATACACTGTAACAGACCAGCAGAGATGTGTGCAGCTCACAGAGCATTGTCTCCACTGATACATTGTAACAGACCAGCAGAGAGATGTGTGCAGCTCACAGAGCATTGTCTACATTGATACACTGTAACAGACCAGCAGAGATGTGTGCAGCTCACAGAGCATTGTCTACACTGATACATTGTAACAGACCAGCAGAGAGATGTGTGCAGCTCACAGAGCATTGTCTACATTGATACACTGTAACAGACCAGCAGAGATGTGTGCAGCTCACAGAGCATTGTCTACACTGATACACTGTAACAGACCAGCAGAGAGATGTGTGCAGCTCACAGAGCATTGTCTACACTGATACATTGTAACAGACCAGCAGAGATGTGTGCAGCTCACAGAGCATTGTCTGCACTGATACACTGTAACAGACCAGCAGAGAGATGTGTGCAGCTCACAGAGCATTGTCTACACTGATACATTGTAACAGACCAGCAGAGATGTGTGCAGCTCACAGAGCATTGTCTACACTGATACATTGTAACAGACCAGTAGAGATGTGTGCAGCTCACAGAGCATTGTCTACACTGATACATTGTAACAGACCAGTAGAGATGTGTGCAGCTCACAGAGCATTGTCTACACTGATACATTGTAACAGACCAGCAGAGAGATGTGTGCAGCTCACAGAGCATTGTCTACACTGATACATTGTAACAGACCAGCAGAGATGTGTGCAGCTCACAGAGCATTGTCTACACTGATACATTGTAACAGACCAGCAGAGATGTGTGCAGCTCACAGAGCATTGTCTACACTGATACATTGTAACAGACCAGCAGAGATGTGTGCAGCTCACAGAGCAGTCTACACTGATACATTGTAACAGACCAGCAAAGATGTGTGCAGCTCACAGAGCATTGCCTGCACTGATACATTGTAACAGACCAGCAGAGATGTGTGCAGCTCACAGAGCATTGTCTGCACTGATACACTGTAACAGGCCAGCAGAGATGTGTGTAGCTCACAGAGCATTGTCTCCACTGATACATTGTAACAGACCAGCAGAGAGATGTGTGCAGCTCACAGAGCATTGTCTGCACTGATACATTGTAACAGACAAGCAGAGAGGTGTGCAGCTCACAGAGCATTGTCTACACTGATACATTGTAACAGACCAGCAGAGAGATGTGTGTAGCTCACAGGGCATTGTCTACACTGATACATTGTAACAGACCAGCAGAGATGTGTGCAGCTCACAGAGCATTGTCTACATTGATACATTGTAACAGACCAGCAGAGAGATGTGTGCAGCTCACAGAGCATTGTCTACACTGATACATTGTAACAGACCAGCAGAGAGATGTGTGCAGCTCACAGAGCATTGTCTACACTGATACATTGTAACAGACCAGCAGAGATGTGTGCAGCTCACAGAGCATTGTCTACACTGATACATTGTAACAGACCAGCAGAGATGTGTGCAGCTCACAGAGCAGTCTACACTGATACATTGTAACAGACCAGCAGAGAGATGTGTGCAGCTCACAGAGCATTGTCTACACTGATACAATGTAACAGACCAGCAGAGATGTGTGCAGCTCACAGAGCATTGTCTACACTGATACATTGTAACAGACTAGCAGAGATGTGTGCAGCTCACAGAGCATTGTCTACACTGATACACTGTAACAGACCAGCAGAGAGATGTGTGCAGCTCACAGAGCACTGTCTACACTGATACACTGTAACAGACCAGCAGAGAGATGTGTGCAGCTCACAGAGTATTGTCTACACTGATACATTGTAACAGACCAGCAGAGATGTGTGCAGCTCACAGAGCACTGTCTACACTGATACACTGTAATAGACCAGCAGAGATGTGTGCAGCTCACAGAGCATTGTCTACACTGATACATTGTAACAGACTAGCAGAGATGTGTGCAGCTCACAGAGCATTGTCTACACTGATACACTGTAACAGACCAGCAGAGAGATGTGTGCAGCTCACAGAGCACTGTCTACACTGATACACTGTAACAGACCAGCAGAGAGATGTGTGCAGCTCACAGAGTATTGTCTACACTGATACATTGTAACAGACCAGCAGAGATGTGTGCAGCTCACAGAGCACTGTCTACACCAATACACTGTAACAGACCAGCAGAGATGTGTGCAGCTCACAGAGTATTGTCTACACTGATACACTGTAACAGACCAGCAGAGAGATGTGTGCAGCTCACAGAGCACTGCCTACACTGATACACTGTAACAGACCAGCAGAGAGATGTGTGCAGCTCACAGAGCACTGCCTACACTGATACACTGTAACAGAGCAGCAGAGAGATGTGTGCAGCTCACAGAGTATTGTCTACACTGATACATTGTAACAGACCAGCAGAGATGTGTGCAGCTCACAGAGCACTGTCTACACCAATGCACTGTAACAGACCAGCAGAGATGTGTGCAGCTCACAGAGCATTGTCTACACTGATACATTGTAACAGAACAGCAGAGATGTGTGCAGCTCACAGAGAATTGTCTACACTGATACACTGTAACAGACCAGCAGAGAGATGTGTGCAGCTCACAGAGCATTGTCTACACTGATACACTGTAACAGACCAGAAGAGATGTGTGCAGCTCACAGATCATTGTCTACACTGATACATTGTAAAAGACCAGCAGAGATGTGTGCAGCTCACAGAGCATTGTCTACACTGATACATTGTAACAGACCAGCAGAGATGTGTGCAGCTCACAGAGCATTGTCTACACTGATACATTGTAACAGACTAGCAGAGATGTGTGCAGCTCACAGAGCATTGTCTACACTGATACATTGTAACAGACTAGCAGAGATGTGTGCAGCTCACAGAGCATTGTCTACACTGATACATTGTAACAGACCAGCAGAGATGTGTGCAGCTCACAGAGCATTGTCTACACTGATACATTGTAACAGACCAGCAGAGATGTGTGCAGCTCACAGAGCAGTCTACACTGATACATTGTAACAGACCAGCAAAGATGTGTGCAGCTCACAGAGCATTGCCTGCACTGATACATTGTAACAGACCAGCAGAGATGTGTGCAGCTCACAGAGCATTGTCTGCACTGATACACTGTAACAGACCAGCAGAGAGAAGTTTGCAGATCACAGAACATAGTCTACACTGATACACTGTAACAGGCCAGCAGAGATGTGTGTAGCTCACAGAGCATTGTCTCCACTGATACATTGTAACAGACCAGCAGAGAGATGTGTGCAGCTCACAGAGCATTGTCTGCACTGATACATTGTAACAGACAAGCAGAGAGGTGTGCAGCTCACAGAGCATTGTCTACACTGATACATTGTAACAGACCAGCAGAGAGATGTGTGTAGCTCACAGGGCATTGTCTACACTGATACATTGTAACAGACCAGCAGAGATGTGTGCAGCTCACAGAGCATTGTCTACATTGATACATTGTAACAGACCAGCAGAGAGATGTGTGCAGCTCACAGAGCATTGTCTACACTGATACATTGTAACAGACCAGCAGAGAGATGTGTGCAGCTCACAGAGCATTGTCTACACTGATACATTGTAACAGACCAGCAGAGATGTGTGCAGCTCACAGAGCATTGTCTACACTGATACATTGTAACAGACCAGCAGAGATGTGTGCAGCTCACAGAGCATTGTCTACACTGATACATTGTAACAGACCAGCAGAGATGTGTGCAGCTCACAGAGCAGTCTACACCGATACATTGTAACAGACCAGCAGAGAGATGTGTGCAGCTCACAGAGCATTGTCTACACTGATACAATGTAACAGACCAGCAGAGATGTGTGCAGCTCACAGAGCATTGTCTACACTGAAACATTGTAACAGACCAGCAGAGATGTGTGCAGCTCACAGAGCATTGTCTACACTGATACATTGTAACAGACTAGCAGAGATGTGTGCAGCTCACAGAGCATTGTCTACACTGATACACTGTAACAGACCAGCAGAGAGAAGTGTGCAGCTCACAGAGCACTGTCTACACTGATACACTGTAACAGACCAGCAGAGAGATGTGTGCAGCTCACAGAGCACTGTCTACACTGATACACTGTAACAGACCAGCAGAGAGATGTGTGCAGCTCACAGAGTATTGTCTACACTGATACATTGTAACAGACCAGCAGAGATGTGTGCAGCTCACAGAGCACTGTCTACACCAATACACTGTAACAGACCAGCAGAGATGTGTGCAGCTCACAGAGTATTGTCTACACTGATACACTGTAACAGACCAGCAGAGAGATGTGTGCAGCTCACAGAGCACTGCCTACACTGATACACTGTAACAGACCAGCAGAGAGATGTGTTCAGCTCACAGAGCACTGCCTACACTGATACACTGTAACAGAGCAGCAGAGAGATGTGTGCAGCTCACAGAGTATTGTCTACACTGATACATTGTAACAGACCAGCAGAGATGTGTGCAGCTCACAGAGCACTGTCTACACCAATGCACTGTAACAGACCAGCAGAGATGTGTGCAGCTCACAGAGCATTGTCTACACTGATACATTGTAACAGAACAGCAGAGATGTGTGCAGCTCACAGAGAATTGTCTACACTGATACACTGTAACAGACCAGCAGAGAGATGTGTGCAGCTCACAGAGCATTGTCTACACTGATACACTGTAACAGACCAGAAGAGATGTGTGCAGCTCACAGATCATTGTCTACACTGATACATTGTAAAAGACCAGCAGAGATGTGTGCAGCTCACAGAGCATTGTCTACACTGATACACTGTAACAGACCAGCACAGAGATGTGTGCAGCTCACAGAGCATTGTCTACACTGATACATTGTAACAGACTAGCAGAGATGTGTGCAGCTCACAGAGCATTGTCTACACTGATACATTGTAACAGACCAGCAGAGATGTGTGCAGCTCACAGAGTATTGTCTACACTGATACATTGTAACAGACCAGTAGAGATGTGTGCAGCTCACAGAGCATTGTCTACACTGACACACTGTAACAGACCAGTGGAGATGTGTGCAGCTCACAGAGCATTGTCTACACTGATACACTGTAACAGACCAGCAGAGAGATGTGTGCAGCTCACAGAGCATTGTCTACACTGATACATTGTAACAGACCAGCAGAGAGATGTGTGCAGCTCACAGAGCATTGTCTACACTGATACACTGTAACAGACCAGCAGAGATGTGTGCAGCTCACAGAGCATTGTCTACACTGATACATTGTAACAGACCAGCAGAGATGTGTGCAGCTCACAGAGCATTGTCTACACTGATACACTGTAACAGACCAGCAGAGAGATGTGTGCAGCTAACAGAGCATTGTCGACACTGATACATTGTAACAGACCAGCAGAGATGCGTGCAGCTCACAGAGCATTGTCTACACTGATACATTGTAACAGACCAGTAGAGATGTGTGCAGCTCACAGAGCATTGTCTACACTGATACATTGTAACAGACCAGCAGAGATGTGTGCAGCTCACAGAGCATTGTCAACACTGATACACTGTAACAGACCAGCAGAGAGATGTGTGCAGCTCACAGAGCATTGTCTACACTGATACACTGTAACAGACCAGCAGAGATGTGTGCAGCTCACAGAGCATTTTCTACACTGATACACTGTAACAGACCAGCAGAGAGATGTGTGCAGTTCACAGAGCATTGTCTACACTGATACACTGTAACAGACCAGCAGAGAAGTGTGCAGCTCACAGAACATTGTCTGCACTGATACATTGTAACAGACCAGTAGAGATGTGTGCAGCTCACAGAGCATTGTCTACACTGATACACTGTAACAGACCAGCAGAGAGATGTGTGCAGCTCACAGAGCATTGTCTACACTGATACATTGTAACAGACCAGCAGAGAGATGTGTGCAGCTCACAGAGCATTGTCTACACTGATACACTGTAACAGACCAGCAGAGATGTGTGCAGCTCACAGAGCATTGTCTACACTGATACATTGTAACAGACCAGCAGAGATGTGTGCAGCTCACAGAGCATTGTCTGCACTGATACATTGTAACAGACCAGCAGAGATGTGTGCAGCTCACAGAGCATTGTCTGCACTGATACACTGTAACAGACCAGCAGAGAGAAGTTTGCAGATCACAGAGCATAGTCTACACTGATACACTGTAACAGGCCAGCAGAGATGTGTGCAGCTCACAGAGCATTGTCTACACTGATACACTGTAACAGACCAGCAGAGATGTGTGCAGCTCACAGAGCATTGTCTACATTGATACACTGTAACAGACCAGCAGAGATGTGTGCAGCTCACAGAGCATTGTCTACACTGATACACTGTAACAGACCAGCAGAGAGATGTGTGCAGCTCACAGAGCATTGTCTACACTGATACATTGTAACAGACCAGCAGAGATGTGTGCAGCTCACAGAGCATTGTCTGCACTGATACACTGTAACAGACCAGCAGAGAGATGTGTGCAGCTCACAGAGCATTGTCTACACTGATACATTGTAACAGACCAGCAGAGATGTGTGCAGCTCACAGAGCATTGTCTACACTGATACATTGTAACAGACCAGCAGAGATGTGTGCAGCTCACAGAGCATTGTCTACACTGATACATTGTAACAGACCAGCAGAGATGTGTGCAGCTCACAGAGCATTGCCTGCACTGATACATTGTAACAGACCAGCAGAGATGTGTGCAGCTCACAGAGCATTGTCTGCACTGATACACTGTAACAGACCAGCAGAGAGAAGTTTGCAGATCATAGAACATAGTCTACACTGATACACTGTAACAGGCCAGCAGAGATGTGTGTAGCTCACAGAGCATTGTCTCCACTGATACATTGTAACAGACCAGCAGAGAGATGTGTGCAGCTCACAGAGCATTGTCTGCACTGATACACTGTAACAGACCAGCAGAGAGATGTGTGCAGCTCACAGAGCATTGTCTGCACTGATACATTGTAACAGACAAGCAGAGAGGTGTGCAGCTCACAGAGCATTGTCTACACTGATACATTGTAACAGACCAGCAGAGAGATGTGTGTAGCTCACAGGGCATTGTCTACACTGATACATTGTAACAGACCAGCAGAGATGTGTGCAGCTCACAGAGCATTGTCTACATTGATACATTGTAACAGACCAGCAGAGAGATGTGTGCAGCTCACAGAGCATTGTCTACACTGATACATTGTAACAGACCAGCAGAGAGATGTGTGCAGCTCACAGAGCATTGTCTACACTGATACATTGTAACAGACCAGCAGAGATGTGTGCAGCTCACAGAGCATTGTCTACACTGATACATTGTAACAGACCAGCAGAGATGTGTGCAGCTCACAGAGCAGTCTACACTGATACATTGTAACAGACCAGCAGAGAGATGTGTGCAGCTCACAGAGCATTGTCTACACTGATACAATGTAACAGACCAGCAGAGATGTGTGCAGCTCACAGAGCATTGTCTACACTGATACATTGTAACAGACCAGCAGAGATGTGTGCAGCTCACAGAGCATTGTCTACACTGATACATTGTAACAGACTAGCAGAGATGTGTGCAGCTCACAGAGCATTGTCTACACTGATACACTGTAACAGACCAGCAGAGAGATGTGTGCAGCTCACAGAGCACTGTCTACACTGATACACTGTAACAGACCAGCAGAGAGATGTGTGCAGTTCACAGAGCATTGTCTACACTGATACACTGTAACAGACCAGCAGAGAAGTGTGCAGCTCACAGAACATTGTCTGCACTGATACATTGTAACAGACCAGTAGAGATGTGTGCAGCTCACAGAGCATTGTCTACACTGATACACTGTAACAGACCAGCAGAGAGATGTGTGCAGCTCACAGAGCATTGTCTACACTGATACATTGTAACAGACCAGCAGAGAGATGTGTGCAGCTCACAGAGCATTGTCTACACTGATACACTGTAACAGACCAGCAGAGATGTGTGCAGCTCACAGAGCATTGTCTACACTGATACATTGTAACAGACCAGCAGAGATGTGTGCAGCTCACAGAGCATTGTCTGCACTGATACATTGTAACAGACCAGCAGAGATGTGTGCAGCTCACAGAGCATTGTCTGCACTGATACACTGTAACAGACCAGCAGAGAGAAGTTTGCAGATCACAGAGCATAGTCTACACTGATACACTGTAACAGGCCAGCAGAGATGTGTGCAGCTCACAGAGCATTGTCTACACTGATACACTGTAACAGACCAGCAGAGATGTGTGCAGCTCACAGAGCATTGTCTACATTGATACACTGTAACAGACCAGCAGAGATGTGTGCAGCTCACAGAGCATTGTCTACACTGATACACTGTAACAGACCAGCAGAGAGATGTGTGCAGCTCACAGAGCATTGTCTACACTGATACATTGTAACAGACCAGCAGAGATGTGTGCAGCTCACAGAGCATTGTCTACACTGATACATTGTAACAGACCAGCAGAGATGTGTGCAGCTCACAGAGCATTGTCTACACTGATACATTGTAACAGACCAGCAGAGATGTGTGCAGCTCACAGAGCATTGCCTGCACTGATACATTGTAACAGACCAGCAGAGATGTGTGCAGCTCACAGAGCATTGTCTGCACTGATACACTGTAACAGACCAGCAGAGAGAAGTTTGCAGATCACAGAACATAGTCTACACTGATACACTGTAACAGGCCAGCAGAGATGTGTGTAGCTCACAGAGCATTGTCTCCACTGATACATTGTAACAGACCAGCAGAGAGATGTGTGCAGCTCACAGAGCATTGTCTGCACTGATACACTGTAACAGACCAGCAGAGAGATGTGTGCAGCTCACAGAGCATTGTCTGCACTGATACATTGTAACAGACAAGCAGAGAGGTGTGCAGCTCACAGAGCATTGTCTACACTGATACATTGTAACAGACCAGCAGAGAGATGTGTGTAGCTCACAGGGCATTGTCTACACTGATACATTGTAACAGACCAGCAGAGATGTGTGCAGCTCACAGAGCATTGTCTACATTGATACATTGTAACAGACCAGCAGAGAGATGTGTGCAGCTCACAGAGCATTGTCTACACTGATACATTGTAACAGACCAGCAGAGAGATGTGTGCAGCTCACAGAGCATTGTCTACACTGATACATTGTAACAGACCAGCAGAGATGTGTGCAGCTCACAGAGCATTGTCTACACTGATACATTGTAACAGACCAGCAGAGATGTGTGCAGCTCACAGAGCAGTCTACACTGATACATTGTAACAGACCAGCAGAGAGATGTGTGCAGCTCACAGAGCATTGTCTACACTGATACAATGTAACAGACCAGCAGAGATGTGTGCAGCTCACAGAGCATTGTCTACACTGATACATTGTAACAGACCAGCAGAGATGTGTGCAGCTCACAGAGCATTGTCTACACTGATACATTGTAACAGACTAGCAGAGATGTGTGCAGCTCACAGAGCATTGTCTACACTGATACACTGTAACAGACCAGCAGAGAGATGTGTGCAGCTCACAGAGCACTGTCTACACTGATACACTGTAACAGACCAGCAGAGAGATGTGTGCAGCTCACAGAGCACTGTCTACACTGATACACTGTAACAGACCAGCAGAGAGATGTGTGCAGCTCACAGAGTATTGTCTACACTGATACATTGTAACAGACCAGCAGAGATGTGTGCAGCTCACAGAGCACTGTCTACACCAATACACTGTAACAGACCAGCAGAGATGTGTGCAGCTCACAGAGTATTGTCTACACTGATACACTGTAACAGACCAGCAGAGAGATGTGTGCAGCTCACAGAGCACTGCCTACACTGATACACTGTAACAGACCAGCAGAGAGATGTGTGCAGCTCACAGAGCACTGCCTACACTGATACACTGTAACAGAGCAGCAGAGAGATGTGTGCAGCTCACAGAGTATTGTCTACACTGATACATTGTAACAGACCAGCAGAGATGTGTGCAGCTCACAGAGCACTGTCTACACCAATGCACTGTAACAGACCAGCAGAGATGTGTGCAGCTCACAGAGTATTGTCTACACTGATACATTGTAACAGAACAGCAGAGATGTGTGCAGCTCACAGAGAATTGTCTACACTGATACACTGTAACAGACCAGCAGAGAGATGTGTGCAGCTCACAGAGCATTGTCTACACTGATACACTGTAACAGACCAGAAGAGATGTGTGCAGCTCACAGATCATTGTCTACACTGATACATTGTAAAAGACAAGCAGAGATGTGTGCAGCTCACAGAGCATTGTCTACACTGATACACTGTAACAGACCAGCACAGAGATGTGTGCAGCTCACAGAGCATTGTCTACACTGATACATTGTAACAGACTAGCAGAGATGTGTGCAGCTCACAGAGCATTGTCTACACTGATACATTGTAACAGACCAGCAGAGATGTGTGCAGCTCACAGAGTATTGTCTACACTGATACATTGTAACAGACCAGTAGAGATGTGTGCAGCTCACAGAGCATTGTCTACACTGATACACTGTAACAGACCAGTGGAGATGTGTGCAGCTCACAGAGCATTGTCTACACTGATACACTGTAACAGACCAGCAGAGAGATGTGTGCAGCTCACAGAGCATTGTCTACACTGATACATTGTAACAGACCAGCAGAGAGATGTGTGCAGCTCACAGAGCATTGTCTACACTGATACACTGTAACAGACCAGCAGAGATGTGTGCAGCTCACAGAGCATTGTCTACACTGATACATTGTAACAGACCAGCAGAGATGTGTGCAGCTCACAGAGCATTGTCTACACTGATACACTGTAACAGAACAGCAGAGAGATGTGTGCAGCTAACAGAGCATTGTCGACACTGATACATTGTAACAGACCAGCAGAGATGCGTGCAGCTCACAGAGCATTGTCTACACTGATACATTGTAACAGACCAGTAGAGATGTGTGCAGCTCACAGAGCATTGTCTACACTGATACATTGTAACAGACCAGTAGAGATGTGTGCAGCTCACAGAGCATTGTCTACACTGATACATTGTAACAGACCAGAAGAGAGATGTGTGCAGCTCACAGAGCATTGTCTACACTGATACATTGTAACAGACCAGCAGAGATGTGTGCAGCTCACAGAGCATTGTCTACACTGATACATTGTAACAGACCAGCAGAGAGATGTGTGCAGCTCACAGAGCATTGTCTACACTGATACATTGTAACAGACCAGCAGAGATGTGTGCAGCTCACAGAGCATTGTCTACACTGATACATTGTAACAGACCACCAGAGAGATGTGTGCAGCTCACAGAGTATTGTCTAAACTGATACATTGTAATAGAACAGCAGAGATGTGTGCAGCTCACAGAGCATTGTCTGCACTGATACACTGTAACAGACCAGCAGAGAGATGTGTGCAGCTCACAGAGCACTGCCTACACTGATACATTGTAACAGACCAGTAGAGATGTGTGCAGCTCACAGAGCATTGTCTACACTGATACATTGTAACAGACCAGTAGAGATGTGTGCAGCTCACAGAGCATTGTCTACACTGATACATTGTAACAGACCAGTAGAGATGTGTGCAGCTCACAGAGCATTGTCTACACTGATACATTGTAACAGACCAGCAGAGATGTGTGCAGCTCACAGAGCAGTCTACACTGATACATTGTAACAGACAAGCAGAGAGATGTGTGCAGCTCACAGAGCATTGTCTACACTGATACATTGTAACAGACCAGCAGAGATGTGTGCAGCTCACAGAGCATTGTCTGCACTGATACATTGTAACAGACCAGCAGAGATGTGTGCAGCTCACAGAGCATTGTCTACACTGATACATTGTAACAGACCAGCAGAGATGTGTGCAGCTCACAGAGCATTGTCTACACTGATACACTGTAACAGACCAGCAGAGAGATGTGTGCAACTCACAGAGCATTGTCTACACTGATACACTGTAACAGACCAGCAGAAAGATGTGAACAGCTCACAGAGCATTGTCTACACTGATACATTGTAACAGACCACCAGAGAGATGTGTGCAGCTCACAGAGTATTGTCTACACTGATACATTGTAATAGAACAGCAGAGATGTGTGCAGCTCACAGAGCATTGTCTGCACTGATACACTGTAACAGACCAGCAGAGAGATGTGTGCAGCTCACAGAGCATTGTCTACACTGATACATTGTAACAGACCAGCAGAGATGTGTGCAGCTCACAGAGCATTGTCTACACTGATACACTGTAACAGACCAGCAGAGAGATGTGTGCAGCTCACAGAGCACTGTCTACACTGGTACACTGTAACAGACCAGCAGAGAGATGTGTGCAGCTCACAGAGCACTGCCTACACTGATACACTGTAACAGAGCAGCAGAGAGATGTGTGCAGCTCACAGAGTATTGTCTACACTGATACATTGTAACAGACCAGCAGAGATGTGTGCAGCTCACAGAGCACTGTCTACACCAATGCACTGTAACAGACCAGCAGAGATGTGTGCAGCTCACAGAGTATTGTCTACACTGATACATTGTAACAGAACAGCAGAGATGTGTGCAGCTCACAGAGAATTGTCTACACTGATACACTGTAACAGACCAGCAGAGAGATGTGTGCAGCTCACAGAGCATTGTCTACACTGATACACTGTAACAGACCAGAAGAGATGTGTGCAGCTCACAGATCATTGTCTACACTGATACATTGTAAAAGACCAGCAGAGATGTGTGCAGCTCACAGAGCATTGTCTACACTGATACACTCTAACAGACCAGCACAGAGATGTGTGCAGCTCACAGAGCATTGTCTACACTGATACATTGTAACAGACTAGCAGAGATGTGTGCAGCTCACAGAGCATTGTCTACACTGATACATTGTAACAGACCAGCAGAGATGTGTGCAGCTCACAGAGTATTGTCTACACTGATACATTGTAACAGACCAGTAGAGATGTGTGCAGCTCACAGAGCATTGTCTACACTGATACACTGTAACAGACCAGTGGAGATGTGTGCAGCTCACAGAGCATTGTCTACACTGATACACTGTAACAGACCAGCAGAGAGATGTGTGCAGCTCACAGAGCATTGTCTACACTGATACATTGTAACAGACCAGCAGAGAGATGTGTGCAGCTCACAGAGCATTGTCTACACTGATACACTGTAACAGACCAGCAGAGATGTGTGCAGCTCACAGAGCATTGTCTACACTGATACATTGTAACAGACCAGCAGAGATGTGTGCAGCTCACAGAGCATTGTCTACACTGATACACTGTAACAGACCAGCAGAGAGATGTGTGCAGCTAACAGAGCATTGTCGACACTGATACATTGTAACAGACCAGCAGAGATGCGTGCAGCTCACAGAGCATTGTCTACACTGATACATTGTAACAGACCAGTAGAGATGTGTGCAGCTCACAGAGCATTGTCTACACTGATACATTGTAACAGACCAGTAGAGATGTGTGCAGCTCACAGAGCATTGTCTACACTGATACATTGTAACAGACCAGCAGAGAGATGTGTGCAGCTCACAGAGCATTGTCTACACTGATACATTGTAACAGACCAGCAGAGATGTGTGCAGCTCACAGAGCATTGTCTACACTGATACATTGTAACAGACCAGCAGAGAGATGTGTGCAGCTCACAGAGCATTGTCTACACTGATACATTGTAACAGACCAGCAGAGATGTGTGCAGCTCACAGAGCATTGTCTACACTGATACATTGTAACAGACCAGCAGAGATGTGTGCAGCTCACAGAGCATTGTCTACACTGATACATTGTAACAGACCAGCAGAGATGTGTGCAGCTCACAGAGCATTGTCTACACTGATACACTGTAACAGACCAGCAGAGAGATGTGTGCAGCTCACAGAGCATTGTCTACACTGATACACTGTAACAGACCAGCAGAAAGATGTGTGCAGCTCACAGAGTATTGTCTACACTGATACATTGTAATAGAACAGCAGAGATGTGTGCAGCTCACAGAGCATTGTCTGCACTGATACACTGTAACAGACCAGCAGAGAGATGTGTGCAGCTCACAGAGCATTGTCTACACTGATACATTGTAACAGACCAGTAGAGATGTGTGCAGCTCACAGAGCATTGTCTACACTGATACATTGTAACAGACCAGTAGAGATGTGTGCAGCTCACAGAGCATTGTCTACACTGATACATTGTAACAGACCAGCAGAGATGTGTGCAGCTCACAGAGCAGTCTACACTGATACATTGTAACAGACAAGCAGAGAGATGTGTGCAGCTCACAGAGCATTGTCTACACTGATACATTGTAACAGACCAGCAGAGATGTGTGCAGCTCACAGAGCATTGTCTGCACTGATACATTGTAACAGACCAGCAGAGATGTGTGCAGCTCACAGAGCATTGTCTACACTGATACACTGTAACAGACCAGCAGAGATGTGTGCAGCTCACAGAGCATTGTCTACACTGATACACTGTAACAGACCAGCAGAGAGATGTGTGCAACTCACAGAGCATTGTCTACACTGATACACTGTAACAGACCAGCAGAAAGATGTGAACAGCTCACAGAGCATTGTCTACACTGATACATTGTAACAGACCAGCAGAGAGATGTGTGCAGCTCACAGAGTATTGTCTACACTGATACATTGTAATAGAACAGCAGAGATGTGTGCAGCTCACAGAGCATTGTCTGCACTGATACACTGTAACAGACCAGCAGAGAGATGTGTGCAGGTCACAGAGCATTGTCTACACTGATACATTGTAACAGACCAGCAGAGATGTGTGCAGCTCACAGAGCATTGTCTACACTGATACATTGTAACAGACCAGCAGAGAGATGTGTGCAGCTCACAGAGCACTGTCTACACTGGTACACTGTAACAGACCAGCAGAGAGATGTGTGCAGCTCACAGAGCACTGTCTACACTGATACACTGTAACAGACCAGCAGAGAGATGTGTGCAGCTCACAGATCATTGTCTACACTGATACACTGTAACAGACCAGCAGAGAGATGTGTGCAGCTCACAGAGCACTGTCTACACTGGTACACTGTAACAGACCAGCAGAGAGATGTGTGCAGCTCACAGAGCACTGTCTACACTGATACACTGTAACAGACCAGCAGAGAGATGTGTGCAGCTCACAGATCATTGTCTACACTGATACACTGTAACAGACCAGCAGACATGTGTGCAGCTCACAGAGCATTGTCTACACTGATACATTGTAACAGACCAGCAGAGAGATGTATGCAGCTCACAGAGCATTGTCTACACTGATACACTGTAACAGACCAGCAGAGAGAAGTTTGCAGATCACAGAGCATTGTCTACACTGATACACTGTAACAGACCAGCAGAGATGTGTACAGCTCACAGAGCATTGTCTGCACTGCTACACTGTAACAGACCAGCAGAGATGAGTGCAGCTCACAGAGCACTGTTTGCACTGATACATTGTAACAGACCTGCAGAGAGATGTGTGCAGTTCATAGGGCATTGTCTACACTGATACACTGTAACAGACCAGCAGAGAGATGTGTGCAGCTCACAGAACATTGTCTGCACTGATACATTGTAGCAGACCAGTAGAGATGTGTTCAGCTCACAGAAAGTTGTCTGCACTGATACATTGTAACAGACCAGTAGAGATGTGTGCAGCTCACAGAGCATTGTCTACACTGATACACTGTAACAGACCAGCAGAGATGTGTGCAGCTCACAGAGCATTGTCTGCACTGCTACACTGTAACAGACCAGCAGAGAGAAGTTTGCAGATCACAGAGCATTGTCTACACTGATACATTGTAACAGACCAGCAGAGATGTGTGCATCTCACAGAGCATTGTCTACACTGATACATTGTAACAGACCAGCAGAGATGTGTGCAGCTCACAGAGCATTGTCTGCACTGATACATTGTAACAGACCAGCAGAGATGTGTGCAGCTCACAGAGCATTGTCTACACTGATACACTGTAACAGACCAGCAGAGAGATGTGTGCAGCTCACAGAGCATTGTCTACACTGATACATTGTAACAGACCAGCAGAGATGTGTGCAGCTCACAGAGCATTGTCTACACTGATAAACTGTAAGAGACCAGCAGAGATGTGTGCAGCTCACAGAGCATTGTCTACACTGATACACTGTAACAGACCAGCAGAGAGATGTGTGCAGCTCACAGAGCATTGTCTGCACTGATACATTGTAACAGACCAGCAGAGATGTGTGCAGCTTACAGAGCATTGTCTGCACTGATACATTGTAACAGACCAGCAGAGATGTGTGCAGCTCACAGAGCATTGTCTACACTGATACATTGTAACAGACCAGCAGAGATGTGTGCAGCTCACAGAGCATTGTCTGCACTGATACATTGTAACAGACCAGCAGAGATGTCTGCAGCTCACAGAGCATTGTCTGCACTGATACACTGTAACAGACCAGCAGAGAGATGTGTGCAGCTCACAGAGCATTGTCTACACTGATACACTGTAACAGACCAGCAGAGATGTGTGCAGCTCACAGAGCATTGTCAACACTGATACATTGTAACAGACCAGTAGAGATGTGTGCAGCTCACAGAGCATTGTCTACACTGATACACTGTAACAGACCAGCAGAGAGATGTGTGCAGCTCACAGAGCATTGTCTACACTGATACATTGTAACAGACCAGCAGAGCTGTGTGCAGCTCACAGAGCATTGTCTACACTGATACACTGTAACAGACCAGCAGAGAGATGTGTGCAGTTCACAGAGCATTGTCTACACTGATACACTGTAACAGACCAGCAGAGAGATGTGTGCAGCTCACAGAGCATTGTCTACACTGATACACTGTAACAGACCAGTAGAGATGTGTGCAGCTCACAGAGCATTGTCTACACTGATACACTGTAACAGACCAGCAGAGAGATGTGTGCAGCTCACAGAGCATTGTCTACACTGATACATTGTAACAGACCAGCAGAGAGATGTGTGCAGCTCACAGAGCATTGCCTACACTGATACACTGTAACAGACCAGCAGAGATGTGTGCAGCTCACAGAGCATTGTCTACACTGATACATTGTAACAGACCAGCAGAGATGTGTGCAGCTCACAGAGCATTGTCTGCACTGATACATTGTAACAGACCAGCAGAGATGTGTGCAGCTCACAGAGCATTGTCTGCACTGATACACTGTAACAGACCAGCAGAGAGAAGTTTGCAGATCACAGAGCATAGTCTACACTGATACACTGTAACAGGCCAGCAGAGATGTGTGTAGCTCATAGAGCATTGTCTGCACTGATACATTGTAACAGACCAGCAGAGAGATGTGTGCAGCTCACAGAGCATTGTCTACATTGATACACTGTAACAGACCAGCAGAGATGTGTGCAGCTCACAGAGCATTGTCTACACTGATACACTGTAACAGACCAGCAGAGAGATGTGTGCAGCTCACAGAGCATTGTCTACACTGATACATTGTAACAGACCAGCAGAGATGTGTGCAGCTCACAGAGCATTGTCTGCACTGATACACTGTAACAGACCAGCAGAGAGATGTGTACAGCTCACAGAGCATTGTCTACATTGATACACTGTAACAGACCAGCAGAGACATGTGTGCAGCTCACAGAGCATTGTCTACACTGATACATTGTAACAGACCAGCAGAGATGTGTGCAGCTCACAGAGCATTGTCTGCACTGATACATTGTAACAGACAAGCAGAGAGGTGTGCAGCTCACAGAGCATTGTCTACACTGATACATTGTAACAGACCAGCAGAGAGATGTGTGTAGCTCACAGGGCATTGTCTACACTGATACATTGTAACAGACCAGCAGAGATGTGTGCAGCTCACAGAGCATTGTCTACATTGATACATTGTAACAGACCAGCAGAGAGATGTGTGCAGCTCACAGAGCATTGTCTACACTGATACATTGTAACAGACCAGCAGAGAGATGTGTGCAGCTCACAGAGCATTGTCTACACTGATACATTGTAACAGACCAGCAGAGATGTGTGCAGCTCACAGAGCATTGTCTACACTGATACACTGTAACAGACCAGCAGAGAGATGTGTGCAGCTCACAGAGCATTGTCTACACTGATACATTGTAACAGACCAGCAGAGATGTGTGCAGCTCACAGAGCAGTCTACACTGATACATTGTAACAGACCAGCAGAGAGATGTGTGCAGCTCACAGAGCATTGTCTACACTGATACAATGTAACAGACCAGCAGAGATGTGTGCAGCTCACAGAGCATTGTCTACACTGATACATTGTAACAGACCAGCAGAGATGTGTGCAGCTCACAGAGCATTGTCTACACTGATACACTGTAACAGACAAGCAGAGAGATGTGTGCAGCTCACAGAGCACTGTCTACACTGATACACTGTAACAGACCAGCAGAGAGATGTGTGCAGCTCACAGAGTATTGTCTACACTGATACATTGTAACAGACCAGCAGAGATGTGTGCAGCTCACAGAGTATTGTCTACACTGATACACTGTAACAGACCAGCAGAGAGATGTGTGCAGCTCACAGAGCACTGCCTACACTGATACACTGTAACAGAGCAGCAGAGAGATGTGTGCAGCTCACAGAGTATTGTCTACACTGATACATTGTAACAGACCAGCAGAGATGTGTGCAGCTCACAGAGTATTGTCTACACTGATACATTGTAACAGAACAGCAGAGATGTGTGCAGCTCACAGAGAATTGTCTACACTGATACACTGTAACAGACCAGCAGAGAGATGTGTGCAGCTCACAGAGCATTGTCTACACTGATACACTGTAACAGACCAGCAGAGAGATGTGTGCAGCTCACAGATCATTGTCTACACTGATACTTTGTAACAGACCAGCAGAGCTGTGTGCAGCTCACAAAGCATTGTCTACACTGATACACTGTAACAGACCAGCAGAGAGATGTGTGCAGCTCACAGAGCATTGTCTACACTGATACACTGTAACAGACCAGCACAGAGATGTGTGCAGCTCACAGAGCATTGTCTACACTGATACATTGTAACAGACTAGCAGAGATGTGTGCAGCTCACAGAGCATTGTCTACACTGATACATTGTAACAGACCAGCAGAGATGTGTGCAGCTCACAGAGTATTGTCTACACTGATACATTGTAACAGACCAGTAGAGATGTGTGCAGCTCACAGAGCATTGTCTACACTGATACACTGTAACAGACCAGTAGAGATGTGTGCAGCTCACAGAGCATTGTCTACACTGATACACTGTAACAGACCAGCAGAGAGATGTGTGCAGCTCACAGAGCATTGTCTACACTGATACACTGTAACAGACCAGCAGAGATGTGTGCAGCTCACAGAGCATTGTCTACACTGATACACTGTAACAGACCAGCAGAGAGATGTGTGCAGCTCACAGAGCATTGTCTACACTGATACACTGTAACAGACCAGTAGAGATGTGTGCAGCTCACAGAGCATTGTCTACACTGATACACTGTAACAGACCAGCAGAGAGATGTGTGCAGCTCACAGAGCATTGTCTACACTGATACATTGTAACAGACCAGCAGAGAGATGTGTGCAGCTCACAGAGCATTGTCTACACTGATACACTGTAACAGACCAGCAGAGATGTGTGCAGCTCACAGAGCATTGTCTACACTGATACATTGTAACAGACCAGCAGAGAGATGTGTGCAGCTAACAGAGCATTGTCTACACTGATACATTGTAACAGACCAGCAGAGATGCGTGCAGCTCACAGAGCATTGTCTACACTGATACATTGTAACAGACCAGTAGAGATGTGTGCAGCTCACAGAGCATTGTCTACACTGATACATTGTAACAGACCAGTAGAGATGTGTGCAGCTCACAGAGCATTGTCTACACTGATACATTGTAACAGACCAGCAGAGATGTGTGCAGCTCACAGAGCAGTCTACACTGATACATTGTAACAGACCAGCAGAGATGTGTGCAGCTCACAGAGCATTGTCTACACTGATACATTGTAACAGACCAGCAGAGATGTGTGCAGCTCACAGAGCATTGTCTACACTGATACATTGTAAGAGACCAGCAGAGATGTGTGCAGCTCACAGAGCATTGTCTACACTGATACATTGTAACAGACCAGCAGAGATGTGTGCAGCTCACAGAGCATTGTCTACACTGATACACTGTAACAGACCAGCAGAGAGATGTGTGCAGCTCACAGAGCATTGTCTACACTGATACACTGTAACAGACCAGCAGAAAGATGTGTGCAGCTCACAGAGTATTGTCTACACTGATACATTGTAATAGAACAGCAGAGATGTGTGCAGCTCACAGAGCATTGTCTGCACTGATACACTGTAACAGACCAGCAGAGAGATGTGTGCAGCTCACAGAGCATTGTCTACACTGATACATTGTAACAGACCAGTAGAGATGTGTGCAGCTCACAGAGCATTGTCTACACTGATACATTGTAACAGACCAGTAGAGATGTGTGCAGCTCACAGAGCATTGTCTACACTGATACATTGTAACAGACCAGCAGAGATGTGTGCAGCTCACAGAGCATTGTCTACACTGATACATTGTAACAGACCAGCAGAGATGTGTGCAGCTCACAGAGCATTGTCTGCACTGATACATTGTAACAGACCAGCAGAGATGTGTGCAGCTCACAGAGCATTGTCTACACTGATACATTGTAACAGACCAGTAGAGATGTGTGCAGCTCACAGAGCATTGTCTGCACTGATACACTGTAACAGACCAGCAGAGATGTGTGCAGCTCACAGAGCATTGTCTACACTGATACATTGTAACAGACCAGCAGAGATGTGTGCAGCTCACAGAGCATTGTCTACAGTCATGGCCAAAAGTATTGAGAATGAGACAAATAGTAATTTTTCCAAAGTTTACTGCTTCATTTTTTGTAATTGCAATTTGCATATACTCCTGAATGTCAAAGAGTGATCAGCTTAACAGCAATTACTGTACTTGCAAAGTCAATATTTGCCCAGAAAATGAACTTTAACCCCCAAAACACATTTCAACATCATTGCAGTCCTGCCTTAAAAGGAGCAGCTAACATTGTTTTAGTGATTGATCCATTAACACAGGTGTGGGTGTTGATGAGGACAGGGCTAGCGATCAATCAGTCATGATTAAGTAAGAATGACATCACTGGACACTTTAAAAGGAGGCAGGTTCTTGGTATCATTGTTTCTCTTCAGTTAACCATGGTTATCTCTAAAGAAACACGTGCAGCCATCATTGCACTGCACAAAAATGGCCTAACAGGGAAGAGTATCGCAGCTACAAAGATTGCACCTCAGTCAACAATCTATCGCATCATCAAGAACTTCAAGGAGAGAGCTTCCATTGTTGTCAAAAAGGCTCCAGGGCGCCCAAGAAAGATCAGCAAGCGCCAGGACCGTATCTTAAAACTGTTTCAGCTGCGGGATCGGACTACCAGCAGTGCCGAGCTTGCTCAGGAATGGCAGCAGGCTGGTGTGAGTGCTTCTGCACGCACTGTGAAGCGGAGACTCTTTGAGGAAGGGCTGGTTTCAAGGAGGGCAGCAAAGAAGCCACTTCTCTCCAGAAAAAACATCAGGGACCGACTGATATTCTGCAAAAGGTACAGGGAATGGACTGCTGAGGACTGGGGCAAAGTCATTTTCTCTGATGAATCCCCTTTTCGATTGTTTGGGACATCTGGAAAACAGCTTATTCGGAGAAGAAGAGGTGAGCGCTACCACCAGTCTTGTCTCATGCCAACTGTAAAGCATCCTGAAACCATTCATGTGTGGGGTTGCTTCTCAGCCAAGGGAATCGGCTCACTCACAGTCTTGCCTAAAAACACAGCCATGAATAAAGAATGGTACCAGAATGTCATCCAAGAGCAACTTCTCCCAACCGTCCAAGAGCAGTTTAGCGCCCAGCAATGCCTTTTCCAGCATAATGGAGCACCTTGCCATAAAGCAAAGGTGATAACGAAATGGCTCATGGAACAAAACATGGAGATTTTGGGTCCATGGCCTGGAAACTCCCCAGATCTTAATCCCATTGAGAACTTGTGGTCAATCATCAAGAGACGGGTGGACAAACAAAAACCAACAAATTCTGGCAAAATGCAAGCATTGATTATGAAAGAATGGACTGCTATCAGTCAGGATTTGGTCCAAAAGTTGATTGAGAGCATGCCAGGGAGAATTACAGAGGTCTTGAAGAAGAAGGGGCAACACTGCAAATATTGACTTGCTGCATTAACTCATTCTAACTGTCAATATAACCTATTGGTCCTCATAATATGATTGCAATTATATTTCTGTATGTGATATAAACATCAGACAAACACTAATAAAAACCAGAGGCCAGCAGATCATGGGAAAATATAATTTTGGTGTCATTCTCAAAACTTTTGGCCATGACTGTACACTGATAAACTGTAACAGATCAGCAGAGAGATGTGTGCAACTCACAGAGCATTGTCTACACTGATACACTGTAACAGACCAGCAGAAAGATGTGTGCAGCTCACAGAGTATTGTCTACACTGATACATTGTAATAGAACAGCAGAGATGTGTGCAGCTCACAGAGCATTGTCTGCACTGATACACTGTAACAGACCAGCAGAGAGATGTGTGCAGCTCACAGAGCATTGTCTACACTGATACATTGTAACAGACCAGCAGAGATGTGTGCAGCTCACAGAGCATTGTCTACACTGATACACTGTAACAGACCAGCAGAGAGATGTGTGCAGCTCACAGAGCACTGTCTACACTGATACACTGTAACAGACCAGCAGAGAGATGTGTGCAGCTCACAGAGCATTGTCTACACTGATACATTGTAACAGACTAGCAGAGATGTGTGCACATCACAGAGCACTGTCTACACTGATACATTGTAACAGACCAGTAGAGAGATGTGTGCAGCTCACAGAGCATTGTCTACACTGATACACTGTAACAGACCAGCAGAGATGTGTGCAGATCACAGAGCATTGTCTACACTGATACACTGTAACAGACCAGCAGGGATGTGTGCAGCTCACAGAGCATTGTGTACACTGATACACTGTAACAGACCATCAGAGAGATGTGTGCAGCTCACAGAGCATTGTCTACACTGATACACTGTAACAGACCAGCAGAGATGTGTGCAGCTCACAGAGCATTGTCAACACTGATACACTGTAACAGACCAGCAGAGATGTGTGCAGCTCACAGAGCATTGTCTGCACTGATAGATTGTAACAGACCAGCAGAGATGTGTGCAGCTCACAGAGCATTGTCTACACTGATACATTGTAACAGACCAGCAGAGATGTGTGCAGCTCACAGAGCATTGTCTGCACTGATAGATTGTAACAGACCAGCAGAGAGATGTGTGCAGCTCACAGAGCATTGTCTGCACTGATACATTGTAACAGACCAGCAGAGATGTGTGCAGCTCACAGAGCATTGTCTACACTGATACATTGTAACAGACCAGCAGAGAGATGTGTGCAGCTCACAGAGCATTGTCTACACTGATACACTGTAACAGACCAGCAGAGAGTTGTGTGCAGCTCACAGAGCATTGTCTGCACTGATACATTGTAACAGACCAGCAGAGAGATGTGTGCAGCTCACAGAGCATTGTCTACACTGATACATTGTAACAGACCAGCAGAGATGTGTGCAACTCACAGAGCATTGTCTGCACTGATACATTGTAACAGACCAGCAGAGAGATGTGCGCAGCTCACAGAGCATTGTCTACACTGATACACTGTAACAGACCAGCAGGGATGTGTGCAGCTCACAGAGCATTGTCTACACTGATACACTGTAACAGACCAGCAGAGAGATGTGTGCAGCTCACAGAGCATTGTCTACACTGATACATTGTAACAGACCAGCAGAGATGTGTGCAGCTCACAGAGCATTGTCTACACTGATACACTGTAACAGACCAGCAGAGAGATGTGTGCAGCTCACAGAACATTGTCTGCACTGATACATTGTAACAGACCAGCAGAGATGTGTGCAGCTCACAGAGCATTGTCTGCACTGATACATTGTAACAGACCAGTAGAGATGTGTGCAGCTCACAGAGCATTGTCTACACTGATACATTGTAACAGACCAGCAGAGATGTGTGCACCTCACAGAGCATTGTCTACACTGATACACTGTAACAGACCAGCAAAGAGATGTGTGTAGCTCACAGAGCATTGTCTGCACTGATACATTTTAACAGACCAGCAGAGATGTGAGCAGCTCACAGAGCACTGTCTACACTGATACACTGTAACAGACCAGCAGAGAGAAGTTTGCAGATCATAGAGCATTGTCTGCACTGATAGATTGTAACAGACCAGCAGAGATGTGTGCAGCTCACAGAGCATTGTCTACACTGATACACTGTAACAGACCAGCAGAGAGATGTGTGCAGTTCACAGAGCATTGTCTACACTGATACACTGTAAGAGACCAGCAGAGATGTGTGCAACTCACAGAGCATTGTCTGCACTGATACATTGTAACAGACTAGCAGAGAGATGTGTGCAGCTCACAGAGCATTGTCTGCACTGATAGATTGTAACAGACCAGCAGAGAGATGTGTGCAGCTCACAGAGCATTGTCTACACTGATACACTGTAAGAGACCAGCAGAGATGTGTGCAAATCACAGAGCATTGTCTGCACTGATACATTGTAACAGACCAGCAGAGAGATGTGTGCAGCTCACAGAGCATTGTCTACACTGATAGATTGTAACAGACCAGCAGAGATGTGTGCAGCTCACAGAGCATTGTCTGCACTGATAGATTGTAACAGACCAGCAGAGATGTGTGCAGCTCACAGAGCATTGTCTACACTGATACATTGTAACAGACCAGCAGAGATGTGTGCAACTCACAGAGCATTGTCTGCACTGATACATTGTAACAGACCAGCAGAGAGATGTGTGCAGCTCACAGAGCATTGTCTACACTGATACACTGTAACAGACCAGCAGGGATGTGTGCAGCTCACAGAGCATTGTCTACACTGATACACTGTAACAGACCAGCAGAGAGATGTGTGCAGCTCAGAGCATTGTCTACACTGATACACTGTAACAGACCAGCAGAGAGATGTGTGCAGCTCACAGATCATTGTCTACACTGATACACTGTAACAGACCAGCAGAGATGTGTGCAGCTCACAGAGCATTGTCTACACTGATACACTGTAACAGACCAGCAGAGAGATGTGTGCAGCTCACAGAGCATTGTCTACACTGATACATTGTAACAGACCAGCAGAGATGTGTGCACCTCACAGAGCATTGTCTACACTGATACACTGTAATAGACCAGCAAAGAGATGTGTGCAGCTCACAGAGCATTGTCTGCACTGATACATTTTTACAGACCAGCAGAGATGTGTGCAGCTCACAGAGCACTGTCTACACTGATACACTGTAACAGACCAGCAGAGAGATGTGTGCAGCTCACAGAGCATTGTCTACACTGATACACTGTAACAGACCAGCAGACATGTGTGCAGCTCACAGAGCATTGTCTACACTGATACACTGTAACAGACCAGCAGAGAGAAGTTTGCAGATCACAGAGCATTGTCTACACTGATACACTGTAACAGACCAGCAGAGATGTGTACAGCTCACAGAGCATTGTCTGCACTGCTACACTGTAACAGACCAGCAGAGATGAGTGCAGCTCACAGAGCACTGTTTGCACTGATACATTGTAACAGACCTGCAGAGAGATGTGTGCAGTTCATAGGGCATTGTCTACACTGATACACTGTAACAGACCAGCAGAGAGATGGGTGCAGCTCACAGAACATTGTCTGCACTGATACACTGTAACAGACCAGCAGAGAGATGTGTGCAGCTCACAGAGCATTGTCTACACTGATACATTGTAACAGACCAGCAGAGATGTGTGCACCTCACAGAGCATTGTCTACACTGATACACTGTAACAGACCAGCAAAGAGATGTGTGCAGCTCACAGAGCATTGTCTGCACTGATACATTTTAACAGACCAGCAGAGATGTGTGCAGCTCACAGAGCACTGTCTACACTGATACACTGTAACAGACCAGCAGAGAGATGTGTGCAGCTCACAGAGCATTGTCTACACTGATACACTGTAACAGACCAGCAGACATGTGTGCAGCTCACAGAGCATTGTCTACACTGATACATTGTAACAGACCAGCAGAGAGATGTATGCAGCTCACAGAGCATTGTCTACACTGATACATTGTAACAGACCAGCAGAGATGTGTGCAGCTCACAGAGCATTGTCTACACTGATACACTGTAACAGACCAGCAGAGATGAGTGCAGCTCACAGAGCACTGTTTGCACTGATACATTGTAACAGACCTGCAGAGAGATGTGTGCAGTTCATAGGGCATTGTCTACACTGATACACTGTAACAGACCAGCAGAGATGTGTGCAGCTCACAGAGCATTGTCAACACTGATACACTGTAACAGACCAGCAGAGAGATGTGTGCAGCTCACAGAGCATTGTCTACACTGATACACTGTAACAGACCAGCAGAGATGTGTGCAGCTCACAGAGCATTGTCTGCACTGATACATTGTAACAGACCAGCAGAGATGTGTGCAGCTCACAGAGCATTGTCTACACTGATACATTGTAACAGACCAGTAGAGATGTGTGCAGCTCACAGAAAGTTGTCTGCACTGATATATTGTAACAGACCAGTAGAGATGTGTGCAGCTCACAGAGCATTGTCTACACTGATACACTGTAACAGACCAGCAGAGATGTGTGCAGCTCACAGAGCATTGTCAACACTGATACACTGTAACAGACCAGCAGAGAGATGTGTGCAGCTCACAGAGCATTGTCTACACTGATACACTGTAACAGACCAGCAGAGATGTGTGCAGCTCACAGAGCATTGTCTGCACTGATACATTGTAACAGACCAGCAGAGATGTGTGCAGCTCACAGAGCATTGTCTACACTGATACACTGTAACAGACCAGCAGAGATGTGTGCAGCTCACAGAGCATTGTCTACACTGATACACTGTAACAGACCAGCAGAGATGTGTGCAGCTCACAGAGCATTGTCTGCACTGATACATTGTAACAGACCAGCAGAGATGTGTGCAGCTCACAGAGCATTGTCTACACTGATACACTGTAACAGACCAGCAAAGAGATGTGTGCAGCTCACAGAGCATTGTCTGCACTGATACATTTTAACAGACCAGCAGAGATGTGAGCAGCTCACAGAGCATTGTCTACACTGATACACTGTAACAGACCAGCAGAGAGAAGTTTGCAGATCACAGAGCATTGTCTGCACTGATAGATTGTAACAGACCAGCAGAGATGTGTGCAGCTCACAGAGCATTGTCTACACTGATACACTGTAACAGACCAGCAGAGATGTGTGCAGCTCACAGAGCATTGTCTACACTGATACACTGTAACAGACCAGCAGAGAGATGTGTGCAGCTCACAGAGCATTGTCTGCACTGATAGATTGTAACAGACCAGCAGAGAGATGTGTGCAGCTCACAGAGCATTGTCTACACTGATACATTGTAACAGACCAGCAGAGATGTGTGCAACTCACAGAGCATTGTCTGCACTGATACATTGTAACAGACCAGCAGAGAGATGTGTGCAGCTCACAGAGCATTGTCTACACTGATACACTGTAACAGACCAGCAGGGATGTGTGCAGCTCACAGAGCATTGTCTACACTGATACACTGTAACAGACCAGCAGAGAGATGTGTGCAGCTCACAGAGCATTGTCTACACTGATACATTGTAACAGACCAGCAGAGATGTGTGCACCTCACAGAGCATTGTCTACACTGATACACTGTAACAGACCAGCAAAGAGATGTGTGCAGCTCACAGAGCACTGTCTACACTGATACACTGTAACAGACCAGCAGAGAGATGTGTGCAGCTCACAGAGCATTGTCTACACTGATACACTGTAACAGACCAGCAGACATGTGTGCAGCTCACAGAGCATTGTCTACACTGATACATTGTAACAGACCAGCAGAGAGATGTATGCAGCTCACAGAGCATTGTCTACACTGATACACTGTAACAGACCAGCAGAGAGAAGTTTGCAGATCACAGAGCATTGTCTACACTGATACACTGTAACAGACCAGCAGAGATGTGTACAGCTCACAGAGCATTGTCTGCACTGCTACACTGTAACAGACCAGCAGAGATGAGTGCAGCTCACAGAGCACTGTTTGCACTGATACATTGTAACAGACCTGCAGAGAGATGTGTGCAGTTCATAGGGCATTGTCTACACTGATACACTGTAACAGACCAGCAGAGAGATGTGTGCAGCTCACAGAACATTGTCTGCACTGATACATTGTAACAGACCAGTAGAGATGTGTTCAGCTCACAGAAAGTTGTCTGCACTGATACATTGTAACAGACCAGTAGAGATGTGTGCAGCTCACAGAGCATTGTCTACACTGATACACTGTAACAGACCAGCAGAGATGTGTGCAGCTCACAGAGCATTGTCTGCACTGATACATTGTAACAGACCAGTAGAGATGTGTGCAGCTCACAGAGCATTGTCTACACTGATACACTGTAACAGACCTGCAGAGAGATGTGTGCAGCTCACAGAGCATTGTCTACACTGATACATTGTAACAGACCAGCAGAGATGTGTGCACCTCACAGAGCATTGTCTACACTGATACACTGTAACAGACCAGCAAAGAGATGTGTGCAGCTCACAGAGCATTGTCTGCACTGATACATTTTAACAGACCAGCAGAGATGTGAGCAGCTCACAGAGCATTGTCTACACTGATACACTGTAACAGACCAGCAGAGAGATGTATGCAGCTCACAGAGCATTGTCTACACTGATACACTGTAACAGACCAGCAGAGAGAAGTTTGCAGATCACAGAGCATTGTCTACACTGATACACTGTAACAGACCAGCAGAGATGTGTACAGCTCACAGATCATTGTCTGCACTGCTACACTGTAACAGACCAGCAGAGATGAGTGCAGCTCACAGAGCACTGTTTGCACTGATACATTGTAACAGACCTGCAGAGAGATGTGTGCAGTTCATAGGGCATTGTCTACACTGATACACTGTAACAGACCAGCAGAGAGATGGGTGCAGCTCACAGAACATTGTCTGCACTGATACATTGTAACAGACCAGTAGAGATGTGTGCAGCTCACAGAAAGTTGTCTGCACTGATACATTGTAACAGACCAGTAGAGATGTGTGCAGCTCACAGAGCATTGTCTACACTGATACACTGTAACAGACCAGCAGAGATGTGTGCAGCTCACAGAGCATTGTCAACACTGATACACTGTAACAGACCAGCAGAGAGATGTGTGCAGCTCACAGAGCATTGTCTACACTGATACACTGTAACAGACCAGCAGAGATGTGTGCAGCTCACAGAGCATTGTCAACACTGATACACTGTAACAGACCAGCAGAGAGAAGTTTGCAGATCACAGAGCATTGTCTACACTGATAGATTGTAACAGACCAGCAGAGATGTGTGCAGCTCACAGAGCATTGTCTACACTGATACACTGTAACAGACCAGCAGAGATGTGTGCAGCTCACAGAGCATTGTCTACACTGATACACTGTAACAGACCAGCAGAGAGATGTGTGCAGCTCACAGAGCATTGTCTACACTGATACACTGTAACAGACCAGCAGAGAGATGTGTGCAGCTCACAGAGCATTGTCTGCACTGATAGATTGTAACAGACCAGCAGAGAGATGTGTGCAGCTCACAGAGCATTGTCTACACTGATACATTGTAACAGACCAGCAGAGATGTGTGCAACTCACAGAGCATTGTCTGCACTGATACATTGTAACAGACCAGCAGAGAGATGTGTGCAGCTCACAGAGCATTGTCTGCACTGATAGATTGTAACAGACCAGCAGAGAGATGTGTGCAGCTCACAGAGCATTGTCTACACTGATACATTGTAACAGACCAGCAGAGATGTGTGCAACTCACAGAGCATTGTCTGCACTGATACATTGTAACAGACCAGCAGAGAGATGTGTGCAGCTCACAGAGCATTGTCTACACTGATACACTGTAACAGACCAGCAGGGATGTGTGCACCTCACAGAGCATTGTCTACACTGATACACTGTAACAGACCAGCAAAGAGATGTGTGCAGCTCACAGAGCATTGTCTGCACTGATACATTTTAACAGACCAGCAGAGATGTGTGCAGCTCACAGAGCACTGTCTACACTGATACACTGTAACAGACCAGCAGAGAGATGTGTGCAGCTCACAGAGCATTGTCTACACTGATACACTGTAACAGACCAGCAGACATGTGTGCAGCTCACAGAGCATTGGCTACAATGATACATTGTAACAGACCAGCAGAGAGATGTATGCAGCTCACAGAGCATTGTCTACACTGATACACTGTAACAGACCAGCAGAGAGAAGTTTGCAGATCACAGAGCATTGTCTACACTGATACACTGTAACAGACCAGCAGAGATGTGTACAGCTCACAGAGCATTGTCTGCACTGCTACACTGTAACAGACCAGCAGAGATGAGTGCAGCTCACAGAGCACTGTTTGCACTGATACATTGTAACAGACCTGCAGAGAGATGTGTGCAGTTCATAGGGCATTGTCTACACTGATACACTGTAACAGACCAGCAGAGAGATGTGTGCAGCTCACAGAACATTGTCTGCACTGATACATTGTAACAGACCAGTAGAGATGTGTTCAGCTCACAGAAAGTTGTCTGCACTGATACATTGTAACAGACCAGTAGAGATGTGTGCAGCTCACAGAGCATAGTCTACACTGATACACTGTAACAGGCCAGCAGAGATGTGTGTAGCTCATAGAGCATTGTCTCCACTGATACATTGTAACAGACCAGCAGAGAGATGTGTGCAGCTCACAGAGCATTGTCTACATTGATACACTGTAACAGACCAGCAGAGATGTGTGCAGCTCACAGAGCATTGTCTACACTGATACACTGTAACAGACCAGCAGAGAGATGTGTGCAGCTCACAGAGCATTGTCTACACTGATACATTGTAACAGACCAGCAGAGATGTGTGCAGCTCACAGAGCATTGTCTACACTGATACATTGTAACAGACCAGCAGAGAGATGTGTGCAGCTCACAGAGCATTGTCTACACTGATACATTGTAACAGACCAGCAGAGATGTGTGCAGCTCACAGAGCATTGTCTACACTGATACATTGTAACAGACCAGTAGAGATGTGTGCAGCTCACAGAGCATGGTCTACACTGATACATTGTAACAGACCAGTAGAGATGTGTGCAGCTCACAGAGCATTGTCTACACTGATACATTGTAACAGACCAGCAGAGAGATGTGTGCAGCTCACAGAGCATTGTCTACAGTCATGGCCAAAAGTTTTGAGAATGAGACAAATAGTAATTTTTCCAAAGTTTACTGCTTCATTTTTTGTAATGGCAATTTGCATATACTCCTGAATGTCAAAGAGTGATCAGCTTAACAGCAATTACTGTACTTGAAAAGTCAATATTTGCCCAGAAAATGAACTTTAACCCCCAAAACACATTTCAGCATCATTGCAGTCCTGCCTTAAAAGGAGCAGCTAACATCGTTTTAGTGATTGATCCATTAACACAGGTGTGGGTGTTGATAAGGACAGGGCTGGCGATCAATCAGTCATGATTAAGTAAGAATGACATCACTGGACACTTTAAAAGGAGGCTGGTTCTTGGTATCATTGTTTCTCTTCAGTTAACCATGGTTATCTCTAAAGAAACACGTGCAGCCATCATTGCACTGCACAAAAATGGCCTAACAGGGAAGAGTATCGCAGCTACAAAGATTGCACCTCAGTCAACAATCTATCGCATCATCAAGAACTTCAAGGAGAGAGCTTCCATTGTTGTCAAAAAGGCTCCAGGGCGCCCAAGAAAGATCAGCAAGCGCCAGGACCGTATCTTAAAACTGTTTCAGCTGCGGGATCGGACTACCAGCAGTGCCGAGCTTGCTCAGGAATGGCAGCAGGCTGGTGTGAGTGCTTCTGCACGCACTGTGAGGTGGAGACTCTTTGAGCAAGGGCTGGTTTCAAGGAGGGCAGCAAAGAAGCCACTTCTCTCCAGAAAAAACATCAGGGATCGACTGATATTCTGCAAAAGGTACAGGGAGTGGACTGCTGAGGACTGGGGCAAAGTCATTTTCTCTGATGAATCCCCTTTTCGATTGTTTGGGACATCTGGAAAACAGCTTATTCGGAGAAGAAGAGGTGAGCGCTACCACCAGTCTTGTCTCATGCCAACTGTAAAGCATCCTGAAACCATTCATGTGTGGGGTTGCTTCTCAGCCAAGGGAATCGGCTCACTCACAGTCTTGCCTAAAAACACAGCCATGAATAAAGAATGGTACCAGAATGTCATCCAAGAGCAACTTCTCCCAACCGTCCAAGAGCAGTTTAGCGCCCAGCAATGCCTTTTCCAGCATGATGGAGCACCTTGCCATAAAGCAAAGGTGATAACTAAATGGCTCATGGAACAAAACATAGAGATTTTGGGTCCATGGCCTGGAAACTCCCCAGATCTTAATCCCATTGAGAACTTGTGGTCAATCATCAAGAGACGGGTGGACAAACAAAAAACAACAAATTCTGGCAAAATGCAAGCATTGATTATGCAAGAATGGACTTCTATCAGTCAGGATTTGGTCCAAAAGTTGATTGAGAGCATGCCAGGGAGAATTACAGAGGTCTTGAAGAAGAAGGGGCAACACTGCAAATATTGACTTGCTGCATTAACTCATTCTAACTGTCAATATAACCTATTGGTACTCATAATATGATTGCAAT
Source organism: Phyllobates terribilis (assembly GCF_046119375.1). NCBI lineage: Eukaryota > Metazoa > Chordata > Amphibia > Anura > Dendrobatidae > Phyllobates > Phyllobates terribilis. Next base: position 31,046,320 of record NW_027362763.1, read on the forward strand.
TATATTTCTGTATGTGATATAAACATCAGACAAACACTAATAAAAAACAGAGGCCAGCAGATCATGGGAAAATATAATTTTGGTGTCATTCTCAAAACTTTTGGCCATGACTGTACACTGATACATTGTAACAGACCAGCAGAGATGTGTGCAGCTCACAGAGCATTGTCTACACTGATACATTGTAACAGACCAGCAGAGATGTGTGCAGCTCACAGAGCATTGTCTACACTGATACATTGTAACAGACCAGCAGAGATGTGTGCAGCTCACAGAGCATTGTCTACACTGATACATTGTAACAGACCAGCAGAGATGTGTGCAGATCACAGAGCATCGTCTACACTGATACACTGTAAAAGACCAGCAGAGGGATGTGTGCAGCTCACAGAGCATTGTCTACACTGATACATTGTAACCGAACAGCAGAGAGAAGTTTGCAGATCACAGAGCATTGTCTACACTGATACATTGTAACAGACCAGCAGAGATGTGTGCAGCTCACAGAGCATTGTCTACACTGATACATTGTAACAGACCAGCAGAGATGTGTGCAGCTCACAGAGCATTGTCTGCACTGATACATTGTAACAGACCAGCAGAGATGTGTGCAGCTCACAGAGCATTGTCTACACTGATACACTGTAACAGACCAGCAGAGAGATGTGTGCAGCTCACAGAGCATTGTCTACACTGATACATTGTAACAGACCAGCAGAGATGTGTGCAGATCACAGAGCATTGTCTGCACTGATACATTGTAACAGACCAGCAGAGATGTGTGCAGCTCAAAGAGCATTGTCTGCACTGATACATTGTAACAGACCAGCAGAGATGTGTGCAGCTCACAGAGCATTGTCTGCACTGATACATTGTAACAGACCAGCAGAGATGTGTGCAGCTCACAGAGCATTGTCTGCACTGATACACTGTAACAGACCAGCAGAGAGATGTGTGCAGCTCACAGAGCATTGTCTACACTGATACACTGTAACAGACCAGCAGAGATGTGTGCAGCTCACAGAGCATTGTCAACACTGATACACTGTAACAGACCAGCAGAGAGATGTGTGCAGCTCACAGAGCATTGTCTACACTGATACACTGTAACAGACCAGCAGAGAACTGTGCAGCTCACAGAACATTGTCTGCACTGATACATTGTAACAGACCAGTAGAGATGTGTGCAGCTCACAGAGCATTGTCTACACTGATACACTGTAACAGACCAGCAGAGAGATGTGTGCAGCTCACAGAGCATTGTCTACACTGATACATTGTAACAGACCAGCAGAGAGATGTGTGCAGCTCACAGAGCATTGTCTACACTGATACACTGTAACAGACCAGCAGAGATGTGTGCAGCTCACAGAGCATTGTCTACACTGATACATTGTAACAGACCAGCAGAGATGTGTGCAGCTCACAGAGCATTGTCTGCACTGACACATTGTAACAGACCAGCAGAGATGTGTGCAGCTCACAGAGCATTGTCTGCACTGATACACTGTAACAGACCAGCAGAGAGATGTGTGCAGCTCACAGAGCATTGTCTACACTGATACACTGTAACAGACCAGCAGAGATGTGTGCAGCTCACAGAGCATTGTCTACACTGATACATTGTAACAGACCAGCAGAGATGTGTGCAGCTCACAGAGCATTGTCTGCACTGATACATTGTAACAGACCAGCAGAGATGTGTGCAGCTCACAGAGCATTGTCTGTACTGATACACTGTAACAGACCAGCAGAGAGAAGTTTGCAGATCACAGAGCATAGTCTACACTGATACACTGTAACAGGCCAGCAGAGATGTGTGTAGCTCATAGAGCATTGTCTCCACTGATACATTGTAACAGACCAGCAGAGAGATGTGTGCAGCTCACAGAGCATTGTCTACATTGATACACTGTAACAGACCAGCAGAGATGTGTGCAGCTCACAGAGCATTGTCTACACTGATACACTGTAACAGACCAGCAGAGAGATGTGTGCAGCTCACAGAGCATTGTCTACACTGATACATTGTAACAGACCAGCAGAGATGTGTGCAGCTCACAGAGCATTGTCTGCGCTGATACACTGTAACAGACCAGCAGAGAGATGTGTGCAGCTCACAGAGCATTGTCTACATTGATACACTGTAACAGACCAGCAGAGACATGTGTGCAGCTCACAGAGCATTGTCTACACTGATACATTGTAACAGACCAGCAGAGATGTGTGCAGCTCACAGAGCATTGTCTACACTGATACATTGTAAAAGACCAGTAGAGATGTGTGCAGCTCACAGAGCATTGTCTACACTGATACATTGTAACAGACCAGCAGAGAGATGTGTGCAGCTCACAGAGCATTGTCTACACTGATACACTGTAACAGACCAGCAGAGATGTGTGCAGCTCACAGAGCATTGTCAACACTGATACACTGTAACAGACCAGCAGAGAGATGTGTGCAGCTCACAGAGCATTGTCTACACTGATACACTGTAACAGACCAGCAGAGATGTGTGCAGCTCACAGAGCATTGTCTACACTGATACACTGTAACAGACCAGCAGAGAGATGTGTGCAGTTCACAGAGCATTGTCTACACTGATACACTGTAACAGACCAGCAGAGAAGTGTGCAGCTCACAGAACATTGTCTGCACTGATACATTGTAACAGACCAGTAGAGATGTGTGCAGCTCACAGAGCATTGTCTACACTGATACACTGTAACAGACCAGCAGAGAGATGTGTGCAGCTCACAGAGCATTGTCTACACTGATACATTGTAACAGACCAGCAGAGAGATGTGTGCAGCTCACAGAGCATTGTCTACACTGATACACTGTAACAGACCAGCAGAGATGTGTGCAGCTCACAGAGCATTGTCTACACTGATACATTGTAACAGACCAGCAGAGATGTGTGCAGCTCACAGAGCATTGTCTGCACTGATACATTGTAACAGACCAGCAGAGATGTGTGCAGCTCACAGAGCATTGTCTGTACTGATACACTGTAACAGACCAGCAGAGAGAAGTTTGCAGATCACAGAGCATTGTCTACACTGATACATTGTAACAGACCAGCAGAGATGTGTGCAGCTCATAGAGCATTGTCTCCACTGATACATTGTAACAGACCAGCAGAGAGATGTGTGCAGCTCACAGAGCATTGTCTACATTGATACACTGTAACAGACCAGCAGAGATGTGTGCAGCTCACAGAGCATTGTCTACACTGATACACTGTAACAGACCAGCAGAGAGATGTGTGCAGCTCACAGAGCATTGTCTACACTGATACATTGTAACAGACCAGCAGAGATGTGTGCAGCTCACAGAGCATTGTCTGCACTGATACACTGTAACAGACCAGCAGAGAGATGTGTGCAGCTCACAGAGCATTGTCTACACTGATACATTGTAACAGACCAGCAGAGATGTGTGCAGCTCACAGAGCATTGTCTACACTGATACATTGTAACAGACCAGTAGAGATGTGTGCAGCTCACAGAGCATTGTCTACACTGATACATTGTAACAGACCAGTAGAGATGTGTGCAGCTCACAGAGCATTGTCTACACTGATACATTGTAACAGACGAGCAGAGAGATGTGTGCAGCTCACAGAGCATTGTCTACACTGATACATTGTAACAGACCAGCAGAGATGTGTGCAGCTCACAGAGCATTGTCTACACTGATACATTGTAACAGACCAGCAGAGATGTGTGCAGCTCACAGAGCATTGTCTACACTGATACATTGTAACAGACCAGCAGAGATGTGTGCAGCTCACAGAGCATTGTCTACACTGATATATTGTAACAGACCAGCAGAGAGATGTGTGCAGCTCACAGAGCATTGTCTACACTGATACATTGTAACAGACCAGCAGAGATGTGTGCAGCTCACAGAGCATTGTCTACACTGATACATTGTAACAGACCAGCAGAGATGTGTGCAGCTCACAGAGCAGTCTACACTGATACATTGTAACAGACCAGCAGAGATGTGTGCAGCTCACAGAGCATTGCCTGCACTGATACATTGTAACAGACCAGCAGAGATGTGTGCAGCTCAGAGCATTGTCTGCACTGATACACTGTAACAGACCAGCAGAGAGAAGTTTGCAGATCACAGAACATAGTCTACACTGATACACTGTAACAGGCCAGCAGAGATGTGTGTAGCTCACAGAGCATTGTCTCCACTGATACATTGTAACAGACCAGCAGAGAGATGTGTGCAGCTCACAGAGCATTGTCTACATTGATACACTGTAACAGACCAACAGAGAGATGTGTGCAGCTCACAGAGCATTGTCTGCACTGATACATTGTAACAGACAAGCAGAGAGGTGTGCAGCTCACAGAGCAGTCTACACTGATACATTGTAACAGACCAGCAGAGAGATGTGTGCAGCTCACAGAGCATTGTCTACACTGATACAATGTAACAGACCAGCAGAGATGTGTGCAGCTCACAGAGCATTGTCTACACTGATACATTGTAACAGACCAGCAGAGATGTGTGCAGCTCACAGATCATTGTCTACACTAATACATTGTAACAGACTAGCAGAGATGTGTGCAGCTCACAGAGCATTGTCTACACTGATACACTGTAACAGACCAGCAGAGAGATGTGTGCAGCTCACAGAGCACTGTCTACACTGATACACTGTAACAGACCAGCAGAGAGATGTGTGCAGCTCACAGAGCACTGTCTACACTGATACACTGTAACAGACCAGCAGAGAGATGTGTGCAGCTCACAGAGTATTGTCTACACTGATACATTGTAACAGACCAGCAGAGATGTGTGCAGCTCACAGAGCACTGTCTACACCAATACACTGTAACAGACCAGCAGAGATGTGTGCAGCTCACAGAGCATTGTCTACACTGATACATTGTAACAGACTAGCAGAGATGTGTGCAGCTCACAGAGCACTGCCTACACTGATACACTGTAACAGACCAGCAGAGAGATGTGTGCAGCTCACAGAGCACTGCCTACACTGATACACTGTAACAGAGCAGCAGAGAGATGTGTGCAGCTCACAGAGTATTGTCTACACTGATACATTGTAACAGACCAGCAGAGATGTGTGCAGCTCACAGAGCACTGTCTACACCAATGCACTGTAACAGACCAGCAGAGATGTGTGCAGCTCACAGAGTATTGTCTACACTGATACATTGTAACAGAACAGCAGAGATATGTGCAGCTCACAGAGAATTGTCTACACTGATACACTGTAACAGAGCAGCAGAGAGATGTGTGCAGCTCACAGAGCATTGTCTACACTGATACACTGTAACAGACCAGAAGAGATGTGTGCAGCTCACAGATCATTGTCTACACTGATACTTTGTAACAGACCAGCAGAGCTGTGTGCAGCTCACAGAGCATTGTCTACACTGATACACTGTAACAGACCAGCAGAGAGATGTGTGCAGCTCACAGAGCATTGTCTACACTGATACACTGTAACAGACCAGCAGAGAGATGTGTGCAGCTCACAGAGCATTGTCTACACTGATACACTGTAACAGACCAGCACAGAGATGTGTGCAGCTCACAGAGCATTGTCTACACTGATACATTGTAACAGACTAGCAGAGATGTGTGCAGCTCACAGAGCATTGTCTACACTGATACATTGTAACAGACCAGCAGAGATGTGTGCAGCTCACAGAGTATTGTCTACACTGATACATTGTAACAGACCAGTAGAGATGTGTGCAGCTCACAGAGCATTGTCTACACTGATACACTGTAACAGACCAGTAGAGATGTGTGCAGCTCACAGAGCATTGTCTACACTGATACACTGTAACAGACCAGCAGAGAGATGTGTGCAGCTCACAGAGCATTGTCTACACTGATACATTGTAACAGACCAGCAGAGATGTGTGCAGCTCACAGAGCATTGTCTACACTGATACATTGTAACAGACCAGCAGAGATGTGTGCAGCTCACAGAGCATTGTCTACACTGATACATTGTAACAGACCAGCAGAGATGTGTGCAGCTCACAGAGCATTGTCTACACTGATACACTGTAACAGACCAGCAGAGAGATGTGTGCAGCTCACAGAGCATTGTCTACACTGATACATTGTAACAGACCAGCAGAGAGATGTGTGCAGCTCACAGAGCATTGTCTACACTGATACACTGTAACAGACCAGCAGAGATGTGTGCAGCTCACAGAGCATTGTCTACACTGATACATTGTAACAGACCAGCAGAGATGTGTGCAGCTCACAGAGCATTGTCTACACTGATACACTGTAACAGACCAGCAGAGAGATGTGTGCAGCTAACAGAGCATTGTCTACACTGATACATTGTAACAGACCAGTAGAGATGTGTGCAGCTCACAGAGCATTGTCTACACTGATACATTGTAACAGACCAGTAGAGATGTGTGCAGCTCACAGAGCATTGTCTACACTGATACATTGTAACAGACCAGCAGAGAGATGTGTGCAGCTCACAGAGCATTGTCTACACTGATACACTGTAACAGACCAGCAGAGAGATGTGTGCAGCTCACAGAGCATTGTCTACACTGATACACTGTAACAGACCAGCAGAGAGATGTGTGCAGCTCACAGAGTATTGTCTACACTGATACATTGTAACAGACCAGCAGAGATGTGTGCAGCTCACAGAGCACTGTCTACACCAATACACTGTAACAGACCAGCAGAGATGTGTGCAGCTCACAGAGCACTGCCTACACTGATACACTGTAACAGAGCAGCAGAGAGATGTGTGCAGCTCACAGAGCATTGTCTACACTGATACACTGTAACAGACCAGAAGAGATGTGTGCAGCTCACAGATCATTGTCTACACTGATACTTTGTAACAGACCAGCAGAGCTGTGTGCAGCTCACAGAGCATTGTCTACACTGATACAATGTAAAAGACCAGCAGAGATGTGTGCAGCTCACAGAGTATTGTCTACACTGATACACTGTAACAGACCAGCAGAGAGATGTGTGCAGCTCACAGAGCATTGTCTACACTGATACACTGTAACAGACCAGCACAGAGATGTGTGCAGCTCACAGAGCATTGTCTACACTGATACATTGTAACAGACTAGCAGAGATGTGTGCAGCTCACAGAGCATTGTCTACACTGATACATTGTAACAGACCAGCAGAGATGTGTGCAGCTCACAGAGTATTGTCTACACTGATACATTGTAACAGACCAGCAGAGATGTGTGCAGCTCACAGAGCATTGTCTACACTGATACACTGTAACAGACCAGCAGAGAGATGTGTGCAGCTCACAGAGCATTGTCTACACTGATACACTGTAACAGACCAGCAGAGAGATGTGTGCAGCTCACAGAGCATTGTCTACACTGATACATTGTAACAGACCAGCAGAGAGATGTGTGCAGCTCACAGAGCATTGTCTACACTGATACACTGTAACAGACCAGCAGAGATGTGTGCAGCTCACAGAGCATTGTCTACACTGATACATTGTAACAGACCAGCAGAGATGTGTGCAGCTCACAGAGCATTGTCTACACTGATACACTGTAACAGACCAGCAGAGAGATGTGTGCAGCTAACAGAGCATTGTCTACACTGATACATTGTAACAGACCAGTAGAGATGTGTGCAGCTCACAGAGCATTGTCTACACTGATACATTGTAACAGACCAGTAGAGATGTGTGCAGCTCACAGAGCATTGTCTACACTGATACATTGTAACAGACCAGCAGAGAGATGTGTGCAGCTCACAGAGCATTGTCTACACTGATACACTGTAACAGACCAGCACAGAGATGTGTGCAGCTCACAGAGCATTGTCTACACTGATACATTGTAACAGACTAGCAGAGATGTGTGCAGCTCACAGAGCATTGTCTACACTGATACATTGTAACAGACCAGCAGAGATGTGTGCAGCTCACAGAGTATTGTCTACACTGATACATTGTAACAGACCAGTAGAGATGTGTGCAGCTCACAGAGCATTGTCTACACTGATACACTGTAACAGACCAGTAGAGATGTGTGCAGCTCACAGAGCATTGTCTACACTGATACACTGTAACAGACCAGCAGAGAGATGTGTGCAGCTCACAGAGCATTGTCTACACTGATACATTGTAACAGACCAGCAGAGATGTGTGCAGCTCACAGAGCATTGTCTACACTGATACATTGTAACAGACCAGCAGAGATGTGTGCAGCTCACAGAGCATTGTCTACACTGATACATTGTAACAGACCAGCAGAGATGTGTGCAGCTCACAGAGCATTGTCTACACTGATACACTGTAACAGACCAGCAGAGAGATGTGTGCAGCTCACAGAGCATTGTCTACACTGATACATTGTAACAGACCAGCAGAGAGATGTGTGCAGCTCACAGAGCATTGTCTACACTGATACACTGTAACAGACCAGCAGAGATGTGTGCAGCTCACAGAGCATTGTCTACACTGATACATTGTAACAGACCAGCAGAGATGTGTGCAGCTCACAGAGCATTGTCTACACTGATACACTGTAACAGACCAGCAGAGAGATGTGTGCAGCTAACAGAGCATTGTCTACACTGATACATTGTAACAGACCAGTAGAGATGTGTGCAGCTCACAGAGCATTGTCTACACTGATACATTGTAACAGACCAGTAGAGATGTGTGCAGCTCACAGAGCATTGTCTACACTGATACATTGTAACAGACCAGCAGAGAGATGTGTGCAGCTCACAGAGCATTGTCTACACTGATACACTGTAACAGACCAGCAGAGAGATGTGTGCAGCTCACAGAGCATTGTCTACACTGATACACTGTAACAGACCAGCAGAGAGATGTGTGCAGCTCACAGAGTATTGTCTACACTGATACATTGTAACAGACCAGCAGAGATGTGTGCAGCTCACAGAGCACTGTCTACACCAATACACTGTAACAGACCAGCAGAGATGTGTGCAGCTCACAGAGCATTGTCTACACTAATACATTGTAACAGACTAGCAGAGATGTGTGCAGCTCACAGAGCACTGCCTACACTGATACACTGTAACAGAGCAGCAGAGAGATGTGTGCAGCTCACAGAGCATTGTCTACACTGATACACTGTAACAGACCAGAAGAGATGTGTGCAGCTCACAGATCATTGTCTACACTGATACTTTGTAACAGACCAGCAGAGCTGTGTGCAGCTCACAGAGCATTGTCTACACTGATACAATGTAAAAGACCAGCAGAGATGTGTGCAGCTCACAGAGTATTGTCTACACTGATACACTGTAACAGACCAGCAGAGAGATGTGTGCAGCTCACAGAGCATTGTCTACACTGATACACTGTAACAGACCAGCACAGAGATGTGTGCAGCTCACAGAGCATTGTCTACACTGATACATTGTAACAGACTAGCAGAGATGTGTGCAGCTCACAGAGCATTGTCTACACTGATACATTGTAACAGACCAGCAGAGATGTGTGCAGCTCACAGAGTATTGTCTACACTGATACATTGTAACAGACCAGCAGAGATGTGTGCAGCTCACAGAGCATTGTCTACACTGATACACTGTAACAGACCAGCAGAGAGATGTGTGCAGCTCACAGAGCATTGTCTACACTGATACACTGTAACAGACCAGCAGAGAGATGTGTGCAGCTCACAGAGCATTGTCTACACTGATACATTGTAACAGACCAGCAGAGAGATGTGTGCAGCTCACAGAGCATTGTCTACACTGATACACTGTAACAGACCAGCAGAGATGTGTGCAGCTCACAGAGCATTGTCTACACTGATACATTGTAACAGACCAGCAGAGATGTGTGCAGCTCACAGAGCATTGTCTACACTGATACACTGTAACAGACCAGCAGAGAGATGTGTGCAGCTAACAGAGCATTGTCTACACTGATACATTGTAACAGACCAGTAGAGATGTGTGCAGCTCACAGAGCATTGTCTACACTGATACATTGTAACAGACCAGTAGAGATGTGTGCAGCTCACAGAGCATTGTCTACACTGATACATTGTAACAGACCAGCAGAGAGATGTGTGCAGCTCACAGAGCATTGTCTACACTGATACACTGTAACAGACCAGCAGAGAGATGTGTGCAGCTCACAGAGCACTGTCTACACTGATACACTGTAACAGACCAGCAGAGAGATGTGTGCAGCTCACAGAGTATTGTCTACACTGATACATTGTAACAGACCAGCAGAGATGTGTGCAGCTCACAGAGCACTGTCTACACCAATACACTGTAACAGACCAGCAGAGATGTGTGCAGCTCACAGAGCATTGTCTACACTAATACATTGTAACAGACTAGCAGAGATGTGTGCAGCTCACAGAGCACTGCCTACACTGATACACTGTAACAGACCAGCAGAGAGATGTGTGCAGCTCACAGAGCACTGCCTACACTGATACATTGTAACAGACCAGCAGAGATGTGTGCAGCTCACAGAGTATTGTCTACACTGATACATTGTAACAGAACAGCAGAGATATGTGCAGCTCACAGAGAATTGTCTACACTGATACACTGTAACAGAGCAGCAGAGAGATGTGTGCAGCTCACAGAGCATTGTCTACACTGATACACTGTAACAGACCAGAAGAGATGTGTGCAGCTCACAGATCATTGTCTACACTGATACTTTGTAACAGAACAGCAGAGATGTGTGCAGCTCACAGAGTATTGTCTACACTGATACAATGTAAAAGACCAGCAGAGATGTGTGCAGCTCACAGAGCATTGTCTACACTGATACAATGTAAAAGACCAGCAGAGATGTGTGCAGCTCACAGAGCATTGTCTACACTGATACACTGTAACAGACCAGCAGAGAGATGTGTGCAGCTCACAGAGCATTGTCTACACTGATACACTGTAACAGACCAGCAGAGAGATGTGTGCAGCTCACAGAGCATTGTCTACACTGATACATTGTAACAGACTAGCAGAGATGTGTGCAGCTCACAGAGCATTGTCTACACTGATACATTGTAACAGACCAGCAGAGATGTGTGCAGCTCACAGAGTATTGTCTACACTGATACATTGTAACAGACCAGTAGAGATGTGTGCAGCTCACAGAGCATTGTCTACACTGATACACTGTAACAGACCAGCAGAGAGATGTGTGCAGCTCACAGAGCATTGTCTACACTGATACATTGTAACAGACCAGCAGAGATGTGTGCAGCTCACAGAGCATTGTCTACACTGATACATTGTAACAGACCAGCAGAGATGTGTGCAGCTCACAGAGCATTGTCTACACTGATACATTGTAACAGACCAGCAGAGATGTGTGCAGCTCACAGAGCATTGTCTACACTGATACACTGTAACAGACCAGCAGAGAGATGTGTGCAGCTCACAGAGCATTGTCTACACTGATACATTGTAACAGACCAGCAGAGAGATGTGTGCAGCTCACAGAGCATTGTCGACACTGATACACTGTAACAGACCAGCAGAGATGTGTGCAGCTCACAGAGCATTGTCTACACTGATACACTGTAACAGACCAGCAGAGAGATGTGTGCAGCTAACAGAGCATTGTCTACACTGATACATTGTAACAGACCAGTAGAGATGTGTGCAGCTCACAGAGCATTGTCTACACTGATACATTGTAACAGGCCAGTAGAGATGTGTGCAGCTCACAGAGCATTGTCTACACTGATACATTGTAACAGACCAGCAGAGAGATGTGTGCAGCTCACAGAGCATTGTCTACACTGATACATTGTAACAGACCAGCAGAGATGTGTGCAGCTCACAGAGCATTGTCTACACTGATACACTGTAACAGACCAGCAGAGAGATGTGTGCAGCTCACAGAGCATTGTCTACACTGATACACTGTAACAGACCAGCAGAAAGATGTGTGCAGCTCACAGAGCAGTCTACACTGATACATTGTAACAGACCAGCAGAGAGATGTGTGCAGCTCACAGAGCATTGTCTACACTGATACATTGTAACAGACCAGTAGAGATGTGTGCAGCTCACAGAGCATTGTCTACACTGATACATTGTAACAGACCAGCAGAGATGTGTGCAGCTCACAGAGCATTGTCTACACTGATACATTGTAACAGACCAGCAGAGATGTGTGCAGCTCACAGAGCATTGTCTACACTGATACATTGTAACAGACCAGCAGAGATGTGTGCAGCTCACAGAGCATTGTCTACACTGATACACTGTAACAGACCAGCAGAGAGATGTGTGCAGCTCACAGAGCATTGTCTACACTGATACACTGTAACAGACCAGCAGAAAGATGTGTGCAGCTCACAGAGTATTGTCTACACTGATACATTGTAATAGAACAGCAGAGATGTGTGCAGCTCACAGAGCATTGTCTGCACTGATACACTGTAACAGACCAGCAGAGAGATGTGTGCAGCTCACAGAGCATTGTCTACACTGATACATTGTAACAGACCAGTAGAGATGTGTGCAGCTCACAGAGCATTGTCTACACTGATACATTGTAACAGACCAGCAGAGAGATGTGTGCAGCTCACAGAGCACTGTCTACACTGATACACTGTAACAGACCAGCAGAGAGATGTGTGCAGCTCACAGAGTATTGTCTACACTGATACATTGTAACAGACCAGCAGAGATGTGTGCAGCTCACAGAGCACTGTCTACACCAATACACTGTAACAGACCAGCAGAGATGTGTGCAGCTCACAGAGCATTGTCTACACTAATACATTGTAACAGACTAGCAGAGATGTGTGCAGCTCACAGAGCACTGCCTACACTGATACACTGTAACAGACCAGCAGAGAGATGTGTGCAGCTCACAGAGCACTGCCTACACTGATACACTGTAACAGAGCAGCAGAGAGATGTGTGCAGCTCACAGAGTATTGTCTACACTGATACATTGTAACAGACCAGCAGAGATGTGTGCAGCTCACAGAGCACTGTCTACACCAATGCACTGTAACAGACCAGCAGAGATGTGTGCAGCTCACAGAGTATTGTCTACACTGATACATTGTAACAGAACAGCAGAGATATGTGCAGCTCACAGAGAATTGTCTACACTGATACACTGTAACAGAGCAGCAGAGAGATGTGTGCAGCTCACAGAGCATTGTCTACACTGATACACTGTAACAGACCAGAAGAGATGTGTGCAGCTCACAGATCATTGTCTACACTGATACTTTGTAACAGAACAGCAGAGCTGTGTGCAGCTCACAGAGCATTGTCTACACTGATACAATGTAAAAGACCAGCAGAGATGTGTGCAGCTCACAGAGCATTGTCTACACTGATACACTGTAACAGACCAGCAGAGAGATGTGTGCAGCTCACAGAGCATTGTCTACACTGATACACTGTAACAGACCAGCAGAGAGATGTGTGCAGCTCACAGAGCATTGTCTACACTGATACATTGTAACAGACTAGCAGAGATGTGTGCAGCTCACAGAGCATTGTCTACACTGATACATTGTAACAGACCAGCAGAGATGTGTGCAGCTCACAGAGTATTGTCTACACTGATACATTGTAACAGACCAGTAGAGATGTGTGCAGCTCACAGAGCATTGTCTACACTGATACACTGTAACAGACCAGTAGAGATGTGTGCAGCTCACAGAGCATTGTCTACACTGATACATTGTAACAGACAAGCAGAGAGATGTGTGCAGCTCACAGAGCATTGTCTACACTGATACATTGTAACAGACCAGCAGAGATGTGTGCAGCTCACAGAGCATTGTCTACACTGATACATTGTAACAGACCAGCAGAGATGTGTGCAGCTCACAGAGCATTGTCTACACTGATACACTGTAACAGACCAGCAGAGATGTGTGCAGCTCACAGAGCATTGTCTACACTGATACACTGTAACAGACCAGCAGAGAGATGTGTGCAGCTCACAGAGCATTGTCTACACTGATACATTGTAACAGACCAGCAGAGAGATGTGTGCAGCTCACAGAGCATTGTCTACACTGATACACTGTAACAGACCAGCAGAGATGTGTGCAGCTCACAGAGCATTGTCTACACTGATACATTGTAACAGACCAGCAGAGATGTGTGCAGCTCACAGAGTATTGTCTACACTGATACATTGTAACAGAACAGCAGAGATATGTGCAGCTCACAGAGAATTGTCTACACTGATACACTGTAACAGAGCAGCAGAGAGATGTGTGCAGCTCACAGAGCATTGTCTACACTGATACACTGTAACAGACCAGAAGAGATGTGTGCAGCTCACAGATCATTGTCTACACTGATACTTTGTAACAGAACAGCAGAGATGTGTGCAGCTCACAGAGTATTGTCTACACTGATACAATGTAAAAGACCAGCAGAGATGTGTGCAGCTCACAGAGCATTGTCTACACTGATACAATGTAAAAGACCAGCAGAGATGTGTGCAGCTCACAGAGCATTGTCTACACTGATACACTGTAACAGACCAGCAGAGAGATGTGTGCAGCTCACAGAGCATTGTCTACACTGATACACTGTAACAGACCAGCAGAGAGATGTGTGCAGCTCACAGAGCATTGTCTACACTGATACATTGTAACAGACTAGCAGAGATGTGTGCAGCTCACAGAGCATTGTCTACACTGATACATTGTAACAGACCAGCAGAGATGTGTGCAGCTCACAGAGTATTGTCTACACTGATACATTGTAACAGACCAGTAGAGATGTGTGCAGCTCACAGAGCATTGTCTACACTGATACACTGTAACAGACCAGCAGAGAGATGTGTGCAGCTCACAGAGCATTGTCTACACTGATACATTGTAACAGACCAGCAGAGATGTGTGCAGCTCACAGAGCATTGTCTACACTGATACATTGTAACAGACCAGCAGAGATGTGTGCAGCTCACAGAGCATTGTCTACACTGATACATTGTAACAGACCAGCAGAGATGTGTGCAGCTCACAGAGCATTGTCTACACTGATACACTGTAACAGACCAGCAGAGAGATGTGTGCAGCTCACAGAGCATTGTCTACACTGATACATTGTAACAGACCAGCAGAGAGATGTGTGCAGCTCACAGAGCATTGTCGACACTGATACACTGTAACAGACCAGCAGAGATGTGTGCAGCTCACAGAGCATTGTCTACACTGATACACTGTAACAGACCAGCAGAGAGATGTGTGCAGCTAACAGAGCATTGTCTACACTGATACATTGTAACAGACCAGTAGAGATGTGTGCAGCTCACAGAGCATTGTCTACACTGATACATTGTAACAGACCAGTAGAGATGTGTGCAGCTCACAGAGCATTGTCTACACTGATACATTGTAACAGACCAGCAGAGAGATGTGTGCAGCTCACAGAGCATTGTCTACACTGATACATTGTAACAGACCAGCAGAGATGTGTGCAGCTCACAGAGCATTGTCTACACTGATACACTGTAACAGACCAGCAGAGAGATGTGTGCAGCTCACAGAGCATTGTCTACACTGATACACTGTAACAGACCAGCAGAAAGATGTGTGCAGCTCACAGAGCAGTCTACACTGATACATTGTAACAGACCAGCAGAGAGATGTGTGCAGCTCACAGAGCATTGTCTACACTGATACATTGTAACAGACCAGTAGAGATGTGTGCAGCTCACAGAGCATTGTCTACACTGATACATTGTAACAGACCAGCAGAGATGTGTGCAGCTCACAGAGCATTGTCTACACTGATACATTGTAACAGACCAGCAGAGATGTGTGCAGCTCACAGAGCATTGTCTACACTGATACATTGTAACAGACCAGCAGAGATGTGTGCAGCTCACAGAGCATTGTCTACACTGATACACTGTAACAGACCAGCAGAGAGATGTGTGCAGCTCACAGAGCATTGTCTACACTGATACACTGTAACAGACCAGCAGAAAGATGTGTGCAGCTCACAGAGTATTGTCTACACTGATACATTGTAATAGAACAGCAGAGATGTGTGCAGCTCACAGAGCATTGTCTGCACTGATACACTGTAACAGACCAGCAGAGAGATGTGTGCAGCTCACAGAGCATTGTCTACACTGATACATTGTAACAGACCAGTAGAGATGTGTGCAGCTCACAGAGCATTGTCTACACTGATACATTGTAACAGACCAGCAGAGAGATGTGTGCAGCTCACAGAGCACTGTCTACACTGATACACTGTAACAGACCAGCAGAGAGATGTGTGCTGCTCACAGAGTATTGTCTACACTGATACATTGTAACAGACCAGCAGAGATGTGTGCAGCTCACAGAGCACTGTCTACACCAATACACTGTAACAGACCAGCAGAGATGTGTGCAGCTCACAGAGCATTGTCTACACTAATACATTGTAACAGACTAGCAGAGATGTGTGCAGCTCACAGAGCACTGCCTACACTGATACACTGTAACAGACCAGCAGAGAGATGTGTGCAGCTCACAGAGCACTGCCTACACTGATACACTGTAACAGAGCAGCAGAGAGATGTGTGCAGCTCACAGAGTATTGTCTACACTGATACATTGTAACAGACCAGCAGAGATGTGTGCAGCTCACAGAGCACTGTCTACACCAATGCACTGTAACAGACCAGCAGAGATGTGTGCAGCTCACAGAGTATTGTCTACACTGATACATTGTAACAGAACAGCAGAGATATGTGCAGCTCACAGAGAATTGTCTACACTGATACACTGTAACAGAGCAGCAGAGAGATGTGTGCAGCTCACAGAGCATTGTCTACACTGATACACTGTAACAGACCAGAAGAGATGTGTGCAGCTCACAGATCATTGTCTACACTGATACTTTGTAACAGAACAGCAGAGCTGTGTGCAGCTCACAGAGCATTGTCTACACTGATACAATGTAAAAGACCAGCAGAGATGTGTGCAGCTCACAGAGCATTGTCTACACTGATACACTGTAACAGACCAGCAGAGAGATGTGTGCAGCTCACAGAGCATTGTCTACACTGATACACTGTAACAGACCAGCAGAGAGATGTGTGCAGCTCACAGAGCATTGTCTACACTGATACATTGTAACAGACTAGCAGAGATGTGTGCAGCTCACAGAGCATTGTCTACACTGATACATTGTAACAGACCAGCAGAGATGTGTGCAGCTCACAGAGTATTGTCTACACTGATACATTGTAACAGACCAGTAGAGATGTGTGCAGCTCACAGAGCATTGTCTACACTGATACACTGTAACAGACCAGTAGAGATGTGTGCAGCTCACAGAGCATTGTCTACACTGATACATTGTAACAGACAAGCAGAGAGATGTGTGCAGCTCACAGAGCATTGTCTACACTGATACATTGTAACAGACCAGCAGAGATGTGTGCAGCTCACAGAGCATTGTCTACACTGATACATTGTAACAGACCAGCAGAGATGTGTGCAGCTCACAGAGCATTGTCTACACTGATACACTGTAACAGACCAGCAGAGATGTGTGCAGCTCACAGAGCATTGTCTACACTGATACACTGTAAC
Organism: Phyllobates terribilis; assembly: GCF_046119375.1. NCBI lineage: Eukaryota > Metazoa > Chordata > Amphibia > Anura > Dendrobatidae > Phyllobates > Phyllobates terribilis. Next base: position 31,063,890 of record NW_027362763.1, read on the forward strand.
AGACCAGCAGAGAGATGTGTGCAGCTCACAGAGCATTGTCTACACTGATACATTGTAACAGACCAGCAGAGAGATGTGTGCAGCTCACAGAGCATTGTCTACACTGATACACTGTAACAGACCAGCAGAGATGTGTGCAGCTCACAGAGCATTGTCTACACTGATACATTGTAACAGACCAGCAGAGATGTGTGCAGCTCACAGAGCAGTCTACACTGATACATTGTAACAGACCAGCAGAGAGATGTGTGCAGCTCACAGAGCATTGTCTACACTGATACATTGTAACAGACCAGTAGAGATGTGTGCAGCTCACAGAGCATTGTCTACACTGATACATTGTAACAGACCAGCAGAGATGTGTGCAGCTCACAGAGCATTGTCTACACTGATACATTGTAACAGACCAGCAGAGATGTGTGCAGCTCACAGAGCATTGTCTACACTGATACATTGTAACAGACCAGCAGAGATGTGTGCAGCTCACAGAGCATTGTCTACACTGATACACTGTAACAGACCAGCAGAGAGATGTGTGCAGCTCACAGAGCATTGTCTACACTGATACACTGTAACAGACCAGCAGAAAGATGTGTGCAGCTCACAGAGTATTGTCTACACTGATACATTGTAATAGAACAGCAGAGATGTGTGCAGGTCACAGAGCATTGTCTGCACTGATACATTGTAACAGACCAGTAGAGATGTGTGCAGCTCACAGAGCATTGTCTACACTGATACATTGTAACAGACCAGTAGAGATGTGTGCAGCTCACAGAGCATTGTCTACACTGATACATTGTAACAGACCAGTAGAGATGTGTGCAGCTCACAGAGCATTGTCTACACTGATACACTGTAACAGACCAGTAGAGATGTGTGCAGCTCACAGAGCATTGTCTACACTGATACACTGTAACAGACCAGCAGAGAGATGTGTGCAGCTCACAGAGCATTGTCTACACTGATACATTGTAACAGACCAGCAGAGATGTGTGCAGCTCACAGAGCATTGTCTACACTGATACATTGTAACAGACCAGCAGAGATGTGTGCAGCTCACAGAGCATTGTCTACACTGATACATTGTAACAGACCAGCAGAGATGTGTGCAGCTCACAGAGCATTGTCTACACTGATACACTGTAACAGACCAGCAGAGAGATGTGTGCAGCTCACAGAGCATTGTCTACACTGATACATTGTAACAGACCAGAAGAGAGATGTGTGCAGCTCACAGAGCATTGTCTACACTGATACACTGTAACAGACCAGCAGAGATGTGTGCAGCTCACAGAGCATTGTCTACACTGATACATTGTAACAGACCAGCAGAGATGTGTGCAGCTCACAGAGCATTGTCTACACTGATACACTGTAACAGACCAGCAGAGAGATGTGTGCAGCTAACAGAGCATTGTCTACACTGATACATTGTAACAGACCAGTAGAGATGTGTGCAGCTCACAGAGCATTGTCTACACTGATACATTGTAACAGACCAGTAGAGATGTGTGCAGCTCACAGAGCATTGTCTACAGTGATACATTGTAACAGACCAGCAGAGAGATGTGTGCAGCTCACAGAGCATTGTCTACACTGATACACTGTAACAGACCAGCAGAGAGATGTGTGCAGCTCACAGAGCACTGTCTACACTGATACACTGTAACAGACCAGCAGAGAGATGTGTGCAGCTCACAGAGCACTGCCTACACTGATACACTGTAACAGAGCAGCAGAGAGATGTGTGCAGCTCACAGAGTATTGTCTACACTGATACATTGTAACAGACCAGCAGAGATGTGTGCAGCTCACAGAGCACTGTCTACACCAATGCACTGTAACAGACCAGCAGAGATGTGTGCAGCTCACAGAGTATTGTCTACACTGATACATTGTAAAAGAACAGCAGAGATATGTGCAGCTCACAGAGAATTGTCTACACTGATACACTGTAACAGAGCAGCAGAGAGATGTGTGCAGCTCACAGAGCATTGTCTACACTGATACACTGTAACAGACCAGAAGAGATGTGTGCAGCTCACAGATCATTGTCTACACTGATACTTTGTAACAGACCAGCAGAGCTGTGTGCAGCTCACAGAGCATTGTCTACACTGATACAATGTAAAAGACCAGCAGAGATGTGTGCAGCTCACAGAGCATTGTCTACACTGATACACTGTAACAGACCAGCAGAGAGATGTGTGCAGCTCACAGAGCATTGTCTACACTGATACACTGTAACAGACCAGCAGAGAGATGTGTGCAGCTCACAGAGCATTGTCTACACTGATACATTGTAACAGACTAGCAGAGATGTGTGCAGCTCACAGAGCATTGTCTACACTGATACATTGTAACAGACCAGCAGAGATGTGTGCAGCTCACAGAGTATTGTCTACACTGATACATTGTAACAGACCAGTAGAGATGTGTGCAGCTCACAGAGCATTGTCTACACTGATACACTGTAACAGACCAGTAGAGATGTGTGCAGCTCACAGAGCATTGTCTACACTGATACACTGTAACAGACCAGCAGAGAGATGTGTGCAGCTCACAGAGCATTGTCTACACTGATACATTGTAACAGACCAGCAGAGATGTGTGCAGCTCACAGAGCATTGTCTACACTGATACATTGTAACAGACCAGCAGAGATGTGTGCAGCTCACAGAGCATTGTCTACACTGATACATTGTAACAGACCAGCAGAGATGTGTGCAGCTCACAGAGCATTGTCTACACTGATACACTGTAACAGACCAGCAGAGAGATGTGTGCAGCTCACAGAGCATTGTCTACACTGATACATTGTAACAGACCAGCAGAGAGATGTGTGCAGCTCACAGAGCATTGTCTACACTGATACACTGTAACAGACCAGCAGAGATGTGTGCAGCTCACAGAGCATTGTCTACACTGATACATTGTAACAGACCAGCAGAGATGTGTGCAGCTCACAGAGCATTGTCTACACTGATACACTGTAACAGACCAGCAGAGAGATGTGTGCAGCTCACAGAGCATTGTCTACACTGATACATTGTAACAGACCAGTAGAGATGTGTGCAGCTCACAGAGCATTGTCTACACTGATACATTGTAACAGACCAGCAGAGAGATGTGTGCAGCTCACACAGCATTGTCTACACTGATACATTGTAACAGACCAGTAGAGATGTGTGCAGCTCACAGAGCATTGTCTACACTGATACATTGTAACAGACCAGTAGAGATGTGTGCAGCTCACAGAGCATTGTCTACACTGATACATTGTAACAGACCAGCAGAGAGATGTGTGCAGCTCACAGAGCATTGTCTACACTGATACATTGTAACAGACCAGCAGAGATGTGTGCAGCTCACAGAGCATTGTCTACACTGATACACTGTAACAGACCAGCAGAGAGATGTGTGCAGCTCACAGAGCATTGTCTACACTGATACACTGTAACAGACCAGCAGAAAGATGTGTGCAGCTCACAGAGCAGTCTACACTGATACATTGTAACAGACCAGCAGAGAGATGTGTGCAGCTCACAGAGCAGTCTACACTGATACATTGTAACAGACCAGCAGAGAGATGTGTGCAGCTCACAGAGCATTGTCTACACTGATACATTGTAACAGACCAGCAGAGATGTGTGCAGCTCACAGAGCATTGTCTACACTGATACATTGTAACAGACCAGCAGAGATGTGTGCAGCTCACAGAGCATTGTCTACACTGATACACTGTAACAGACCAGCAGAAAGATGTGTGCAGCTCACAGAGTATTGTCTACACTGATACATTGTAATAGAACAGCAGAGATGTGTGCAGCTCACAGAGCATTGTCTGCACTGATACACTGTAACAGACCAGCAGAGAGATGTGTGCAGCTCACAGAGCATTGTCTACACTGATACACTGTAACAGACCAGCAGAGAGATGTGTGCAGCTCACAGAGCATTGTCTACACTGATACATTGTAACAGACCAGTAGAGATGTGTGCAGCTCACAGAGCATTGTCTGCACTGATACACTGTAACAGACCAGCAGAGAGATGTGTGCAGCTCACAGAGCATTGTCTGCACTGATACACTGTAACAGACCAGCAGAGAGATGTGTGCAGCTCACAGAGCATTGTCTACACTGATACATTGTAACAGACCAGTAGAGATGTGTGCAGCTCACAGAGCATTGTCTACACTGATACATTGTAACAGACCAGTAGAGATGTGTGCAGCTCACAGAGCATTGTCTACACTGATACATTGTAACAGACCAGCAGAGATGTGTGCAGCTCACAGATCATTGTCTACACTGATACTTTGTAACAGACCAGCAGAGCTGTGTGCAGCTCACAAAGCATTGTCTACACTGATACAATGTAAAAGACCAGCAGAGATGTGTGCAGCTCACAGAGCATTGTCTACACTGATACACTGTAACAGACCAGCAGAGAGATGTGTGCAGCTCACAGAGCATTGTCTACACTGATACACTGTAACAGACCAGCAGAGAGATGTGTGCAGCTCACAGAGGATTGTCTACACTGATACACTGTAACAGACCAGCACAGAGATGTGTGCAGCTCACAGAGCATTGTCTACACTGATACATTGTAACAGACCAGCAGAGATGTGTGCAGCTCACAGAGTATTGTCTACACTGATACATTGTAACAGACCAGTAGAGATGTGTGCAGCTCACAGAGCATTGTCTACACTGATACACTGTAACAGACCAGTAGAGATGTGTGCAGCTCACAGAGCATTGTCTACACTGATACACTGTAACAGACCAGCAGAGAGATGTGTGCAGCTCACAGAGCATTGTCTACACTGATACATTGTAACAGACCAGCAGAGATGTGTGCAGCTCACAGAGCATTGTCTACACTGATACATTGTAACAGACCAGCAGAGATGTGTGCAGCTCACAGAGCATTGTCTACACTGATACATTGTAACAGACCAGCAGAGATGTGTGCAGCTCACAGAGCATTGTCTACACTGATACACTGTAACAGACCAGCAGAGAGATGTGTGCAGCTCACAGAGCATTGTCTACACTGATACATTGTAACAGACCAGCAGAGAGATGTGTGCAGCTCACAGAGCATTGTCTACACTGATACACTGTAACAGACCAGCAGAGATGTGTGCAGCTCACAGAGCATTGTCTACACTGATACATTGTAACAGACCAGCAGAGATGTGTGCAGCTCACAGAGCATTGTCTACACTGATACACTGTAACAGACCAGCAGAGAGATGTGTGCAGCTCACAGAGCATTGTCTACACTGATACATTGTAACAGACCAGTAGAGATGTGTGCAGCTCACAGAGCATTGTCTACACTGATACATTGTAACAGACCAGCAGAGAGATGTGTGCAGCTCACACAGCATTGTCTACACTGATACATTGTAACAGACCAGTAGAGATGTGTGCAGCTCACAGAGCATTGTCTACACTGATACATTGTAACAGACCAGTAGAGATGTGTGCAGCTCACAGAGCATTGTCTACACTGATACATTGTAACAGACCAGCAGAGAGATGTGTGCAGCTCACAGAGCATTGTCTACACTGATACATTGTAACAGACCAGCAGAGATGTGTGCAGCTCACAGAGCATTGTCTACACTGATACACTGTAACAGACCAGCAGAGAGATGTGTGCAGCTCACAGAGCATTGTCTACACTGATACACTGTAACAGACCAGCAGAAAGATGTGTGCAGCTCACAGAGCAGTCTACACTGATACATTGTAACAGACCAGCAGAGAGATGTGTGCAGCTCACAGAGCAGTCTACACTGATACATTGTAACAGACCAGCAGAGAGATGTGTGCAGCTCACAGAGCATTGTCTACACTGATACATTGTAACAGACCAGCAGAGATGTGTGCAGCTCACAGAGCATTGTCTACACTGATACATTGTAACAGACCAGCAGAGATGTGTGCAGCTCACAGAGCATTGTCTACACTGATACACTGTAACAGACCAGCAGAAAGATGTGTGCAGCTCACAGAGTATTGTCTACACTGATACATTGTAATAGAACAGCAGAGATGTGTGCAGCTCACAGAGCATTGTCTGCACTGATACACTGTAACAGACCAGCAGAGAGATGTGTGCAGCTCACAGAGCATTGTCTACACTGATACACTGTAACAGACCAGCAGAGAGATGTGTGCAGCTCACAGAGCATTGTCTACACTGATACATTGTAACAGACCAGTAGAGATGTGTGCAGCTCACAGAGCATTGTCTGCACTGATACACTGTAACAGACCAGCAGAGAGATGTGTGCAGCTCACAGAGCATTGTCTGCACTGATACACTGTAACAGACCAGCAGAGAGATGTGTGCAGCTCACAGAGCATTGTCTACACTGATACATTGTAACAGACCAGTAGAGATGTGTGCAGCTCACAGAGCATTGTCTACACTGATACATTGTAACAGACCAGTAGAGATGTGTGCAGCTCACAGAGCATTGTCTACACTGATACATTGTAACAGACCAGCAGAGATGTGTGCAGCTCACAGATCATTGTCTACACTGATACTTTGTAACAGACCAGCAGAGCTGTGTGCAGCTCACAAAGCATTGTCTACACTGATACAATGTAAAAGACCAGCAGAGATGTGTGCAGCTCACAGAGCATTGTCTACACTGATACACTGTAACAGACCAGCAGAGAGATGTGTGCAGCTCACAGAGCATTGTCTACACTGATACACTGTAACAGACCAGCAGAGAGATGTGTGCAGCTCACAGAGGATTGTCTACACTGATACACTGTAACAGACCAGCACAGAGATGTGTGCAGCTCACAGAGCATTGTCTACACTGATACATTGTAACAGACCAGCAGAGATGTGTGCAGCTCACAGAGCATTGTCTACACTGATACACTGTAACAGACCAGCAGAGAGATGTGTGCAGCTCACAGAGCATTGTCTACACTGATACACTGTAACAGACCAGCAGAGAGATGTGTGCAGCTCACAGAGCATTGTCTACACTGATACACTGTAACAGACCAGCAGAGAGATGTGTGCAGCTCACAGAGCATTGTCTACACTGATACACTGTAACAGACCAGCACAGAGATGTGTGCAGCTCACAGAGCATTGTCTACACTGATACATTGTAACAGACCAGCAGAGATGTGTGCAGCTCACAGAGCATTGTCTACACTGATACACTGTAACAGACCAGCAGAGAGATGTGTGCAGCTCACAGAGCATTGTCTACACTGATACATTGTAACAGACCAGCAGAGATGTGTGCAGCTCACAGAGTATTGTCTACACTGATACATTGTAACAGACCAGTAGAGATGTGTGCAGCTCACAGAGCATTGTCTACACTGATACACTGTAACAGAGCAGCAGAGAGATGTGTGCAGCTCAAAGAGCATTGTCTATACTGATACATTGTAACAGACCAGCAGAGAGATGTGTGCAGTTCACAGAGCATTGTCTACACTGATACACTGTAACAGACCAGCAGAGATGTGTGCAGCTCACAGAGCATTGTCTACACTGATACATTGTAACAGACCAGCAGAGATGTGTGCAGCTCACAGAGCATTGTCTACACTGATACACTGTAACAGACCAGCAGAGAGATGTGTGCAGCTAACAGAGCATTGTCTACACTGATACATTGTAACAGACCAGCAGAGATGCGTGCAGCTCACAGAGCATTGTCTACACTGATACATTGTAACAGACCAGTAGAGATGTGTGCAGCTCACAGAGCATTGTCTACACTGATACATTGTAACAGACCAGTAGAGATGTGTGCAGCTCACAGAGCATTGTCTACACTGATACATTGTAACAGACCAGCAGAGAGATGTGTGCAGCTCACAGAGCATTGTCTACACTGATACATTGTAACAGACCAGCAGAGATGTGTGCAGCTCACAGAGCAGTCTACACTGATACATTGTAACAGACCAGCAGAGAGATGTGTGCAGCTCACAGAGCATTGTCTACACTGATACATTGTAACAGACCAGCAGAGATGTGTGCAGCTCACAGAGCATTGTCTACACTGATACATTGTAACAGACCAGCAGAGATGTGTGCAGCTCACAGAGCATTGTCTGCACTGATACACTGTAACAGACCAGCAGAGAGATGTGTGCAGCTCACAGAGCATTGTCTACACTGATACATTGTAACAGACCAGTAGAGATGTGTGCAGCTCACAGAGCATTGTCTACACTGATACATTGTAACAGACCAGTAGAGATGTGTGCAGCTCACAGAGCATTGTCTACACTGATACATTGTAACAGAACAGTAGAGATGTGTGCAGCTCACAGAGCAGTCTACACTGATTCATTGTAACAGACCAGCAGAGAGATGTGTGCAGCTCACAGAGCATTGTCTACACTGATACATTGTAACAGACCAGCAGAGATGTGTGCAGCTCACAGAGCATTGTCTACACTGATACATTGTAACAGACCAGCAGAGATGTGTGCAGCTCACAGAGCATTGTCTGCACTGATACACTGTAACAGACCAGCAGAGAGATGTGTGCAGCTCACAGAGCATTGTCTACACTGATACATTGTAACAGACCAGTAGAGATGTGTGCAGCTCACAGAGCATTGTCTACACTGATACATTGTAACAGACCAGTAGAGATGTGTGCAGCTCACAGAGCATTGTCTACACTGATACATTGTAACAGACCAGCAGAGATGTGTGCAGCTCACAAAGCATTGTCTACACTGATACAATGTAAAAGAGCAGCAGAGATGTGTGCAGCTCACAGAGCATTGTCTACACTGATACATTGTAACAGACCAGCAGAGAGATGTGTGCAGCTCACAGAGCATTGTCTACACTGATACACTGTAACAGACCAGCACAGAGATGTGTGCAGCTCACAGAGCATTGTCTACACTGATACATTGTAACAGACCAGCAGAGATGTGTGCAGCTCACAGAGCATTGTCTACACTGATACACTGTAACAGACCAGCAGAGAGATGTGTGCAGCTCACAGAGCATTGTCTACACTGATACACTGTAACAGACCAGCAGAGATGTGTGCAGCTCACAGAGCATTGTCTACACTGATACATTGTAACAGACCAGCAGAGATGTGTGCAGCTCACAGAGCATTGTCTACACTGATACACTGAAACAGACCAGCAGAGAGATGTGTGCAGCTAACAGAGCATTGTCTACACTGATACATTGTAACAGACCAGCAGAGATGCGTGCAGCTCACAGAGCATTGTCTACACTGATACATTGTAACAGACCAGTAGAGATGTGTGCAGCTCACAGAGCATTGTCTACACTGATACATTGTAACAGACCAGTAGAGATGTGTGCAGCTCACAGAGCATTGTCTACACTGATACATTGTAACAGACCAGCAGAGAGATGTGTGCAGCTCACAGAGCATTGTCTACACTGATACATTGTAACAGACCAGCAGAGATGTGTGCAGCTCACAGAGCAGTCTACACTGATACATTGTAACAGACCAGCAGAGAGATGTGTGCAGCTCACAGAGCATTGTCTACACTGATACATTGCAACAGACCAGCAGAGATGTGTGCAGCTCACAGAGCATTGTCTACACTGATACATTGTAACAGACCAGCAGAGATGTGTGCAGCTCACAGAGCATTGTCTACACTGATACATTGTAACAGACCAGCAGAGATGTGTGCAGCTCACAGAGCATTGTCTACACTGATACACTGTAACAGACCAGCAGAGAGATGTGTGCAGCTCACAGAGCATTGTCTACACTGATACATTGTAACAGACCAGCAGAGAGATGTGTGTAGCTCACAGAGCATTGTCTACACTGATACACTGTAACAGACCAGCAGAGATGTGTGCAGCTCACAGAGCATTGTCTACACTGATACATTGTAACAGACCAGCAGAGATGTGTGCAGCTCACAGAGCATTGTCTACACTGATACACTGTAACAGACCAGCAGAGAGATGTGTGCAGCTAACAGAGCATTGTCTACACTGATACATTGTAACAGACCAGTAGAGATGTGTGCAGCTCACAGAGCATTGTCTACACTGATACATTGTAACAGACCAGTAGAGATGTGTGCAGCTCACAGAGCATTGTCTACACTGATACATTGTAACAGACCAGCAGAGAGATGTGTGCAGCTCACAGAGCATTGTCTACACTGATACACTGTAACAGACCAGCAGAGATGTGTGCAGCTCACAGAGCATTGTCTACACTGATACACTGTAACAGACCAGCAGAGAGATGTGTGCAGCTCACAGAGCAGTCTACACTGATACATTGTAACAGACCAGCAGAGAGATGTGTGCAGCTCACAGAGCAGTCTACACTGATACATTGTAACAGACCAGCAGAGAGATGTGTGCAGCTCACAGAGCATTGTCTACACTGATACATTGTAACAGACCAGCAGAGATGTGTGCAGCTCACAGAGCATTGTCTACACTGATACATTGTAACAGACCAGCAGAGATGTGTGCAGCTCACAGAGCATTGTCTACACTGATACACTGTAACAGACCAGCAGAGAGATGTGTGCAGCTCACAGAGTATTGTCTACACTGATACATTGTAACAGACCAGCAGAGATGTGTGCAGCTCACAGAGCATTGTCTACACTGATACACTGTAACAGACCAGCAGAAAGATGTGTGCAGCTCACAGAGTATTGTCTACACTGATACATTGTAATAGAACAGCAGAGATGTGTGCAGCTCACAGAGCATTGTCTGCACTGATACACTGTAACAGACCAGCAGAGAGATGTGTGCAGCTCACAGAGCATTGTCTACACTGATACACTGTAACAGACCAGCAGAGAGATGTGTGCAGCTCACAGAGCATTGTCTACACTGATACATTGTAACAGACCAGTAGAGATGTGTGCAGCTCACAGAGCATTGTCTGCACTGATACACTGTAACAGACCAGCAGAGAGATGTGTGCAGCTCACAGAGCATTGTCTGCACTGATACACTGTAACAGACCAGCAGAGAGATGTGTGCAGCTCACAGAGCATTGTCTACACTGATACATTGTAACAGACCAGTAGAGATGTGTGCAGCTCACAGAGCATTGTCTACACTGATACATTGTAACAGACCAGTAGAGATGTGTGCAGCTCACAGAGCATTGTCTACACTGATACATTGTAACAGACCAGCAGAGATGTGTGCAGCTCACAGATCATTGTCTACACTGATACTTTGTAACAGACCAGCAGAGCTGTGTGCAGCTCACAAAGCATTGTCTACACTGATACAATGTAAAAGACCAGCAGAGATGTGTGCAGCTCACAGAGCATTGTCTACACTGATACACTGTAACAGACCAGCAGAGAGATGTGTGCAGCTCACAGAGCATTGTCTACACTGATACACTGTAACAGACCAGCAGAGAGATGTGTGCAGCTCACAGAGGATTGTCTACACTGATACACTGTAACAGACCAGCACAGAGATGTGTGCAGCTCACAGAGCATTGTCTACACTGATACATTGTAACAGACCAGCAGAGATGTGTGCAGCTCACAGAGCATTGTCTACACTGATACACTGTAACAGACCAGCAGAGAGATGTGTGCAGCTCACAGAGCATTGTCTACACTGATACACTGTAACAGACCAGCAGAGAGATGTGTGCAGCTCACAGAGCATTGTCTACACTGATACACTGTAACAGACCAGCAGAGAGATGTGTGCAGCTCACAGAGCATTGTCTACACTGATACACTGTAACAGACCAGCACAGAGATGTGTGCAGCTCACAGAGCATTGTCTACACTGATACATTGTAACAGACCAGCAGAGATGTGTGCAGCTCACAGAGCATTGTCTACACTGATACACTGTAACAGACCAGCAGAGAGATGTGTGCAGCTCACAGAGCATTGTCTACACTGATACATTGTAACAGACCAGCAGAGATGTGTGCAGCTCACAGAGTATTGTCTACACTGATACATTGTAACAGACCAGTAGAGATGTGTGCAGCTCACAGAGCATTGTCTACACTGATACACTGTAACAGAGCAGCAGAGAGATGTGTGCAGCTCAAAGAGCATTGTCTATACTGATACATTGTAACAGACCAGCAGAGAGATGTGTGCAGTTCACAGAGCATTGTCTACACTGATACACTGTAACAGACCAGCAGAGATGTGTGCAGCTCACAGAGCATTGTCTACACTGATACATTGTAACAGACCAGCAGAGATGTGTGCAGCTCACAGAGCATTGTCTACACTGATACACTGTAACAGACCAGCAGAGAGATGTGTGCAGCTAACAGAGCATTGTCTACACTGATACATTGTAACAGACCAGCAGAGATGCGTGCAGCTCACAGAGCATTGTCTACACTGATACATTGTAACAGACCAGTAGAGATGTGTGCAGCTCACAGAGCATTGTCTACACTGATACATTGTAACAGACCAGTAGAGATGTGTGCAGCTCACAGAGCATTGTCTACACTGATACATTGTAACAGACCAGCAGAGAGATGTGTGCAGCTCACAGAGCATTGTCTACACTGATACATTGTAACAGACCAGCAGAGATGTGTGCAGCTCACAGAGCAGTCTACACTGATACATTGTAACAGACCAGCAGAGAGATGTGTGCAGCTCACAGAGCATTGTCTACACTGATACATTGTAACAGACCAGCAGAGATGTGTGCAGCTCACAGAGCATTGTCTACACTGATACATTGTAACAGACCAGCAGAGATGTGTGCAGCTCACAGAGCATTGTCTGCACTGATACACTGTAACAGACCAGCAGAGAGATGTGTGCAGCTCACAGAGCATTGTCTACACTGATACATTGTAACAGACCAGTAGAGATGTGTGCAGCTCACAGAGCATTGTCTACACTGATACATTGTAACAGACCAGTAGAGATGTGTGCAGCTCACAGAGCATTGTCTACACTGATACATTGTAACAGAACAGTAGAGATGTGTGCAGCTCACAGAGCAGTCTACACTGATTCATTGTAACAGACCAGCAGAGAGATGTGTGCAGCTCACAGAGCATTGTCTACACTGATACATTGTAACAGACCAGCAGAGATGTGTGCAGCTCACAGAGCATTGTCTACACTGATACATTGTAACAGACCAGCAGAGATGTGTGCAGCTCACAGAGCATTGTCTGCACTGATACACTGTAACAGACCAGCAGAGAGATGTGTGCAGCTCACAGAGCATTGTCTACACTGATACATTGTAACAGACCAGTAGAGATGTGTGCAGCTCACAGAGCATTGTCTACACTGATACATTGTAACAGACCAGTAGAGATGTGTGCAGCTCACAGAGCATTGTCTACACTGATACATTGTAACAGACCAGCAGAGATGTGTGCAGCTCACAAAGCATTGTCTACACTGATACAATGTAAAAGAGCAGCAGAGATGTGTGCAGCTCACAGAGCATTGTCTACACTGATACATTGTAACAGACCAGCAGAGAGATGTGTGCAGCTCACAGAGCATTGTCTACACTGATACACTGTAACAGACCAGCACAGAGATGTGTGCAGCTCACAGAGCATTGTCTACACTGATACATTGTAACAGACCAGCAGAGATGTGTGCAGCTCACAGAGCATTGTCTACACTGATACACTGTAACAGACCAGCAGAGAGATGTGTGCAGCTCACAGAGCATTGTCTACACTGATACACTGTAACAGACCAGCAGAGATGTGTGCAGCTCACAGAGCATTGTCTACACTGATACATTGTAACAGACCAGCAGAGATGTGTGCAGCTCACAGAGCATTGTCTACACTGATACACTGAAACAGACCAGCAGAGAGATGTGTGCAGCTAACAGAGCATTGTCTACACTGATACATTGTAACAGACCAGCAGAGATGCGTGCAGCTCACAGAGCATTGTCTACACTGATACATTGTAACAGACCAGTAGAGATGTGTGCAGCTCACAGAGCATTGTCTACACTGATACATTGTAACAGACCAGTAGAGATGTGTGCAGCTCACAGAGCATTGTCTACACTGATACATTGTAACAGACCAGCAGAGAGATGTGTGCAGCTCACAGAGCATTGTCTACACTGATACATTGTAACAGACCAGCAGAGATGTGTGCAGCTCACAGAGCAGTCTACACTGATACATTGTAACAGACCAGCAGAGAGATGTGTGCAGCTCACAGAGCATTGTCTACACTGATACATTGCAACAGACCAGCAGAGATGTGTGCAGCTCACAGAGCATTGTCTACACTGATACATTGTAACAGACCAGCAGAGATGTGTGCAGCTCACAGAGCATTGTCTACACTGATACATTGTAACAGACCAGCAGAGATGTGTGCAGCTCACAGAGCATTGTCTACACTGATACACTGTAACAGACCAGCAGAGAGATGTGTGCAGCTCACAGAGCATTGTCTACACTGATACATTGTAACAGACCAGCAGAGAGATGTGTGTAGCTCACAGAGCATTGTCTACACTGATACACTGTAACAGACCAGCAGAGATGTGTGCAGCTCACAGAGCATTGTCTACACTGATACATTGTAACAGACCAGCAGAGATGTGTGCAGCTCACAGAGCATTGTCTACACTGATACACTGTAACAGACCAGCAGAGAGATGTGTGCAGCTAACAGAGCATTGTCTACACTGATACATTGTAACAGACCAGTAGAGATGTGTGCAGCTCACAGAGCATTGTCTACACTGATACATTGTAACAGACCAGTAGAGATGTGTGCAGCTCACAGAGCATTGTCTACACTGATACATTGTAACAGACCAGCAGAGAGATGTGTGCAGCTCACAGAGCATTGTCTACACTGATACACTGTAACAGACCAGCAGAGATGTGTGCAGCTCACAGAGCATTGTCTACACTGATACACTGTAACAGACCAGCAGAGAGATGTGTGCAGCTCACAGAGCAGTCTACACTGATACATTGTAACAGACCAGCAGAGAGATGTGTGCAGCTCACAGAGCAGTCTACACTGATACATTGTAACAGACCAGCAGAGAGATGTGTGCAGCTCACAGAGCATTGTCTACACTGATACATTGTAACAGACCAGCAGAGATGTGTGCAGCTCACAGAGCATTGTCTACACTGATACATTGTAACAGACCAGCAGAGATGTGTGCAGCTCACAGAGCATTGTCTACACTGATACACTGTAACAGACCAGCAGAGAGATGTGTGCAGCTCACAGAGTATTGTCTACACTGATACATTGTAATAGAACAGCAGAGATGTGTGCAGCTCACAGAGCATTGTCTGCACTGATACACTGTAACAGACCAGCAGAGAGATGTGTGCAGCTCACAGAGCATTGTCTACACTGATACATTGTAACAGACCAGTAGAGATGTGTGCAGCTCACAGAGCATTGTCTACACCGATACATTGTAACAGACCAGTAGAGATGTGTGCAGCTCACAGAGCATTGTCTACACTGATACATTGTAACAGACCAGCAGAGATGTGTGCAGCTCACAGAGCAGTCTACACTGATACATTGTAACAGACCAGCAGAGAGATGTGTGCAGCTCACAGAGCATTGTCTACACTGATACATTGGAACAGACCAGCAGAGATGTGTGCAGCTCACAGAGCATTGTCTGCACTGATACATTGTAACAGACCAGCAGAGATGTGTGCAGCTCACAGAGCATTGTCTACACTGATACATTGTAACAGACCAGCAGAGATGTGTGCAGCTCACAGAGCATTGTCTACACTGATACACTGTAACAGACCAGCAGAGAGATGTGTGCAACTCACAGAGCATTGTCTACACTGATACACTGTAACAGACCAGCAGAAAGATGTGAACAGCTCACAGAGCATTGTCTACACTGATACATTGTAACAGACCAGCAGAGAGATGTGTGCAGCTCACAGAGCATTGTCTGCACTGATACACTGTAACAGACCAGCAGAGAGATGTGTGCAGCTCACAGAGCATTGTCTACACTGATACATTGTAACAGACCAGCAGAGATGTGTGCAGCTCACAGAGCATTGTCTACACTGATACACTGTAACAGACCAGCAGAGAGATGTGTGCAGCTCACAGAGCATTGTCTACACTGATACATTGTAATAGAACAGCAGAGATGTGTGCAGCTCACAGAGCATTGTCTGCACTGATACACTGTAACAGACCAGCAGAGAGATGTGTGCAGCTCACAGAGCATTGTCTACACTGATACATTGTAACAGACCAGCAGAGATGTGTGCAGCTCACAGAGCATTGTCTACACTGATACACTGTAACAGACCAGCAGAGAGATGTGTGCAGCTCACAGAGCACTGTCTACACTGATACACTGTAACAGACCAGCAGAGAGATGTGTGCAGCTCACAGAGCACTGTCTACACTGATACACTGTAACAGACCAGCAGAGAGATGTGTGCAGCTCACAGAGTATTGTCTACACTGATACATTGTAACAGACCAGCAGAGATGTGTGCAGCTCACAGAGCACTGTCTACACCAATACACTGTAACAGACCAGCAGAGATGTGTGCAGCTCACAGAGTATTGTCTACACTGATACATTGTAACAGAACAGCAGAGAGATGTGTGCAGCTCACAGAGCATTGTCTGCACTGATACATTGTAACAGACCAGCAGAGAGATGTGTGCAGCTCACAGATCATTGTCTACACTGATACTTTGTAACAGACCAGCAGAGATGTGTGCAGCTCACAAAGCATTGTCTACACTGATACATTGTAAAAGACCAGCAGAGATGTGTGCAGCTCACAGAGCATTGTCTACACTGATACACTGTAACAGACCAGCAGAGAGATGTGTGCAGCTCACAGAGCATTGTCTACACTGATACACTGTAACAGACCAGCACAGAGATGTGTGTAGCTCACAGAGCATTGTCTACACTGATACATTGTAACAGACTAGCAGAGATGTGTGCAGCTCACAGAGCATTGTCTACACTGATACATTGTAACAGACCAGCAGAGATGTGTGCAGCTCACAGAGCATTGTCTACACTGATACATTGTAACAGACCAGCAGAGATGTGTGCAGCTCACAGAGCATTGTCTACACTGATACACTGTAACAGACCAGTAGAGATGTGTGCAGCTCACAGAGCATTGTCTACACTGATACACTGTAACAGACCAGCAGAGAGATGTGTGCAGCTCACAGAGCATTGTCTACACTGATACACTGTAACAGACCAGTAGAGATGTGTGCAGGTCACAGAGCATTGTCTACACTGATACACTGTAACAGACCAGCAGAGAGATGTGTGCAGCTCACAGAGCATTGTCTACACTGATACATTGTAACAGACCAGCAGAGAGATGTGTGCAGCTCACAGAGCATTGTCTACACTGATACACTGTAACAGACCAGCAGAGATGTGTGCAGCTCACAGAGCATTGTCTACACTGATACATTGTAACAGACCAGCAGAGATGTGTGTAGCTCACAGAGCATTGTCTCCACTGATACATTGTAACAGACCAGCAGAGAGATGTGTGCAGCTCACAGAGCACTGTCTACACTGATACACTGTAACAGACCAGCAGAGAGATGTGTGCAGCTCACAGAGCACTGTCTACACTGATACACTGTAACAGACCAGCAGAGATGTGTGCAGCTCACAGAGCATTGTCTACACTGATACACTGTAACAGACCAGCAGAGAGATGTGTGCAGCTCACAGAGCACTGTCTACACTGATACACTGTAACAGACCAGCAGAGAGATGTGTGCAGCTCACAGAGCACTGTCTACACTGATACACTGTAACAGACCAGCAGAGAGATGTGTGCAGCTCACAGAGCACTGTCTACACTGATACACTGTAACAGACCAGCAGAGATGTGTGCAGCTCACAGAGCACTGTCTACACTGATACACTGTAACAGACCAGCAGAGAGATGTGTGCAGCTCACAGAGCACTGTCTACACTGATACACTGTAACAGACCAGCAGAGAGATGTGTGCAGCTCACAGAGTATTGTTTACACTGATACATTGTAACAGAACAGCAGAGAGATGTGTGCACACTGTCTACACCAATACACTGTAACAGACCAGCAGAGATGTGTGCAGCTCACAGAGTATTGTCTACACTGATACATTGTAACAGAACAGCAGAGAGATGTGTGCAGCTCAAAGAGCATTGTCTGCACTGATACATTGTAACAGACCAGCAGAGAGATGTGTGCAGCTCACAGATCATTGTCTACACTGATACTTTGTAACAGACCAGCAGAGATGTGTGCAGCTCACAGAGCATTGTCTACACTGATACATTGTAAAAGACCAGCAGAGATGTGTGCAGCTCACAGATCATTGTCTACACTGATACTTTGTAACAGACCAGCAGAGAGATGTGTGCAGCTCACAAAGCATTGTCTACACTGATACATTGTAAAAGACCAGCAGAGATGTGTGCAGCTCACACAGCATTGTCTACACTGATACACTGTAACAGACCAGCAGAGAGATGTGTGCAGCTCACAGAGCATTGTCTACACTGATACACTGTAACAGACCAGCAGAGAGATGTGTGCAGCTCACAGAGCATTGTCTACACTGATACACTGTAACAGACCAGCAGAGATGTGTGCAGCTCACAGAGCATTGTCTACACTGATACATTGTAACAGACTAGCAGAGATGTGTGCAGCTCACAGAGCATTGTCTACACTGATACATTGTAACAGACCAGCAGAGATGTGTGTAGCTCACAGAGCATTGTCTCCACTGATACATTGTAACAGACCGGCAGAGAGATGTGTGCAGCTCACAGAGCATTGTCTACATTGATACACTGTAACAGACCAGCAGAGAGATGTGTGCAGCTCACAGAGCATTGTCTACACTGATACATTGTAACAGACCAGCAGAGATGTGTGCAGCTCACAGAGCATTGTCTACACTGATACACTGTAACAGACCAGCAGAGATGTGTGCAGCTCACAGAGCATTGTCTACACTGATACATTGTAACAGACCAGCAGAGAGATGTGTGTAGCTCACAGGGCATTGTCTACACTGATACATTGTAACAGACCAGCAGAGATGTGTGCAGCTCACAGAGCATTGTCTACATTGATACATTGTAACAGACCAGCAGAGAGATGTGTGCAGCTCACAGAGCATTGTCTACACTGATACATTGTAACAGACCAGCAGAGAGATGTGTGCAGCTCACAGAGCATTGTCTACACTGATACATTGTAACAGACCAGCAGAGATGTGTGCAGCTCACAGAGCATTGTCTACACTGATACATTGTAACAGACCAGCAGAGATGTGTGCAGCTCACAGAGCAGTCTACACTGATACATTGTAACAGACCAGCAGAGAGATGTGTGCAGCTCACAGAGCATTGTCTACACTGATACAATGTAACAGACCAGCAGAGATGTGTGCAGCTCACAGAGCATTGTCTACACTGATACACTGTAACAGACCAGCAGAGAGATGTGTGCAGCTCACAGAGCACTGTCTACACTGATACACTGTAACAGACCAGCAGAG
This sequence comes from Phyllobates terribilis, assembly GCF_046119375.1. NCBI lineage: Eukaryota > Metazoa > Chordata > Amphibia > Anura > Dendrobatidae > Phyllobates > Phyllobates terribilis. The sequence goes on from NW_027362763.1 coordinate 31,083,485, forward strand.
AGATGTGTGCAGCTCACAGAGTATTGTCTACACTGATACATTGTAACAGACCAGCAGAGATGTGTGCAGCTCACAGAGCACTGTCTACACCAATACACTGTAACAGACCAGCAGAGATGTGTGCAGCTCACAGAGTATTGTCTACACTGATACACTGTAACAGACCAGCAGAGAGATGTGTGCAGCTCACAGAGCACTGCCTACACTGATACACTGTAACAGACCAGCAGAGAGATGTGTGCAGCTCACAGAGCACTGCCTACACTGATACACTGTAACAGAGCAGCAGAGAGATGTGTGCAGCTCACAGAGTATTGTCTACACTGATACATTGTAACAGACCAGCAGAGATGTGTGCAGCTCACAGAGCACTGTCTACACCAATGCACTGTAACAGACCAGCAGAGAGATGTGTGCAGCTCACAGAGTATTGTCTACACTGATACATTGTAACAGACCAGCAGAGCTGTGTGCAGCTCACAAAGCATTGTCTACACTGATACATTGTAAAAGACCAGCAGAGATGTGTGCAGCTCACAGAGCATTGTCTACACTGATACACTGTAACAGACCAGCAGAGAGATGTGTGCAGCTCACAGAGCATTGTCTACACTGATACACTGTAACAGACCAGCACAGAGATGTGTGCAGCTCACAGAGCATTGTCTACACTGATACATTGTAACAGACCAGCAGAGATGTGTGCAGCTCACAGAGCAGTCTACACTGATACATTGTAACAGACCAGCAGAGATGTGTGCAGCTCACAGAGCATTGCCTGCACTGATACATTGTAACAGACCAGCAGAGATGTGTGCAGCTCACAGAGCATTGTCTGCACTGATACACTGTAACAGACCAGCAGAGAGAAGTTTGCAGATCACAGAACATAGTCTACACTGATACACTGTAACAGGCCAGCAGAGATGTGTGTAGTTGACAGAGCATTGTCTCCACTGATACATTGTAACAGACCGGCAGAGAGATGTGTGCAGCTCACAGAGCATTGTCTACATTGATACACTGTAACAGACCAGCAGAGAGATGTGTGCAGCTCACAGAGCATTGTCTGCACTGATACATTGTAACAGACAAGCAGAGAGGTGTGCAGCTCACAGAGCATTGTCTACACTGATACATTGTAACAGACCAGCAGAGAGATGTGTGTAGCTCACAGGGCATTGTCTACACTGATACATTGTAACAGACCAGCAGAGATGTGTGCAGCTCACAGAGCATTGTCTACATTGATACATTGTAACAGACCAGCAGAGAGATGTGTGCAGCTCACAGAGCATTGTCTACACTGATACATTGTAACAGACCAGCAGAGAGATGTGTGCAGCTCACAGAGCATTGTCTACACTGATACATTGTAACAGACCAGCAGAGATGTGTGCAGCTCACAGAGCATTGTCTACACTGATACATTGTAACAGACCAGCAGAGATGTGTGCAGCTCACAGAGCAGTCTACACTGATACATTGTAACAGACCAGCAGAGAGATGTGTGCAGCTCACAGAGCACTGTCTACACTGATACACTGTAACAGACCAGCAGAGAGATGTGTGCAGCTCACAGAGCATTGTCTACACTGATACACTGTAACAGACCAGCAGAGATGTGTGCAGCTCACAGAGCACTGTCTACACCAATACACTGTAACAGACCAGCAGAGATGTGTGCAGCTCACAGAGTATTGTCTACACTGATACACTGTAACAGACCAGCAGAGAGATGTGTGCAGCTCACAGAGCACTGCCTACACTGATACACTGTAACAGACCAGCAGAGAGATGTGTGCAGCTCACAGAGCACTGCCTACACTGATACACTGTAACAGAGCAGCAGAGAGATGTGTGCAGCTCACAGAGTATTGTCTACACTGATACATTGTAACAGAACAGCAGAGATGTGTGCAGCTCACAGAGCACTGTCTACACTGATACACTGTAACAGACCAGCAGAGAGATGTGTGCAGCTCACAGAGTATTGTCTACACTGATACATTGTAACAGACCAGCAGAGATGTGTGCAGCTCACAGAGCACTGTCTACACCAATACACTGTAACAGACCAGCAGAGATGTGTGCAGCTCACAGAGTATTGTCTACACTGATACACTGTAACAGACCAGCAGAGAGATGTGTGCAGCTCACAGAGCACTGCCTACACTGATACACTGTAACAGACCAGCAGAGAGATGTGTGCAGCTCACAGAGCACTGCCTACACTGATACACTGTAACAGAGCAGCAGAGAGATGTGTGCAGCTCACAGAGTATTGTCTACACTGATACATTGTAACAGAACAGCAGAGATGTGTGCAGCTCACAGAGAATTGTCTACACTGATACACTGTAACAGACCAGCAGAGAGATGTGTGCAGCTCACAGATCATTGTCTACACTGATACACTGTAACAGACCAGCAGAGAGATGTGTGCAGCTCACAAAGCATTGTCTACACTGATACATTGTAAAAGACCAGCAGAGATGTGTGCAGCTCACAGAGCATTGTCTACACTGATACACTGTAACAGACCAGCAGAGAGATGTGTGCAGCTCACAGAGCATTGTCTACACTGATACATTGTAACAGACTAGCAGAGATGTGTGCAGCTCACAGAGCATTGTCTACACTGATACATTGTAACAGACCAGCAGAGATGTGTGCAGCTCACAGAGTATTGTCTACACTGATACATTGTAACAGACCAGTAGAGATGTGTGCAGCTCACAGAGCATTGTCTACACTGATACACTGTAACAGACCAGTAGAGATGTGTGCAGCTCACAGAGCATTGTCTACACTGATACACTGTAACAGACCAGCAGAGAGATGTGTGCAGCTCACAGAGCATTGTCTACACTGATACATTGTAACAGACCAGCAGAGAGATGTGTGCAGCTCACAGAGCATTGTCTACACTGATACACTGTAACAGACCAGCAGAGATGTGTGCAGCTCACAGAGCATTGTCTACACTGATACATTGTAACAGACCAGCAGAGATGTGTGCAGCTCACAGAGCAGTCTACACTGATACATTGTAACAGACCAGCAGAGAGATGTGTGCAGCTCACAGAGCATTGTCTACACTGATACATTGTAACAGACCAGCAGAGATGTGTGCAGCTCACAGAGCATTGTCTACACTGATACATTGTAACAGACCAGCAGAGATGTGTGCAGCTCACAGAGCATTGTCTACACTGATACATTGTAACAGACCAGCAGAGATGTGTGCAGCTCACAGAGCATTGTCTACACTGATACACTGTAACAGACCAGCAGAGAGATGTGTGCAGCTCACAGAGCATTGTCTGCACTGATACACTGTAACAGACCAGCAGAGAGATGTGTGCAGCTCACAGAGCATTGTCTACACTGATACATTGTAACAGACTAGTAGAGATGTGTGCAGCTCACAGAGCATTGTCTACACTGATACATTGTAACAGACCAGTAGAGATGTGTGCAGCTCACAGAGCATTGTCTACACTGATACACTGTAACAGACCAGCAGAGATGTGTGCAGATCACAGAGCAGTCTACACTGATACATTGTAACAGACCAGCAGAGAGATGTGTGCAGCTCACAGAGCATTGTCTACACTGATACATTGTAACAGACCAGCAGAGATGTGTGCAGCTCACAGAGCATTGTCTGCACTGATACATTGTAACAGACCAGCAGAGATGTGTGCAGCTCACAGAGCATTGTCTACACTGATACATTGTAACAGACCAGCAGAGATGTGTGCAGCTCACAGAGCATTGTCTACACTGATACACTGTAACAGACCAGCAGAGAGATGTGTGCAACTCACAGAGCATTGTCTACACTGATACACTGTAACAGACCAGCAGAAAGATGTGAACAGCTCACAGAGCATTGTCTACACTGATACATTGTAACAGACCAGCAGAGAGATGTGTGCAGCTCACAGAGTATTGTCTACACTGATACATTGTAATAGAACAGCAGAGATGTGTGCAGCTCACAGAGCATTGTCTGCACTGATACACTGTAACAGACCAGCAGAGAGATGTGTGCAGCTCACAGAGCATTGTCTACACTGATACATTGTAACAGACCAGCAGAGATGTGTGCAGCTCACAGAGCATTGTCTACACTGATACACTGTAACAGACCAGCAGAGAGATGTGTGCAGCTCACAGAGCACTGTCTACACTGATACACTGTAACAGACCAGCAGAGAGATGTGTGCAGCTCACAGAGCACTGTCTACACTGATACACTGTAACAGACCAGCAGAGAGATGTGTGCAGCTCACAGAGCATTGTCTACACTGATACACTGTAACAGACCAGCAGAGATGTGTGCAGCTCACAGAGCACTGTCTACACCAATACACTGTAACAGACCAGCAGAGAGATGTGTGCAGCTCACAGAGTATTGTCTACACTGATACATTGTAACAGAACAGCAGAGAGATGTGTGCAGCTCACAGAGCATTGTCTGCACTGATACATTGTAACAGACCAGCAGAGAGATGTGTGCAGCTCACAGATCATTGTCTACACTGATACTTTGTAACAGACCAGCAGAGATGTGTGCAGCTCACAAAGCATTGTCTGCACTGATACATTGTAAAAGACCAGCAGAGATGTGTGCAGCTCACAGAGCATTGTCTACACTGATACATTGTAAAAGACCAGCAGAGATGTGTGCAGCTCACAGAGCATTGTCTACACTGATACACTGTAACAGACCAGCAGAGAGATGTGTGCAGCTCACAGAGCATTGTCTACACTGATACACTGTAACAGACCAGCACAGAGATGTGTGCAGCTCACAGAGCATTGTCTACACTGATACATTGTAACAGACTAGCAGAGATGTGTGCAGCTCACAGAGCATTGTCTACACTGATACATTGTAACAGACCAGCAGAGATGTGTGCAGCTCACAGAGCATTGTCTACACTGATACATTGTAACAGACCAGCAGAGATGTGTGCAGCTCACAGAGCATTGTCTACACTGATACACTGTAACAGACCAGCACAGAGATGTGTGCAGCTCACAGAGCATTGTCTACACTGATACATTGTAACAGACTAGCAGAGATGTGTGCAGCTCACAGAGCATTGTCTACACTGATACATTGTAACAGACCAGCAGAGAGATGTGTGCAGCTCACAGAGCATTGTCTACACTGATACACTGTAACAGACCAGTAGAGATGTGTGCAGGTCACAGAGCATTGTCTACACTGATACACTGTAACAGACCAGCAGAGAGATGTGTGCAGCTCACAGAGCATTGTCTACACTGATACATTGTAACAGACCAGCAGAGAGATGTGTGCAGCTCACAAAGCATTGTCTACACTGATACACTGTAACAGACCAGCAGAGATGTGTGCAGCTCACAGAGCATTGTCTACACTGATACATTGTAACAGACCAGCAGAGATGTGTGTAGCTCACAGAGCATTGTCTCCACTGATACATTGTAACAGACCAGCAGAGAGATGTGTGCAGCTCACAGAGCATTGTCTACACTGATACATTGTAACAGGCCAGCAGAGATGTGTGCAGCTCACAGAGCATTGTCTACACTGATACATTGTAACAGACCAGTAGAGATGTGTGCAGCTCACAGAGCATTGTCTACACTGATACATTGTAACAGACCAGCAGAGAGATGTGTGCAGCTCACAGAGCATTGTCTACACTGATACATTGTAACAGACCAGCAGAGATGTGTGCAGCTCACAGAGCAGTCTACACTGATACATTGTAACAGACCAGCAGAGAGATGTGTGCAGCTCACAGAGCATTGTCTACACTGATACATTGTAACAGACCAGCAGAGATGTGTGCAGCTCACAGAGCATTGTCTACACTGATACATTGTAACAGACCTGCAGAGATGTGTGCAGCTCACAGAGCATTGTCTACACTGATACATTGTAACAGACCAGCAGAGAGATGTGTGCAGCTCACAGAGCATTGTCTACACTGATACATTGTAACAGACCAGCAGAGATGTGTGCAGCTCACAGAGCAGTCTACACTGATACATTGTAACAGACCAGCAGAGAGATGTGTGCAGCTCACAGAGCATTGTCTACACTGATACATTGTAACAGACCAGCAGAGATGTGTGCAGCTCACAGAGCATTGTCTACACTGATACATTGTAACAGACCTGCAGAGATGTGTGCAGCTCACAGAGCATTGTCTACACTGATACATTGTAACAGAACAGCAGAGAGATGTGTGCAGCTCACAGAGCATTGTCTACACTGATACACTGTAACAGACCAGCAGAAAGATGTGTGCAGCTCACAGAGCATTGTCTACACTGATACACTGTAACAGACCAGCAGAGATGTGTGCAGCTCACAGAGCATTGTCTACACTGATACATTGTAATAGAACAGCAGAGATGTGTGCAGCTCACAGAGCATTGTCTGCACTGATACACTGTAACAGACCAGCAGAGATGTGTGCAGCTCACAGAGCATTGTCTACACTGATACATTGTAATAGAACAGCAGAGATGTGTGCAGCTCACAGAGCATTGTCTGCACTGATACACTGTAACAGACCAGCAGAGAGATGTGTGCAGCTCACAGAGCATTGTCTACACTGATACATTGTAACAGACCAGCAGAGATGTGTGCAGCTCACAGAGCATTGTCTACACTGATACACTGTAACAGACCAGCAGAGAGATGTGTGCAGCTCACAGAGCACTGTCTACACTGATACACTGTAACAGACCAGCAGAGAGATGTGTGCAGCTCACAGAGCATTGTCTACACTGATACATTGTAACAGACCAGCAGAGATGTGTGCAGCTCACAGAGCATTGTCTACATTGATACACTGTAACAGACCAGCAGAGAGATGTGTGCAGCTCACAGAGCATTGTCTACACTGATACACTGTAACAGACCAGCAGAGAGATGTGTGCAGCTCACAGAGCATTGTCTACACTGATACATTGTAACAGACCAGCAGAGATGTGTGCAGCTCACAGAGCATTGTCTGCTCTGATACATTGTAACAGACCAGCAGAGATGTGTGCACCACACAGAGCATTTTCTGCACTGATACATTGTAACAGACCAGCAGAGATGTGTGCAGCTCACAGAGCATTGTCTACACTGATACACTGTAACAGACCAGCAGAGATGTGTGCAGCTCACAGAGCATTGTCTACACTGATACATTGTAACAGACAAGCAGAGATGTGTGCAGCTCACAGAGCATTGTCTACACTGATACACTGTAACAGACCAGCAGAGATGTGTGCAGCTCACAGAGCATTGTCTACACTGATACATTGTAACAGACAAGCAGAGATGTGTGCAGCTCACAGAGCATTGTCTACACTGATACATTGTAACAGACCAGCAGAGAGATGTGTGTAGCTCACAGGGCATTGTCTACACTGACATACTGTAACAGACCAGCAGAGAGATGTGTGCAGCTCACAGAGCACTGTCTACACTGATACACTGTAACAGACCAGCAGAGAGATGTGTGCAGCTCACAGAGCATTGTCTACACTGATACATTGTAACAGACCAGCAGAGATGTGTGCAGCTCACAGAGCATTGTCTACACTGATACATTGTAACAGACCAGTAGAGATGTGTGCAGCTCACAGAGCAGTCTACACTGATACATTGTAACAGACCAGCAGAGAGATGTGTGCAGCTCACAGAGCATTGTCTACACTGATACATTGTAACAGACCAGCAGAGATGTGTGCAGCTCACAGAGCATTGTCTACACTGATACATTGTAACAGACCAGCAGAGATGTGTGCAGCTCACAGAGCATTGTCTACACTGATACATTGTAACAGACCAGCAGAGATGTGTGCAGCTCACAGAGCATTGTCTATACTGATACACTGTAACAGACCAGCAGAGAGATGTGTGCAGCTTACAGAGCATTGTCTACACTGATACACTGTAACAGACCAGCAGAGAGATGTGTGCAGCTCACAGAGCATTGTCTACACTGATACATTGTAACAGACCAGCAGAGATGTGTGCAGCTCACAGAGCATTGTCTACACTGATACATTGTAACAGAACAGCAGAGATGTGTGCAGCTCACAGAGCATTGTCTACACTGATACATTGTAACAGACTAGCAGAGATGTGTGCAGCTCACAGAGCATTGTCTACACTGATACATTGTAACAGACCAGCAGAGATGTGTGCAGCTCACAGAGCATTGTCTACACTGATACATTGTAACAGACTAGCAGAGATGTGTGCAGCTCACAGAGCATTGTCTACACTGATACACTGTAACAGACCAGCAGAGAGATGTGTGCAGCTCACAGAGCATTGTCTACACTGATACACTGTAACAGACCAGCAGAGAGATGTGTGCAGCTCATAGAGCCTTGTCTACACTGATACACTGTAACAGACCAGCAGAGAGATGTGTGCAGTTCACAGAGCATTGCCTACACTGATACATTGTAACAGACCAGCAGAGACATGTGTGCAGATCACAGAGCATTGTCTACACTGATACACTGTAACAGACCAGCAGAGAAGTGTGCAGCTCACAGAACATTGTCTGCACTGATACATTGTAACAGACCAGCAGAGATGTGTGCAGCTCACAGAGCATTGTCTGCACTGATACACTGTAACAGACCAGCAGAGAGATGTGTGCAGCTCACAGAGCATTGTCTGCACTGATACATTGTAACAGACCAGCAGAGAGATATGTGCAGCTCACAGAGCATTGTCTACACTGATACACTGTAACAGACCAGCAGAGATGTGTGCAGCTCACAGACCATTGTCTACACTGATACATTGTAACAGACCAGCAGAGATGTGTGTAGCTCACAGAGCATTGTCTTCACTGATACACTGTAACAGACAAGCAGAGATGTGTGCAGCTCACAGAGCATTGTCTACACTGATACACTGTAACAGACCAGCAGAGATGTGTGCAGCTCACAGAGCATTGTCTGCACTGATACATTGTAACAGACCAGCAGAGAGAAGTTTGCAGATCACAGAGCATAGTCTACACTGATACACTGTAACAGGCCAGCAGAGATGTGTGCAGCTCACAGAGCATTGTCTGCACTGATACACTGTAACAGACCAGCAGAGAGAAGTTTGCAGATCACAGAGCATAGTCTACATTAATACACTGTAACAGACCAGCAGAGAGATGTGTGCAGCTCAAAGAGCATTGTCTACACTGATACATTGTAACAGACCAGCAGAGATGTGTGCAGCTCACAGAGCATTGTCTACACTGATACATTGTAACAGACCAGCAGAGAGATGTGTGCAGCTCACAGAGCATTGTCTACACTGATACATTGTAACAGACCAGCAGAGAGAAGTTTGCAGATCACAGAGCATAGTCTACACTGATACACTGTAACAGGCCAGCAGAGATGTGTGCAGCTCACAGAGCATTGTCTGCACTGATACACTGTAACAGACCAGCAGAGAGATGTGTGCAGCTCACAGAGCATTGTCTACACTGATACATTGTAACAGACCAGCAGAGATGTGTGCAGCTCACAGAGCAGTCTACACTGATACATTGTAACAGACCAGCAGAGAGATGTGTGCAGCTCACAGAGCATTGTCTACACTGATACATTGTAACAGACCAGCAGAGATGTGTGCAGCTCACAGAGCATTGTCTACACTGATACATTGTAACAGACCAGCAGAGATGTGTGCAGCTCACAGAGCATTGTCTACACTGATACATTGTAACAGACCAGCAGAGATGTGTGCAGCTCACAGAGCATTGTCTACACTGTTACAATGTAACAGACCAGCAGAGATGTGTGCAGCTCACGGAGCATTGTCTACACTGATACACTGTAACAGACTAGCAGAGATGTGTGCAGCTCACGGAGCATTGTCTACACTGATACATTGTAACAGACCAGCAGAAATGTGTACAGCTCACAGAGCATTGTCTATACTGATACACTGTAACAGACCAGCAGAGAGATGTGTGCAGCTCGCAGAGCATTGTCTACACTGATACACTGTAACAGACCAGCAGAGATGTGTGCAGCTCACAGAGCATTGTCTACACTGATACACTGTAACAGACCAGCAGAGATGTGTGCAGCTCACAGAGCATTGTCTACATTGATACACTGTAACAGACCAGCAGAGAGATGTGTGCAGCTCGCAGAGCATTGTCTACACTGATACACTGTAACAGACCAGCAGAGATGTGTGCAGCTCACAGAGCATTGTCTACACTGATACATTGTAACAGACCAGCAGAGATGTGTGCAGCTCACAGAGCATTGTCTACACTGTTACAATGTAACAGACCAGCAGAGATGTGTGCAGCTCACGGAGCATTGTCTACACTGATACACTGTAACAGACTAGCAGAGATGTGTGCAGCTCACGGAGCATTGTCTACACTGATACATTGTAACAGACCAGCAGAAATGTGTGCAGCTCACAGAGCATTGTCTATACTGATACACTGTAACAGACCAGCAGAGAGATGTGTGCAGCTCGCAGAGCATTGTCTACACTGATACACTGTAACAGACCAGCAGAGATGTGTGCAGCTCACAGAGCATTGTCTACACTGATACACTGTAATAGACCAGCAGAGAGATGTGTGCAGCTCACAGAGCATTGTCTGCACTGATACAGTGTAACAGACCAGCAGAGATGTGTGCAGCTCACAGAGCAGTCTACACTGATACATTGTAACAGACCAGCAGAGAGATGTGTGCAGCTCACAGAGCATTGTCTACACTGATACATTGTAACAGACCAGCAGAGATGTGTGCAGCTCACAGAGCATTGTCTACACTGATACATTGTAACAGACCAGCAGAGATGTGTGCAGCTCACAGAGCATTGTCTACACTGATACACTGTAACAGACCAGCAGAGAGATGTGTGCAGCTCACAGAGCATTGTCTACACTGATACACTGTAACAGACCAGCAGAGAGATGTGTGCAGCTCACAGAGCATTGTCTACACTGATACATTGTAACAGACCAGCAGAGATGTGTGCAGCTCAGAGCATTGTCTACACTGATACATTGTAACAGAACAGCAGAGATGTGTGCAGCTCACAGAGCATTGTCTACACTGACACACTGTAACAGACCAGCAGAGATGTGTGCAGCTCACAGAGCATTGTCTACACTGATACATTGTAACAGACCAGCAGAGATGTGTGCAGCTCAGAGCATTGTCTACACTGATACATTGTAACAGAACAGCAGAGATGTGTGCAGCTCACAGAGCATTGTCTACACTGATACATTGTAACAGACCAGCAGAGATGTGTGCAGCTCACAGAGCATTGTCTACACTGATACATTGTAACAGACCAGCAGAGAGATGTGTGCAGCTCACAGAGCATTGTCTACACTGATACATTGTAACAGACCAGCAGAGATGTGTGCAGCTCACAGAGCATTGTCTACACTGATACACTGTAACAGACCAGCAGAGATGTGTGCAGCTCACAGAGCATTGTCTACACTGATACACTGTAATAGACCAGCAGAGAGATGTGTGCAGCTCACAGAGCATTGTCTACACTGATACATTGTAACAGACCAGCAGAGATGTGTGCAGCTCACAGAGCATTGTCTACACTGTTACAATGTAACAGACCAGCAGAGATGTGTGCAGCTCACGGAGCATTGTCTACACTGATACATTGTAACAGACCAGCAGAAATGTGTGCAGCTCACAGAGCATTGTCTATACTGATACACTGTAACAGACCAGCAGAGATGTGTGCAGCTCACAGAACATTGTCTACACTAATACATTGTAACAGACCAGCAGAGATGTGTGCAGCTCACAGAGCATTGTCTACACTGATACATTGTAACAGACCAGCAGAGATGTGTGCAGCTCACAGAGCACTGTCTACACTGATACATTGTAACAGACCAGCAGAGAGATGTGTGCAGCTCACAGAGCATTGTCTACACTGATTCATTGTAACAGACCAGCAGAGATGTGTGCAGCTCACAGAGCATTGTCTACACTGATACACTGTAACAGACCAGCAGAGATGTGTGCAGCTCACAGAGCATTGTCTACACTGATACATTGTAACAGACCAGCAGAGAGATGTGTGCAGCTCACAGAGCATTGTCTACACTGATACATTGTAACAGACCAGCAGAGATGTGTGCAGCTCACAGATCATTGTCTACACTGATACACTTTAACAGACCAGCAGAGATGTGTGCAGCTCACAGAGCATTGTCTACACTGATACATTGTAACAGACCAGCAGAGATGTGTGCAGCTCACAGAGCATTGTCTACACTGATACATTGTAACAGACCAGCAGAGATGTGTGCAGCTCACAGAGCATTGTCTACACTGATACAATGTAACAGACCAGCAGAGATGTGTGCAGCTCACAGATCATTGTCTACACTGATACACTGTAACAGACCAGCAGAGATGTGTGCAGCTCACAGAGCATTGTCTGCACTGATACACTGTAACAGACCAGCAGAGATGTGTGCAGCTCACAGAGCATTGTCTACACTGATACACTGTAACAGACCAGCAGAGAGATGTGTGCAGCTCACAGAGCATTGTCTACACTGATACACTGTAACAGATCAGCAGAGAGATGTGTGCAGCTCACAGAACATTGTCTACACTGATACACTGTAACAGACCAGCAGAGAGATGTGTACAGCTCACAGAGCATTGTCTACACTGATACATTGTAATAGACCAGCAGAGAGATGTGTGCAGCTCACAGAGCATTGTCTACACTGATACACTGTAACAGACCAGCAGAGAGATGTGTGCAGCTCACAGAGCATTGTCTACACTGATACATTGTAACAGACCAGCAGAGATGTGTGCAGCTCACAGAGCATTGCCTACACTGTTACATTGTAACAGACCAGCAGAGATGTGTGCAGCTCACAGAGCATTGTCTGCACTGATACACTGTAACAGACCAGCAGAGAGATGTGTGCAGCTCACAGAGCATTGTCTACACTGATAGACTGTAACAGACCAGCAGAGATGTGTGCAGCTCACAGAGCATTGTCTATACTGATACACTGTAACAGACCAGCAGAGATGTGTGCAGCTCACAGAGCATTGTCTGCACTGATACATTGTAACAGACCAGCAGAGAGAAGTTTGCAGATCACAGAGCATAGTCTACACTGATACACTGTAACAGGCCAGCAGAGATGTGTGCAGCTCACAGAGCATTGTCTGCACTGATACACTGTAACAGACCAGCAGAGAGAAGTTTGCAGATCACAGAGCATAGTCTACACTGATACACTGTAACAGACCAGCAGAGAGATGTGTGCAGCTCACAGAGCATTGTCTACACTGATACATTGTAACAGACCAGCAGAGATGTGTGCAGCTCACAGAGCAGTCTACACTGATACATTGTAACAGACCAGCAGAGAGATGTGTGCAGCTCACAGAGCATTGTCTACACTGATACATTGTAACAGACCAGCAGAGATGTGTGCAGCTCACAGAGCATTGTCTACACTGATACATTGTAACAGACCAGCAGAGATGTGTGCAGCTCACAGAGCATTGTCTACACTGATACATTGTAACAGACCAGCAGAGATGTGTGCAGCTCACAGAGCATTGTCTACACTGATACACTGTAACAGACCAGCAGAGAGATGTGTGCAGCTCACAGAGCATTGTCTACACTGATACACTGTAACAGACCAGCAGAGAGATGTGTGCAGCTCACAGAGCATTGTCTACACTGATACATTGTAACAGACCAGCAGAGATGTGTGCAGCTCACAGAGCATTGTCTACACTGATACATTGTAACAGAACAGCAGAGATGTGTGCAGCTCACAGAGCATTGTCTACACTGACACACTGTAACAGACCAGGAGATGTGTGCAGCTCACAGAGCATTGTCTACACTGATACATTGTAACAGACCAGCAGAGATGTGTGCAGCTCACAGAGCATTGTCTACACTGATACATTGTAACAGACCAGCAGAGATGTGTGCAGCTCACAGAGCATTGTCTACACTGTTACAATGTAACAGACCAGCAGAGATGTGTGCAGCTCACGGAGCATTGTCTACACTGATACACTGTAACAGACTAGCAGAGATGTGTGCAGCTCACGGAGCATTGTCTACACTGATACATTGTAACAGACCAGCAGAAATGTGTGCAGCTCACAGAGCATTGTCTATACTGATACACTGTAACAGACCAGCAGAGAGATGTGTGCAGCTCGCAGAGCATTGTCTACACTGATACACTGTAACAGACCAGCAGAGATGTGTGCAGCTCACAGAGCATTGTCTACACTGATACACTGTAACAGACCAGCAGAGATGTGTGCAGCTCACAGAGCATTGTCTACATTGATACACTGTAACAGACCAGCAGAGAGATGTGTGCAGCTCGCAGAGCATTGTCTACACTGATACACTGTAACAGACCAGCAGAGATGTGTGCAGCTCACAGAGCATTGTCTACACTGATACATTGTAACAGACCAGCAGAGATGTGTGCAGCTCACAGAGCATTGTCTACACTGTTACAATGTAACAGACCAGCAGAGATGTGTGCAGCTCACAGATCATTGTCTACACTGATACACTTTAACAGACCAGCAGAGATGTGTGCAGCTCACAGAGCATTGTCTACACTGATACATTGTAACAGACCAGCAGAGATGTGTGCAGCTCACAGAGCATTGTCTACACTGATACATTGTAACAGACCAGCAGAGATGTGTGCAGCTCACAGAGCATTGTCTACACTGATACAATGTAACAGACCAGCAGAGATGTGTGCAGCTCACAGATCATTGTCTACACTGATACACTGTAACAGACCAGCAGAGATGTGTGCAGCTCACAGAGCATTGTCTGCACTGATACACTGTAACAGACCAGCAGAGATGTGTGCAGCTCACAGAGCATTGTCTACACTGATACACTGTAACAGACCAGCAGAGAGATGTGTGCAGCTCACAGAGCATTGTCTACACTGATACACTGTAACAGACCAGCAGAGAGATGTGTGCAGCTCACAGAACATTGTCTACACTGATACACTGTAACAGACCAGCAGAGAGACGTGTACAGCTCACAGAGCATTGTCTACACTGATACATTGTAATAGACCAGCAGAGAGATGTGTGCAGCTCACAGAGCATTGTCTACACTGATACACTGTAACAGACCAGCAGAGAGATGTGTGCAGCTCACAGAGCATTGTCTACACTGATACATTGTAACAGACCAGCAGAGATGTGTGCAGCTCACAGAGCATTGCCTACACTGTTACATTGTAACAGACCAGCAGAGATGTGTGCAGCTCACAGAGCATTGTCTGCACTGATACACTGTAACAGACCAGCAGAGAGATGTGTGCAGCTCACAGAGCATTGTCTACACTGATAGACTGTAACAGACCAGCAGAGATGTGTGCAGCTCACAGAGCATTGTCTATACTGATACACTGTAACAGACCAGCAGAGATGTGTGCAGCTCACAGAGCATTGTCTGCACTGATACATTGTAACAGACCAGCAGAGAGAAGTTTGCAGATCACAGAGCATAGTCTACACTGATACACTGTAACAGGCCAGCAGAGATGTGTGCAGCTCACAGAGCATTGTCTGCACTGATACACTGTAACAGACCAGCAGAGAGAAGTTTGCAGATCACAGAGCATAGTCTACACTGATACACTGTAACAGACCAGCAGAGAGATGTGTGCAGCTCACAGAGCATTGTCTACACTGATACATTGTAACAGACCAGCAGAGATGTGTGCAGCTCACAGAGCAGTCTACACTGATACATTGTAACAGACCAGCAGAGAGATGTGTGCAGCTCACAGAGCATTGTCTACACTGATACATTGTAACAGACCAGCAGAGATGTGTGCAGCTCACAGAGCATTGTCTACACTGATACATTGTAACAGACCAGCAGAGATGTGTGCAGCTCACAGAGCATTGTCTACACTGATACATTGTAACAGACCAGCAGAGATGTGTGCAGCTCACAGAGCATTGTCTACACTGATACACTGTAACAGACCAGCAGAGAGATGTGTGCAGCTCACAGAGCATTGTCTACACTGATACACTGTAACAGACCAGCAGAGAGATGTGTGCAGCTCACAGAGCATTGTCTACACTGATACATTGTAACAGACCAGCAGAGATGTGTGCAGCTCACAGAGCATTGTCTACACTGATACATTGTAACAGAACAGCAGAGATGTGTGCAGCTCACAGAGCATTGTCTACACTGACACACTGTAACAGACCAGGAGATGTGTGCAGCTCACAGAGCATTGTCTACACTGATACATTGTAACAGACCAGCAGAGATGTGTGCAGCTCACAGAGCATTGTCTACACTGATACATTGTAACAGACCAGCAGAGATGTGTCCAGCTCACAGAGCATTGTCTACACTGTTACAATGTAACAGACCAGCAGAGATGTGTGCAGCTCACGGAGCATTGTCTACACTGATACACTGTAACAGACTAGCAGAGATGTGTGCAGCTCACGGAGCATTGTCTACACTGATACATTGTAACAGACCAGCAGAAATGTGTGCAGCTCACAGAGCATTGTCTATACTGATACACTGTAACAGACCAGCAGAGAGATGTGTGCAGCTCACAGAGCATTGTCTGCACTGATACACTGTAACAGACCAGCAGAGATGTGTGCAGCTCACAGAGCATTGTCTACACTGATACACTGTAACAGACCAGCAGAGATGTGTGCAGCTCACAGAGCATTGTCTACATTGATACACTGTAACAGACCAGCAGAGAGATGTGTGCAGCTCGCAGAGCATTGTCTACACTGATACACTGTAACAGACCAGCAGAGATGTGTGCAGCTCACAGAGCATTGTCTACACTGATACATTGTAACAGACCAGCAGAGATGTGTGCAGCTCACAGAGCATTGTCTACACTGTTACAATGTAACAGACCAGCAGAGATGTGTGCAGCTCACGGAGCATTGTCTACACTGATACACTGTAACAGACTAGCAGAGATGTGTGCAGCTCACGGAGCATTGTCTACACTGATACATTGTAACAGACCAGCAGAAATGTGTGCAGCTCACAGAGCATTGTCTATACTGATACACTGTAACAGACCAGCAGAGAGATGTGTGCAGCTCGCAGAGCATTGTCTACACTGATACACTGTAACAGACCAGCAGAGATGTGTGCAGCTCACAGAGCATTGTCTACACTGATACACTGTAATAGACCAGCAGAGAGATGTGTGCAGCTCACAGAGCATTGTCTACACTGATACATTGTAACAGACCAGCAGAGATGTGTGCAGCTCACAGAGCATTGTCTACACTGTTACAATGTAACAGACCAGCAGAGATGTGTGCAGCTCACAGAGCATTGTCTACACTGATACACTGTAACAGACCAGCAGAGAGATGTGTGCAGCTCACAGAGCATTGTCTACACTGATACACTGTAACAGACCAGCAGAGAGATGTGTGCAGCTCACAGAACATTGTCTACACTGATACACTGTAACAGACCAGCAGAGAGATGTGTGCAGCTCACAGAGCATTGTCTACACTGATACACTGTAACAGACCAGCAGAGAGATGTGTGCAGCTCACAGAACATTGTCTACACTGATACACTGTAACAGACCAGCAGAGAGATGTGTACAGCTCACAGAGCATTGTCTACACTGATACATTGTAACAGACCAGCAGAGATGTGTGCAGCTCACAGAGCATTGTCTACACTGATACACTGTAACAGACCAGCAGAGAGATGTGTACAGCTCACAGAGCATTGTCTACACTGATACACTGTAACAGACCAGCAGAGAGATGTGTGCAGCTCACAGAGCATTGTCTACACTGATACATTGTAACAGACCAGCAGAGATGTGTGCAGCTCACAGAGCATTGTCTACACTGATACATTGTAACAGACCAGCAGAGATGTGTGCAGCTCACAGAGCATTGCCTACACTGTTACATTGTAACAGACCAGCAGAGATGTGTGCAGCTCACAGAGCATTGTCTGCACTGATACACTGTAACAGACCAGCAGAGAGATGTGTGCAGCTCACAGAGCATTGTCTACACTGATAGACTGTAACAGACCAGCAGAGATGTGTGCAGCTCACAGAGCAGTCTACACTGATACACTGTAACAGACCAGCAGAGATGTGTGCAGCTCACAGAGCATTGTCTACACTGATACACTGTAACAGACCAGCAGAGATGTGTGCAGGTCACAGAGCATTGTCTACACAGATACATTGTAACAGACCAGCAGAGATGTGTGCAGCTCACAGAGAACTGTCTACACTGATACACTGTAACAGACCAGCAGAGAGATGTGTGCAGCTCACAGAGCATTGTCTGCACTGATACATTGTAACAGACCAGCAGAGAGATGTGTGCAGCTCACAGAGCATTGTCTACACTGATACACTGTAACAGACCAGCAGAGAGATGTGTGCAGCTCACAGAGCATTGTCTACACTGATACACTGTAACAGACCAGCAGAGATGTGTGCAGCTCTGGGGTGAGTGCAGCTGTGGGGTGAGTGCAGCTGTGGGGTGAGTGCAGCTGTGGGGTGAGTGCAGCTCTGGGGTGAGTGCAGCTGTGGGGTGAGTGCAGCTGTGGGGTGAGTGCAGCTGTGGGGTGAGTGCAGCTGTGGGGTGAGTGCAGCTGTGGGGTGAGTGCAGCTCTGGGGTGAGTGCAGCTGTGGTTATGTTCGGGGCTGAGACACAGAATTCTATTGTAAAACACCTTAAATATATTCATCTTTTGGTTACTTGTGTAAATCTCGCCGTTTTCTCGCCGGTTTCGGCAGCTCCTCCATAGTGATCAGATCTGGGTCGTGGCCCCGGACACTGGGTGACGTAGGTGCATCCTGCCACTATTTTTAGTCATTTTTACTCATTTTAAAGCCCCTGGAGCCGGCGGATTGACCGGATGAGTTGTAGAGTCCATGGTGGAGCGGACAGCCAGAGCTCAGCGGTAAATTCCACTTGTTCTTGGAGGGAGAGAAGCCAAAAACCACGAGGACCTTCGGCAATCACCTCATTTTTGTACAGTACTTTGCTGCCTGTATCGGGTCTGTTTTTTGGATGTTGGACATCACTGGAGGAATAAAGGGACCCCTCTAGACCTCATGTCTGACGCGGAGCTGACGCGTATTGTGTCATGGAAGTTGACTTATTCTTAGATTTGGATATTTTTGGACTTTTTTGGGCTTTGCCTTGTTGTTGTGTCCGATCCGAAGACCATCCGGCAAAAAAAATGGTGTCCATTATCTCAGTAGGACGGGTCGACTATCTAATCTGTCTGGTGGACTCGTGACCTCCAGCAATCATCATGAGCAATAAGGTTCAGACATGTTGGATTTCACCATGCCCCATCCTTTGTTCCCACCGCCTGTGACCCTGTACTTACTGATATAAGCATGCGCGCTCGGCCAGATAGACACGTATGCTAGGAGGAATGGCTGCAGGTAGTCTGGCCATCGTCTATGGCACGACTGTTGGGAGCAGGGAGCAAATGGTGGATAATTTGGGGGCCGGGATCCCTTGATGCGGCCGGATGAGCTTCCTCTGCTCCGTTCTCTGTGGTCTCCACTGATGAAGATATAATGAGTTACTAATTAACCCTCGCCGCCTAATATTTGCAACATCCTTACGATAAGGCCTTTCTTCTGAAACATCTGGAGTGAGAAGTCCTGAAAGAATAACTGGTGGCACATTTTACCAAGTCGAGTTAAAGAGTTGAGGACCCAAAACCTGTGGGGTCCATACTAAAGTCCCATTTCCTCTATATATTCCCAGCATTAGCGTGGCGACCTGGATCCATACTAAATTCTGAAAATCCACAGTGCTTGGAGGATAATTGGGGCCCCTAGAGCTTCGAGGGGTCCCAGCTTGAATTGTCCCATTGATGCAATTTTGTTCTTAGCTATTTCGCGACTCCTATGGGAGATCTGAGATTAATATGGGTCCAAGTCTACAATTTACCTCCATGTTCTAGTTTAATCAATCTCCCAAAACAGCTATAACCCCTCTACACTGTGTTCCAAATTATTATGCAAATAATATTTTCTCAGATTTTCCCAAATTCCCTCTATGAATTGCAGTCATTGTAATTTTCCAGTCAAATAACTATTCGAGTACAATTGAAAGGTTTTTGTATAAACTGCCTATGATAACAGGATATTTAAAAAAAAATAAAAAACTCAAACTGCACTCAAAATGCATGTTCCAAATTATTATGCACAGCAGAGTTTTCAACCTTTTTATTTTAATAAAGAACAAAAAAATGGTCATTTGTGAAATTATAAGCATTAGCAGGTTATTACACACTGAAATCAAACAGTTTTCAACTCAAAACTTTATTCTAGGTGATGTTACATTTGCACATAGGACCGCTTGTTGGAAAGGAGCTTCTGAACTCTCTCGTCCATTGAATTTGTCAGGTTTTGGATGGTTTCTGCTTCAATTGTTTTGCATGAGGACAGAACACCCTCCCAGAGCTGTTGCTTAGATGTGAACTGCCTCCCGCCATCATAGACACTCCTTTTGATGATGCTCCAGAGGTTCTCAATGGGGTAGAGGTCAGGGGAGCATGGGGGTCACACCATAAGTTTGTCCCCTTTTATGCCCATATCAGCCAGAGATGCAGATGTGTTATGTGAGTGCTTGTGTGACCTCTCCTGAATTGTATCTCCATGCAATGCTCTGCAGCCTATCAATCTCTGGTATATATTTTTCACTCCTCTACGTTTTTTAATCCATGATACTTAAAGGTCATCACACTTACTTTAAAAGTTTATGATCCATGCCGCGTTTGCTAGTCTGTTTTCTTTTTTTTTTTTTTTCCCTGCACTTTATGGTCTCCTGTTGTCTTTTAAGCTAGTGATTGATTGTTAATGAGTTAAATCTGTGTAGATATAAGCAGATACGTCCCTATATATTGAGACTTAGTTAAGGGGCAGCATTTATGCGGGGGCATTTATGCATACTTTATCGAAGTGCCCTGGCAGTTAGAAAATGGCAGTTGGGCAGGAGACAGGTAAGACAAACAAACAAACTTGCTTCCAGGTCATCTTTTTGGCAAACAGTTTTCACCATTTGTATCTGTGCCATTTATATTCTGGTTGCTACAATCATCCACATTCACCGTTCACCCACAAATGCGGCACACTTCATCCATATTAATCCCTCACTCCTCTCTTCTCCTATGTACAGTTGTCATGCTCTCTTCACAATGTTATACCACGCAGATCCATTCATTCCCACCATACAACGCAGGAAACGCTCTCACAAATGACTCAATCATCTGCTCACTCTCTGTATCTTCCTTCTATTAGTCGCAGGTGATATTTCTCCCAACCCAGGACCCTCCAGTAATAATAACACTAAGGCTGAGTTCACACGATGCGTTTTTCATGCGTTTCCGCGGTGTTTTTGCAGTTGCGTAAACGCCGCGGAAACGCATGAAAAACGCATGGTAGAAGGGCAGCAATGTTCCCCAACTGAAATCCGCATGTGCTGTGCCCATGATGCGGATTCTTCCGCAGCATGTCAATTAATTTTGCGGAAACGCTGCTCTTTTGCCGCCATTGACTTGCATTAGACCGCATGGAATCCGCATCACTGTATATGTTGATGCGCTTTTCATGCTGTCTAATGTGCGGATGGTACCCGGGTGTGGAGGAGAGGACTCTCATCCAGACCCAGGTACCATTAAAAAAAAAAGAATAAAATAAAAAATATATATATTCTCACCTTCTGACGGCCCGCGCTGCGTCCTGCTTGGTTCGCGGCACTTCGGGGTTGAATGAAGAAGGACCTTCACTGACGTCAGAGTCATGTGACGGGTCACGTGACGCTGACGTCGGAAGGTCCTAAAGTCTTCACTGCCAGCAGCCGGGACCAAGCGAAGCCGGACACCGGGGGCCATCAGAGGGTAAAGTATATATTTATTTTTTATTTTTTGACATTCACACACTATATAAATCCATGCTGGTTGCCGGTTGCATGGATTTATATAGTGTGAAGTTGACAAGCACTTTCCAAGTGATGCTAAAATCGCTTGTCAACCCGCATGAGGAAATGAAAGTGAAGAACGCTTCACTTCCGCATGTCCCTGGTAGGAAACCGCATGTACAATCCGCATGTACAATCTGCATGCGTTTTTTCCTGCCAGAGAGATGCAGAAACGCTCAGGAAAAAATCCTGAGCATTTCTGCATCGTGTGCACATACCCTTACTCTTTCCCTGCTACATTCAGAAACCCTGCTAATCTCATTAATATTCCCTGCATATCTTCTGTCTCATTCAACTGTGCCCTTTGGAATGCACGCTCAGCATGTAATAAACTCTCTTACATCCATGACTTTTTCCTCTCTAATTCCCTCAACCTACTGGCTCTCACTGATACCTGGATCCAGCAGTCGGACACCACCGCCGCTGCAGCTCTCTCCTATGGTGGCCTACATTTCTCTCATACCCCGCGACCTGACAACAGATCAGGTGGAGGTGTTGGTCTGCTTCTTTCAACAAAATGTACTTTTCAGGTTATCCCCCCAGTACCCTCCCTTATCTTCCTGTCTTTTGAGGCCCACACAGTCAGACTCTACCGGCCCTTCTCCCTGCGAGTGGCGGTTATCTATCGCCCCCCAGGTCCCCCCCGTCAATTCCTGGATCACTTTGCTGCCTGGCTTCCAAATTTTCTATCCTGTGACATCCCCACGATAATCATGGGAGATTTTAACATCCCAATTGGCGATCCTCTTTCCCCATCTGCCGCTCACCTTTTATCACTAACCTCCTCCTTCGGCCTTTCACAGTTGCTAATTCTCCTACACATGAGGACGGGAACACATTGGACCTGATCTTCTCCCGGCTTTGCTCAGTACATGACTTTACTAACTCTCCCCTTCCACTCTCTGACCATAATCTTCTTTCATTCTCTGTCAAGAACTGTGACTCTACTCAAGACCCCCCCACTTTCCACACTTCTAGAAATATACGCGCCATTAACACCCAGAAATTTATGAAAAAGTTGCAATCATCATTGGCCCCAATCTCCTCCCTTTCATGTCCCGACTCTGCATTGAAGCATTATAACAAAATAATGCTATGCGCCCTGGATGATGCCGCACCTCCTACACAAAGAACAATTCGGCATAGACGGCGACAACCCTGGCACACGCCGCAAACACGTCTTCTCCAGCGGTGCTCCAGGTGCGCTGAACGGCTGTGGAGAAAATCAAATCTGCCCGAAGATTTCCTCCATTATAAATTCATGCTGAAAACATATAACTCTGCCCTTCACCTCTCCAAACAAACCTACTTTAACAACCTCATCATCTCACTTTCCAATAATCCTAAACGACTCTTTGACACGTTTCATTCTCTCCTCAATCAAACAGCACAGGCCCCGACCACCGACCTCAGCGTTGACGATCTGGCCAATTATTTCAAAGAAAAAATTGAACATATCCGACAGGAAATTTTCTCAAACATTATGCATGCTCTCCCTCGCCACATTGTATCTTGCTCATTTTCTGACTTCGAACCAGTCACGGAAGATGAAGTGATCAGGCTCCTTGCATCTTCTCGCCCTACCACCTGCACCAGCGACCCTATTCCCTCACATCTCCTTCAGTCCCTTGCTCCAGCTGTCACCACTCACCTAAAATTTTCAACCTTTCCCTCTCATCTGGTATCTTTCCCTCTTCTTTTAAACACGCCAGCATACAGCCATTACTTAAAAAATCATCCCTTGACCAGAACTGCACGGGCAACTACAGACCTGTTTCCAATCTTCCCTTTATCTCTAAACTCCTGCAACGCCTGGTCCATTCCTGTCTAATCCGCTATCTCTCAGACAACTCTCTTCTTGACCCTTTACAATCTGGTTTCCGCTCTTTACATTCTCCTGAAACTGCCCTCACTAAAGTCTCTAATGATCTACTAACAGCTAAATCTAATGGTCACTACTCCCTGCTGATCTCCTGGATCTCTCTGCAGCATTCGACACTGTGGATCACCAGCTCTTCCTCACTATGCTCCGCACTATTGGCCTCAAGGACACTGTTCTCTCCTGGTTCTCCTCCTATCTCTCTGACTGCTCCTTCTCTGTGTCTTTTGCCGGCTCCTCCTCCTCTCTCCTTCCCCTTACTGTCGGGGTTCCTCAAGGATCAGTCCTAGGCCCCCTTCTTTTCTCCTTATACACCGCTCCTATTGGACAAACAATCAGTAGATTCGGTTTTCAGTACCATCTCTATGCTGATGACGCCAATTATACACCTCTGCTCCGGACATCACCCCGGCATTACTACAGATACCAGTGATTGTCTTCCTGCTGTGTCTAACATCATGTCCTCCCTCTGCCTAAAACTGAATCTGTCAAAAACTGAACTACTCGTCTTTCCTCCCTCCACTAACCTACCTGTGCCCGATATTGCCATTTCCGTTTGTGACTCAACCATTACTCCCCAGCAACAAGCCCGCTGTCTTGGGGTCATTTTTGATTCAGATCTTTCTTTCACTCCTCACATCAAATCACTCGCTCGTTCATGTCATCTACACCTCAAAAACATCTCAAGAATCAGGACTTTTCTCACCTTTGACTCGGCAAAAACTCTTACGATCGCTCTTATTCATTCTCGTCTCAACTACTGCAACTCTCTACTAATCGGTCTCCCTCTTACTAAACTCTCCCCTCTCCAATCCGTCCTGAACCTAGCAGCCAGGATCATATTCCTCGCCAACCTCTGCACCGATGCCTCTTCACTGTGCCAGTCATTGCATTGGTTACCCATCCAATATAGAGTTCAATTTAAACTTATCACGCTTACCCACAAAGCGCTCCATGCTTCAGTACCCCCCTACATCTCCTCCCTTGTCTCAGTCTAGAACCCTACACGTGCCCTCCGTTCTGCAAATTACTTGAAACTAAAATCCTCCATAATCCGAACTTCCCACTCCCGTCTCCAAGATTTCTCGCGTGCTGCGCCAATTCTCTGGAATGCACTACCCAGGACAGTTCGATTAATTCCCAATACCCACAGTTTCAAGCGAACCCTAAAAACACATTTCTTTAGACTGGCATATCGCCTCCACACACTATCTGTCCGTCCCAGTTTTCCCCCATATTAAAATCTAATTCAACTTCGGGTTCATACCAACCATGCACATAAAAGCCTCTGTCAGGACTGCACACATACTGGCTGGCGACCAGTCCATGTATTATTATTTATCCTATTCAGTATATCAAGGCTGCATTATACAATATATGTACTTTCTACCTTTTGTGTCTCCCCCACTTCCTCATAGACTGTAAGCTCGCGAGCAGGACCCTCACTCCTTTCGATATGAGATATGCTTATTCTGTATTGTCTGTATATGTCCCCCCTAAAATTTGTAAAGTGCTGCGGAATATGTTGGCGCTATAAAAATAAAAACTATTATTATTATGAGACGGGGCATTATCATGCATGAAAATGATCTTGCTGCGGAATACACGGTTCTTCTTCTTGAACCATGGCTCAAAGTGCTGTTTGAGAAACTCAACATACATTATGGAGTTCATCTTTACCCCTTCAGGGATCCTAAAAGGGCCGACAATCTCTCTCCCCATGATTCCAGCCCAAAACATTACTCCACCTCCTCCTTGTTAGCGCCGTAGCCGTGTTTGCATGGGGTGTCCATCAACCAGCCATCCTCCACTCCATCCATCTGGACCATCGAGTTCTCAACCCCATTCAGAACCTCTGGAGCATCATCAAAAGGAGTGTCTATGATGGCGGGAGGCAGTTCACATCTAAGCAACAGCTCTGGGAGGGTATTCTGTCCTCATGCAAGACAATTGAAGCTGAAACCATCCAAAACCTGACAAATTCAATGGACGAGAGAGTTCAGAAGCTCCTTTCCAACAAGCGGTCCTATGTGCAAATGTAACATCACCTAGAATAAAGTTTTGAGTTGAAAACTGTTTGATTTCAGTGTGTAATAACCTGCTAATGCTTATAATTTCACAAATGACCATTTTTTTGTTCTTTATTAAAATAAAAAGGTTGAAAACTCTGCTGTGCATAATAATTTGGAACATGCATTTTGAGTGCAGTTTGAGTGTTTTATTTTTTTAAATATCCTGTTATCATCGGCAGTTTATACAAAAACCTTTCAATTGTACTCGAATAGTTATTTGACTGGAAAATTACAATGACTGCAATTCATATAGGGAATTTGGGGAAAATCTGAGAAAATATTATTTGCATAATAATTTGGAACACAGTGTATAGCTTCAGAACAAGGCTGAAATCTCTATATGCAATTTCAATCAAAGTTATTCCCACCCCTCATTGTAAATTGGGTTTATTAGTCTAAGAATTATTCATCCATACATGAGCAGCATATTAAATACATAATAAAGCCTCTCTGGCTGTTATGAACTGCTGCTCCTTTTGCTGTCATGACCTGCTGTTCTTCTGGCTGTTATGATCTGCTGCCCCTCTGGCTGTTATGACTTGCAGCCCCTCTGGCTGTTATGACCTACTGCCCCTCTGGTTATTATGACCTTCTGCCCCTCTGGCTATTATGACCTTCTGCCCCTCTGGCTGTTATGACCTGCTGCCCTCTGGTTATTTTGACCTACTGCCCCTCTGATTGTTATGAGCTGCTGCCCCTCTGGTTGTTATGATCTGCTGTCCCTCTGGCTGTTATGACCTGCTGCCCCTCAGGCTATAGTGACCTGCTGCCCCTTTGGCTGTTGTGACCTGCTGCCGCTCTGGCTCTTATGATCTGCTGCCCCTCTGGCTGTTATGACCTGCTGCAGACGTGATACATAACTAGACTTTGGCCCCTAGAAACATTCCTGAGGAATCTTGGCCTATTTCTCGTGGACAATGTTTTTGAGGTCTCAAATATTCCTGTGTTGTCAAGACAGGGATCTGAAAAGTTAATAGAAGAGATCTTTGCCCTGGACAAACAAGGAAAAGTATATATAAATATACAGCGGCCATAAATGTTCTTAGAGAAACAGCTGGAAGGAGATTTCTCATAGGAACAAAGGCTGCACTACCTGGACTTGGCAGAAAGAAGAAGCTGTCACAGGCTTCCACCACATTCCTGAGATGGCGGCATGTGGTCAATGACCCTCGCGGGACAGCAAAAAACCTGCAGCAAGATGTGGTTTCAGTTTGAACAGAAGGCGCATAATACCTTCTGAATGTCTCCAACTCCAAGACGCCACCTTTACTGATCCAAATGCACAAGAAACGTCACATCCAATATGATCAAAATCTTATAAATAATACATTCTGTTCTGTGGAGAGCTGAAACAAAACTGGAACTTTTGGGCCTATGAATCAACTGTATGTCTGGAGGTGGAAGAATGAAGCATCCACTGAAAAGAACTCCCTGACTGTCACGCTGTCTCTGTATACTGGAGGTAGGGGGCCTAAGCTGACCCTAAGCTGGGGCCCTGACTAATCCCTCAACCTGGAGGTGCTGTTAAAGGTACAGAGGTCCAGGCCGCCAGCGTAACCCCTACCTCCTGAGGATCCCTGCACCTAAGTAATCTAGTCCTGAGAAGGACCCCGATCACAACAAAAGAGGACAAGTAATAATATGCCCACACACAGTACTTAGACGAACGAGACAGTACAAGGGAAAAACCAAAACCACCTTGCATACAAAAACTACACAACTACAACAGAGGGAACACGAACGGGAAAGGAGATAAATGATAAAGCGAGGAAGGGAAAATACACTCCAAATACACTTATCTCAGAAACTCCAAATACCACGATCCGCTCTGTAAGTCTGTATGAAATGCTTTCACCGACACTTCCCAAACAGACCAGCAGGCATTTGAAGGAGACTCACTACAGCAGCATTGATTGCAGCTGGGCGAGGCTGGACCTCGTCTAGCACAGAGAGAGAGAGAATTAACTCCCTCACTGCCGAAAACACAAAGCACCAAAAAGTCAGCTGCGAGAAGTCAGGCTGTGTAATCGTGACGATCTTCGTGGCGACACACCCGTGACAGTACCCCCCCTTCTACGAGGGGCCTCCGGACCCTCAGGGCCAGGTTTATCCGGGTGAGTCGTGTGGAAGGCCCGAACTAATCGGTCTGCGTTAATATCCGACGCAGGAACCCACATCCTCTCCTCAGGACCATACCCTTTCCAATGAACCAGGTACTGAAGGGACCGACGATTAAAACGTGAATCGATGACCCTTGATACCTGGAACTCCAAGTTACCATTGACCACCACTGGAGGGGGAGGTAAAGGTGACGGTACCACCGGCGCCACATACCTCTTAAGCAACGATCTGTGGAACACGTTGTGAATTTTAAACGTAGGGGGGAGGTCAAGACGGAATGCCACCGGATTAATAATAGAACTGATTCTGTACGGCCCGATGAACCTGGGACCCAGTTTCCAGGAGGGAACCTTAAGTTTTATATTCCTGGTAGACAACCATACCCGATCGTTCACACTTAGGTCCGGACCAGACACTCTCCTCCTATCAGCCATACGTTTGTATCGGTTCCCCATAGTATTCAGATTCTTCAGCACCCCTCTCCATACTGAAGCGAGTGATGAGGAAAATCGTTCCTCCTCAGGAACCCCCGAAGAGCCCCCCCTACTGAAAGTACAAAACTGGGGGTGAAAACCATATGCCCCAAAAAACGGGGACTTACCAGTGGACTCGCTCCGCCTATTATTGAGAGCAAACTCTGCCAGAGGTAAGAAAGAAGCCCAGTCCTCCTGGTTCTCTGACACAAAACACCGGAGATATGTCTCCAAGCTCTGGTTCATACGTTCCGTCTGACCATTGGTCTGAGGGTGAAAAGCCGATGAGAATGACAAATGCATCCCCCGCCGTGCACAAAACGCCTTCCAGAACTTGGACACAAACTGAGACCCCCGATCAGACACCACATCGGAGGGTACCCCGTGAAGCCTCACAATCTCCCCAATGAACACCTGCGCAAGAGTTTTAGCATTAGGGAGAGCCGGAAGAGCGATAAAATGTGCCATCTTGCTGAACCTGTCCACTACAACGAGTATGACCGTTTTACCCGAAGACGGAGGGAGGTCCGTAATAAAGTCCATAGACAGATGAGTCCAAGGACGCTCCGGGATCTTCAAAGGTAAGAGGGCCCCAGACGGACGGGTATGTGAGGTCTTAGAGCGCGCACAAACCCCACAGGACGCGACAAAAGTTACCACCTCCTTATGTAAGTTAGGCCACCAAAACCGACGCGAGAGAAGATCCACAGTTGCTTTACTCCCCGGGTGTCCTGCCAAAACTGAGTTATGGTGTGCCTCGATCACCTTTTGTCGCAACTGATCTGGAACAAACAGTCTCCCCGGAGGTCCAACAGGGGCGTCCCCCTGAGCCTCCAATACCTCCTCCTCCAGCTCAGAGCATACTGCCGAAACCACCACCCCCTCCTGAAGGATAGGAATCGGGTCGTCCGTATTCCCGGCCCCAGGGAAACTACGAGATAAGGCATCCGCCTTTACATTTTTTGACCCAGGACGATATGTAACGACAAAATTAAACCTGGTAAAAAACAATGACCACCTAGCTTGTCTGGGATTCAGACGTTTCGCGGACTCCAGATATAGCAGGTTCTTGTGATCGGTGATGACGGTGACCGGATGGACTGCCCCCTCCAAAAAATGGCGCCACTCCTCAAAAGCTAACTTAATGGCTAAGAGTTCCCTATTGCCGACATCGTAATTCCTCTCAGCGGACGACAATTTTTTAGAGAAAAAGGCGCACGGATGCCACTTACCAGGGGACGAACCTTGTGACAATACTGCTCCCACCCCTACCTCGGAAGCGTCTACCTCTACAATGAATGGCTGTGACGCATCAGGTTGAATGAGTATGGGTGCCGAGGCAAAACATTTTTTCAAGCAGGAGAATGCTTGACAAGCCTTGTCAGACCACCTAGAAAAATCCGTCCCCTTTTTAGTCATGTCTGTGAGAGGCTTAACCATGGACGAGAAATTACGAATGAACTTCCGGTAATAATTAGCAAACCCCAGGAAACGTTGTAGTGCCTTAAGATTCTCTGGCCGATCCCACTCAAGAACTGCCCGCACTTTCCCAGGGTCCATACGAAAACCGGACGCTGAAACCAGGAAGCCTAAAAACTGGAGTTCCTGTACGGCGAACACACACTTTTCCCATTTGGCATACAGTTTATTATCCCGCAAGATCTGTAACACCTGCCTAACGTGCTCCTGATGAGACACCAGATCCGGCGAGTAAATTAAGATATCATCCAGATATATGACAACAAACTGTCCCACCAGGCGGCGAAAAATGTCATTAACAAAGTGTTGGAACACCGCCGGGGCATTAGTCAGACCGAATGGCATGACAAGGTTCTCATAATGCCCCTCCGGAGTGTTAAACGCCGTCTTCCACTCATCCCCCTCCTTCATCCTAATCAGATTGTACGCCCCCCTGAGATCCAACTTAGAGAACCATTTGGCGCCCACGATCTGATTAAAGAGATCGGGAATAAGTGGGAGTGGATACGGATCTCGGACCGTAATCCGATTAAGTTCACGGAAATCCAGGCAAGGGCGTAGGCCTCCATCTTTCTTCTTAACAAAGAAGAACCCCGCAGCCACCGGTGAAGATGAAGGTCTAATATGCCCCTTAGCCAGACTTTCTGAAATATAATCCTTCATGGCCTGCCTCTCAGGACCAGAAAGGTTATACAACCTAGCTTTAGGTAACTTGGCCTCAGGGAGCAGTTTTACAGAACAGTCATACTCGCGATGAGGAGGTAGTTCCTGACACCCTTTCTCCGAGAATACATCCTCAAAGTCCGCCAGAAATGGAGGTAAGACCCAAGGAGTAACCGCACCGATGACCGTGTTCATGCAGTTTTTATTACAGAATTTACTCCATTGGCCAATTAATAACCGGGTTATGCTTAGTTAACCAAGGAAGGCCCAACACTATAGGAGTGGGAAGACCCTCCAACACGTAGCAAGACAACAGTTCTTTATGTATCGCCCCCACTTGAAGTTTTACGTCATGCACAGCTTGCAAAAAACTTCCCTGACCGAGAGGCCTGGCATCGATCGAGAATATGGGGATGGGTTTAGCCAACTCACTCAATCGCATACCTTGAACCCGGGCAAACCGAGCATCAACCAGATTAGCCCCGGCCCCACTATCCAGAAGAACAGATATCCTCTCAGTTCTCGTACCCACCACCACCTCCGCCGGTACGAGAAACTGAGACGAACCTAGGGACGAAATACCTACTCCCAGATTGCCGTCCACCACACAACCTGGGATCAACAGTTTTCCGACGACTCTTCACTCTGCAAGGGACGGGATGGACACCCCCCAATAAAATGTCCCTTTCTCCCGCAGAAGAAACACCTTCCTGTCTTATGGCGCACCACCGGTCCCCTCCCCCGAAATGATGTCCCTACTAATTGCATAGGCTCCTCTGGACTGACCAGGGGAACCACCATATGAGGGGACCTTGTAGGAGGTGGAGTCATCACAGGGGGTCGAGTTATCCCGCACCTCTCCCGAAGCCGTCTGTCAACGCGAATAGCCAGGGCCATAGCGGCTTCCAGTGACGCGGGAGAGTCATACTGTGCCAACACATCCTGTAATTTGTCGGATAAACCTTGACAAAACTGGCTCCTAAGAGCCGGGTCATTCCACTGGGTGTCCGTGGCCCACCTACGGAACTCCGAACAGAATTCCTCCGCCGGACGATCTCCCTGCTGGATCCTACGTAACTTAGACTCAGCAAGGGAGATCCGATCTGGGTCATCATATACGAGTCCCAGAGCAGCGAAAAACCTATCCACTGACTGGAGAGCCGGGGAGCCCGGGGGAAGAGAGAACGCCCAAGATTGTGGGTCCCCTTGTAGGAGCGAGATGACAATTCCCACCCTTTGTTCTTCACTCCCCGATGACCGAGGCCGCAGCCGAAAGTACAATTTGCATGCCTCCCGGAAAACAAAAAACTTGTCCCGCCCCCCAGTGAACCTGTCAGGGAGAGCTACTTTAGGTTCTGGTCCGGCTTGCTCCAGAGGATGCAAAACCTTGGACCTAACGTCCGCCAGCTCCATGGACAAACTCTGCAACTGCCGAGCTAGACCGGCTACTGGATCCATGGTAGCTGGAGAAAAACTAAGTGGGTCGGTGAAAATGTCACGCTGTCTCTGTATACTGGAGGTAGGGGGCCTAAGCTGACCCTAAGCTGGGGCCCTGACTAATCCCTCAACCTGGAGGTGCTGTTAAAGGTACAGAGGTCCAGGCCGCCAGCGTAACCCCTACCTCCTGAGGATCCCTGCACCTAAGTAATCTAGTCCTGAGAAGGACCCCGATCACAACAAAAGAGGACAAGTAATAATATGCCCACACACAGTACTTAGACGAACGAGACAGTACAAGGGAAAAACCAAAACCACCTTGCATACAAAAACTACACAACTACAACAGAGGGAACACGAACGGGAAAGGAGATAAATGATAAAGCGAGGAAGGGAAAATACACTCCAAATACACTTATCTCAGAAACTCCAAATACCACGATCCGCTCTGTAAGTCTGTATGAAATGCTTTCACCGACACTTCCCAAACAGACCAGCAGGCATTTGAAGGAGACTCACTACAGCAGCATTGATTGCAGCTGGGCGAGGCTGGACCTCGTCTAGCACAGAGAGAGAGAGAATTAACTCCCTCACTGCCGAAAACACAAAGCACCAAAAAGTCAGCTGCGAGAAGTCAGGCTGTGTAATCGTGACGATCTTCGTGGCGACACACCCGTGACACTGACTACTGGTAGCTCGGTGATGCCTACAGTGAAGCATGGCGGGGGTTCGGTGATGCCTACAGTGAAGCATGGCGGGGGTTCGGTGATGCCTACAGTGAAGCATGGCGGGGGTTCGGTGATGCCTACAGTGAAGCATGGCTGGGGTTCGGTGATGCCTACAGTGAAGCATGGCAGAGGTTCGGTGATGCCTACAGTGAAGCATGGCAGAGGTTCGGTGATGCCTACAGTGAAGCATGGCGGGGGTTCGGTGATGCATACAGTGAAGCATGGCGGGGGTTCGGTGATGCCTACAGTGAAGCATGGCGGGGGTTCGGTAATGCCTACAGTGAAGCATGGCGGGGGTTCGGTGATGCCTACAGTGAAGCATGGCGGGGGTTCGGTGATGCCTACAGTGAAGCATGGCGGAGGTTCGGTGATGCCTACAGTGAAGCATGGCGGGTGTTCGGTGATGCCTACAGTGAAGCATGGCGGGGGTTCGGTGATGCCTACAGTGAAGCATGGCGGGGGTTCGGTGATGCCTACAGTGAAGCATGGCGGGGATTCGGTGATGCCTACAGTGAAGCATGGCGGGGGTTCGGTGATGCCTACAGTGAAGCATGGCGGGGGTTCGGTGATGCCTACAGTGAAGCATGGCGGGAGTTCGGTGATGCCTACAGTGAAGCATGGCGGAGGTTCGGTGATGCCTACAGTGAAGCATGGCGGGGGTTCGGTGATGCCTACAGTGAAGCATGGCGGGGGTTCGGTGATGCCTACAGTGAAGCATGGCGGGGGTTCGGTGATGCCTACAGTGAAGCATGGCGGGGGTTTGGTGATGCCTACAGTGAAGCATGGCGGGGGTTCGGTGATGCCTACAGTGAAGCATGGCGGGGGTTCGGTGATTCCTACAGTGAAGCATGGCGGGGGTTCGATGATTCCTACAGTGAAGCATGGCGGGGATTCGGTGATGCCTACAGTGAAGCATGGCGGGGATTCGGTGATGCCTACAGTGAAGCATGGCGGGGGTTCGGTGATGCCTACAGTGAAGCATGGCGGGGGTTTGGTGTTATATAGAATAGGTGGTGCACAAATCTCTCAAAAAATACAGTTTACGTACAGTATGCTTCAACTAGTCTTTGCCTCTGAGCTCCCGCTCTCTCCGCTGCAAGCGCCGTTCATTTTTAAGTAAGCAGGAATAGAGAAAAGTTAGATACTGCGAGTGCCCTGTCTATTTAGTGCATAGGAATACCTCATAGTTCACCAAGGCCTGGTTTCAGAATAAGTCCTGGAACATTCTAGTGGGGCTGTCACAGTCGTCTGACTTTTACTCCCTAGGAAATTTTTGGTGTGATGTGAAGAAGGCGGCTACAGCAAACCCAAAAATATCAGAGGAGGCTATTGCCTATGAGGACAGGGCTAAGATTCCTCAGTAACTCTGCCAGAAGCTGGTGTATGCATCACAGCTGCAACAAGTTATAACAGCCAGAGGGACAGTAGGTCATAACAGCCAGAAGAGAAGCAGGTCATAACAGCCAGAAGAGTAGCTGATTATAACAGCCAGAGGGGCTCTACTAAGTACTAAAGATAATTCTGAGACTGTAGTAGTGGCATTTTGTGCTGAGTTTGGAAAACCCACTTGTTATGTTAGTTGTGTTCAGATAGTTACATTGTTCTTGTTTTATTGCTTTTTTTCGGCAAACAGCAGAATATTGTGAATAAATGTTGCTAACAAACTGAATTTACAAAAGGGGACAGTGCAATAACCTTAAACGCAACTGTGTGAAGCTTATAGAAAGCAATGGGTTCCTGGATCTCCCCTCATTGTATTCTCTGCACAGTCCAGCTCCCATGCTCGTGGAATGATTATGGGGGGAGACGTCTAATCCAGACTCAGCCCCCTGTACAGCGCCGCCGCCACCACCATATACTGAAGAAATAATATACACTACACAATATCCCCATACAGTGCACACGTGTCCCCATACCTGGTCCCAGGCCAACAACGAGAGCGGCTGATATGCCCTACGGCCACCATCGTGGTCACATAACCCAGGACCCGTCCTAGACCTCTATACTAATGGTCGTGTTATAGAGGTCATATTTAGTATTTTCCACCTTTTTAGACCACATTGACCAGGTATTCAGTCTCCTGACATTGCCCAAATCTCCATCATAACCTACAACATAAAGGAAGACCCATAGGGCTGAAATGTAATGTCGTCACCCTGAAGACTATGGTGGTTGGTGAGGAGGCCACAACCTTCATTCCCATGACCACTCCATCCTTCCCCCAACTTCATCTTCATTCTTTGCTCATTTCCGGCATTACCCTCTCCATTCGGCCTTTGATTAGGTAGACCACCAACCCTCGTACTTTCTTCCTCCCACGTCTCATATTTCCTATACTATTCCATGCTTATTTTTACTTTATCTATCTTTAGGTTAGGACCAACCGAGATAGAGTTCATGGGAGTGTAGCCTGCAGGGGTCAAAAAGGCTAAGGAAAGAGGCTCGAAGAGTGGAAACGACAGCTGCTGAGCTCTCATTTATAAGATGGGCCGAGCCGTACAAAGACATCAGTCTCGTGGGTTACATCTGATGGGACATGTCATCTTCTGCCTTGTAGTCATCTCCTGCCTTCTATACAGGGGATTCATGGGCAAACTTTAACATCCAGCTTTCTGGGTTTCAATTCGGTGCGTGAAATCCATCATTGGACATTTTTATCCATACACATGACTTATTGTAGCCATTCCTCTTCACACCTCTTCCACACCTTCTCTGGGACCACAGAAAACCTTCTGGAGGTGCTAGTTTCTAGATAGTCTGGATACATTTTCTGCATACCTTCTGGAGGTGCTAGTTTCTAGATAGTTTGGATACATTTTCTGCAAACCTTCTGGAGGTGCTAGTTTCTAGATAATTTGGATACATTTTATGCAAACCTTCTGGAGGTGCTAGTTTCTAGATAGTTTGGATACATTTTCTGCAAACCTTCTGGAAGTGCTAGTTTCTAGATAGTTTGGATACATTTTCTGCAAACCTTCTGGAGGTGCTAGTTTCTAGATAGTTTGGATACATTTTCTGGAAGTGCTAGTTTCTAGATAGTTTGGATACATTTTCTGCAAACCTGGAGGTGCTAGTTTCTAGATAGTTTGGATACATTTTATGCAAACCTTCTAGAGGTGCTAGTTTCTAGATAGTTTGGATACATTTTCTGCAAACCTTCTGGAGGTGCTAGTTTCTAGATAGTTTGGATACATTTTCTGCAAACCTTCTGGAGGTGCTAGTTTCTAGATAGTTTGGATACATTTTCTACAAACCTTCTGGATGTTCTGGAACATTTGTGAAGTATGCTCATGGAGGAGGTGATGGACCAAGCTATGGCCCCTTCCTACTTCTCCAACAGCAGTGCCACCTTGTATAGAGAACCCTCTGCCCACTTTACTAATCAAGAGAAAAAGGGAAGCCAGCGAGGGTCCGGAGGATGAACAGGTCGTTCTGTTATCGGTCACATGAACCAGCACCATTATAAGACTCTTTACGTCTGTGATTGACACCAACAGGACTTGACATGTGCCAGATCACCGAGTGTCCCAGCACTAGATCTAAGTGGCTATTGAAGAGTATATATAATTTACCTTTATGGATAGGTAAAGTTCTAGGATCATGTCCAAAATGGATTGCTCTAGATGACAGATTACTTTCGACACATAAATTGCAGAACAATACATTTCTGAATTCCGGATTACAGGAACTTTTCATTACTTTCCTATTTAATTGATGATATTTTGATGATATTCCGGTGGCAAAATACACATTTTGAAGAGAATCTGTAATACTCATTTATTTAAAGGGGAGTTCCAGCAGAGATTAAATCATTCCCAGCGTCCTTCAACTGTTATTACAGTGTTCTTATATCCAACATGTCGCCTCTAACCTAATTTATAACAAAGTATAAACTACTTGACCGTAAAAACTAATGTCTGCATGCTATGGATGCTTTACTTAGAAATGTTAGCCAGATCCCTTTTATTCTAAGCTATAGTGCTATAGATCATTTGTGATCAGGAAGCTGGAAAGTGACAGATGCAGGGAAAGGCCCAGGAGAGGCAGCGGACTGCGCAGCATACAGCAAGTCACAGGCAGTGAGAACCCTCCTATCTATAGATGCAGGGAAAGGCCCAGGAGAGGCAGCGGACTGCGCAGCATACAGCATGTCACAGGCAGTGAGAACCCTCCCATCTACAGATGCAGAGAAACGCCCAGGAGAGACAGCGGACTGCGCAGCATACAGCATGTCACAGGCAATGAGAACCCTCCCATCTATAGATGCAGGGAAAGGCCCAGGAGAGGCAGCGGACTGCGCAACATACAGCATGCAACAGGCTGTGAGAACCCTCCCATCTACAGATGCAGGGAAAGGCCCAGGAGAGGCAGCGGACTGCGCAGCATACAGCAAGTCACAGGCAATGAGAACTCTCCCATCTAGAGATGCAGGGAAAGGCCCAGGAGAGACAGCGGACTGCGCAGCATACAGCATGTCACAGGCAGTGAGAACCCTCCCATCTATAGATGCAGGGAAAGGCCCAGGAGAGGCAGCGGACTGCGCAGCATACAGCATGTCACAGGCAGTGAGAACCCTCTAATCTACAGATGCAGGGAAAGGCCCAGGAGAGGCAGCGGACTGCGCAGCATACAGCATGTCACAGGCAGTGAGAACCCTCTCATCTACAGATGCAGGGAAAGGCCCAGGAGAGGCAGCGGACTGCGCAGCATACAGCATGTCACAGGCTGTGAGAACCCTCCCATCTAGAGATGCAGGGAAAGGCCCAGGAGAGGCAGCGGACTGTGCAGCATACAGCATGTCACAGGCAGTGAGAACCCTCTAATCTACAGATGCAGGGAAAGGCCCAGGAGAGGCAGCGGACTGCGCAGCATACAGCATGTCACAGGCTGTGAGAACCCTCCCATCTAGAGATGCAGGGAAAGGCCCAGGAGAGGCAGCGGACTGCGCAGCATACAGCATGTCACAGGCAGTGAGAACCCTCTAATCTACAGATGCAGGGAAAGGCCCAGGAGAGGCAGCGGACTGCGCAGCATACAGCATGTCACAGGCAGTGAGAACCCTCCTATCTATAGATGCAGGGAAAGGCCCAGGAGAGGCAGCGGACTGCGCAACATACAGCATGCAACAGGCTGTGAGAACCCTCCCATCTACAGATGCAGGGAAAGGCCCAGGAGAGGCAGCGGACTGCGCAGCATACAGCATGTCACAGGGAGTGAGAACCCTCCCATCTACAGATGAAGGGAAAGGCCCAGGAGAGGCAGCGGACTGCGCAGCATACAGCAAGTCACAGGCAATGAGAACTCTCCCATCTAGAGATGCAGGGAAAGGCCCAGGAGAGACAGCGGACTGCGCAGCATACAGCATGTCACAGGCAGTGAGAACCCTCCCATCTATAGATGCAGGGAAAGGCCCAGGAGAGGCAGCGGACTGCGCAGCATACAGCATGTCACAGGCAGTGAGAACCCTCTAATCTACAGATGCAGGGAAAGGCCCAGGAGAGGCAGCGGACTGCGCAGCATACAGCATGTCACAGGCAGTGAGAACCCTCTCATCTACAGATGCAGGGAAAGGCCCAGGAGAGGCAGCGGACTGCGCAGCATACAGCATGTCACAGGCTGTGAGAACCCTCCCATCTAGAGATGCAGGGAAAGGCCCAGGAGAGGCAGCGGACTGTGCAGCATACAGCATGTCACAGGCAGTGAGAACCCTCTAATCTACAGATGCAGGGAAAGGCCCAGGAGAGGCAGCGGACTGCGCAGCATACAGCATGTCACAGGCTGTGAGAACCCTCCCATCTAGAGATGCAGGGAAAGGCCCAGGAGAGGCAGCGGACTGCGCAGCATACAGCATGTCACAGGCAGTGAGAACCCTCTAATCTACAGATGCAGGGAAAGGCCCAGGAGAGGCAGCGGACTGCGCAGCATACAGCATGTCACAGGCAGTGAGAACCCTCTCATCTACAGATGCAGGGAAAGGCCCAGGAGAGGCAGCGGACTGCGCAGCATACAGCATGTCACAGGCAGTGAGAATCCTCTCATCTACAGATGCAGGGAAAGGCCCAGGAGAGACAGCGGACTGCGCAGCATACAGCATGTCACAGGCAGTGAGAACCCTCTCATCTACAGATGCAGGGAAAGGCCCAGGAGAGACAGCGGACTGCGCAGCATACAGCATGACACAGGCAGTGAGAACCCTCCCATCTATAGATGCAGGGTAAGGCCCAGGAGAGGCAGCGGACTGCGCAACATACAGCATGTCACAGGCAGTGAGAACCCTCTCATCTACAGATGCAGGGAAAGGCCCAGGAGAGGCAGCGGACTGCGCAGCATACAGCATGTCACAGGCAGTGAGAACCCTCCCATCTACAGATGCAGGGTAAGGCCCAGGAGAGACAGCGGACTGCGCAGCATACAGCATGTCACAGGCAGTGAGAACCCTCCCATCTACAGATGCAGGGAAAGGCCCAGGAGAGACAGCGGACTGCGCAGCATACAGCATGTCACAGGCAGTGAGAACCCTCCCATCTATAGATGCAGGGAAAGGCCCAGGAGAGGCAGCGGACTGCGCAGCATACAGCATGTCACAGGCAGTGAGAACCCTCTCATCTACAGATGCAGGGAAAGGCCCAGGAGAGGCAGCGGACTGCGCAGCATACAGCATGTCACAGGCAGTGAGAACCCTCTCATCTACAGATGCAGGGAAAGGCCCAGGAGAGGCAGCGGACTGCGCAGCATACAGCATGTCACAGGCAGTGAGAACCCTCTCATCTACAGATGCAGGGAAAGGCCCAGGAGAGGCAGCGGACTGCGCAGCATACAGCATGTCACAGGCTGTGAGAACCCTCCCATCTACAGATGCAGGGAAAGGCCCAGGAGAGACAGCGGACTGCGCAGCATACAGCATGTCACAGGCAGTGAGAACCCTCTCATCTACAGATGCAGGGAAAGGCTCAGGAGAGACAGCGGACTGCGCAGCATACAGCATGTCACAGGCAGTGAGAACCCTCCCATCTATAGATGCAGGGTAAGGCCCAGGAGAGGCAGCGGACTGCGCAGCATACAGCATGTCACGGGCAGTGAGAACCCTCTCATCTACAGATGCAGGGAAAGGCCCAGGAGAGGCAGCGGACTGCGCAGCATACAGCATGTCACAGGCAGTGAGAACCCTCCCATCTATAGATGCAGGGTAAGGCCCAGGAGAGGCAGCGGACTGCGCAGCATACAGCATGTCACGGGCAGTGAGAACCCTCTCATCTACAGATGCAGGGTAAGGCCCAGGAGAGACAGCGGACTGCGCAGCATACAGCATGTCACAGGCAGTGAGAACCCTCCCATCTATAGATGCAGGGAAAGGCCCAGGAGAGACAGCGGACTGCGCAGCATACAGCATGTCACAGGCAGTGAGAACCCTCCCATCTATAGATGCAGGGAAAGGCCCAGGAGAGGCAGCGGACTGCGCAGCATACAGCATGTCACAGGCAGTGAGAACCCTCTCATCTACAGATGCAGGGAAAGGCCCAGGAGAGGCAGCGGACTGCGCAGCATACAGCATGTCACAGGCAGTGAGAACCCTCTCATCTACAGATGCAGGGAAAGGCCCAGGAGAGGCAGCGGACTGCGCAGCATACAGCATGTCACAGGCAGTGAGAATCTTCTCATCTATAGATGCAGGGAAAGGTCCAGGAGAGGCAGTGGACTGCGCAGCATACAGCATGTCACAGGCAGTGGGAACCCTCCCATCTATAGATGCAGGGAAAGGCCCAGGAGAGACAGCGGACTGCGCAGCATACAGCATGTCACAGGCAGTGAGAACCCTCCCATCTATAGATGCAGGAAAAGGCCCAGGAGAGACAGCGGACTGCGCAGCATACAGCATGTCACAGGCAGTGAGAACCCTCTCATCTACAGATGAAGGGAAAGGCCCAGGAGAGGCAGTGGACTGCGCAGCATACAGCATGTCACAGGCAGGGAGAACCCTCTCATCTATAGATGCAGGGAAAGGCCCAGGAGAGGCAGCGGACTGCGCAGCATATAGCATGTCACAGGCAGTGAGAACCCTCCCATCTACAGATGCAGGGAAAGGTCCAGAAGAGGCAGCGGACTGCGCAGCATACAGCATGTCACAGGCAGTGAGAATCCTGTCATCTACAGATGCAGGAAAAGGCCCAGGAGAGGCAGCGGACTGCGCAGCATACAGCATGTCATTGGCAGTGAGAACCCTCCCATCTACAGATGCAGTGAAAGGCCCAGGAGAGGCAGCGGACTGCGCAGCATACAGCATGTCACAGGCAGTGAGAACCCTCTCATCTACAGATGAAGGGAAAGGCCCAGGAGAGGCAGCGGACTGCGCAGCATACAGCATGTCACAGGCAGTGAGAACCCTCTCATCTATAGATGCAGGGAAAGGCCCAGGAGAGGCAGCGGACTGCGCAGCATACAGCATGTCACAGGCAGTGAGAACCCTCCCATCTACAGA
This sequence comes from Phyllobates terribilis, assembly GCF_046119375.1. Lineage (NCBI taxonomy): Eukaryota > Metazoa > Chordata > Amphibia > Anura > Dendrobatidae > Phyllobates > Phyllobates terribilis. Next base: position 31,124,911 of record NW_027362763.1, read on the forward strand.
TGCAGGGAAAGGCCCAGGAGAGGCAGCGGACTGCGCAGCATACAGCATGTCACAGGCAGTGAGAACCCTCTCATCTACAGATGAAGGGAAAGGCCCAGGAGAGGCAGCGGACTGCGCAGCATACAGCATGTCACAGGCAGTGAGAACCTTCCCATCTATAGATGCAGGGAAAGGCCCAGGAGAGGCAGCGGACTGCGAAGCATACAGCATGTCACAGGCAGTGAGAACCTTCTCATCTACAGATGCAGGGAAAGGCCCAGGAGAGGCAGCGGACTGCGCAGCATACAGCATGTCACAGGCAGTGAGAACCCTCCCATCTGCAGATGCAGGGAAAGGCCCAGGAGAGGCAGCGGACTGCGCAGCATACAGCATGTCACAGGCAGTGAGAACCCTCCCATCTACAGATGAAGGGAAAGGCCCAGGAGAGACAGCGGACTGCGCAGCATACAGCATGTCACAGGCAGTGAGAACCCTCCCATCTACAGATGCAGGAAAAGGCCCAGGAGAGGCAACGGACTGCGTAGCATACAGCATGTCACAGGCAGTGAGAACCTTCCCATCTACAGATGCAGGGAAAGGCCCAGGAGAGGCAGCGGACTGCGCAGCATACAGCATGTCACAGGCAGTGAGAACCTTCTCATCTACAGATGCAGAGAAAGGCCCAGGAGAGACAGCGAACTGCACGGCATACAGCATGTCACAGGCAGTGAGAACCTTCCCATCTATAGATGCAGGGAAACGCCCAGGAGAGGCAGCGGACTGCGCAGCATACAGCATGTCACAGGCAGTGAGAACCCTCTCATCTACAGATGCAGGGAAAGGCCCAGTAGAGGCTGCAGACTACACAGCATACAGCATGTCACAGGCAGTGAGAAACCTCTCATCTACAAATGCAGGGAAAGGCCCAGGAGAGGCAGCGGACTGCGCAGTATACAGCAAGTCACAGGCAGTGAGAACCCTCCCATCTATAGATGCAGGGAAAGGCCCAGGAGAGGCAGCGGACTGCGCAGCATACAGCATGTCACAGGCAGTGAGAACCTTCTCATCTACAGATGCAGGGAAAGGCCCAGGAGAGGCAGCGGACTGCGCAGCATACAGCATGTCACAGGCAGTGAGAACCCTCTCATCTACAGATGCAGGGAAAGGCCCAGGAGAGGCAGCGGACTGTGCAGCATACAGCATGTCACAGGCAGTGAGAACCCTCCCATCTACAGATGCAGGGAAAGGCCCAGGAGAGGCAGCGGACTGCGCAGCATACAGCATGTCACAGGCAGTGAGAACCTTCTCATCTACAGATGCAGGGAAAGGCCCAGGAGAGGCAGCGGACTGCGCAGCATACAGCATGTCACAGGCAGTGAGAACCCTCTCATCTACAGATGCAGGGAAAGGCCCAGGAGAGGCAGCGGACTGCGCAGCATACAGCATGTCACAGGCAGTGAGAACCCTCTCATCTATAGATGCAGGGAAAGGCCCAGGAGAGGCAGCGGACTGCGCAGCATACAGCATGTCACAGGCAGTGAGAACCTTCTCATCTACAGATGCAGGGAAAGGCCCAGGAGAGGCAGCGGACTGCGCAGCATACAGCATGTCACAGGCAGTGAGAACCCTCTCATCTACAGATGCAGGGAAAGGCCCAGGAGAGGCAGCGGACTGCGCAGCATACAGCATATCACAGGCAGTGAGAACCCTCTCATCTACAGATGCAGGGAAAGGCCCAGGAGAGACAGCGGACTGCGCAGCATACAGCATGTCACAGGCAGTGAGAACCCTCCCATCTACAGATGCAGGAAAAGGCCCAGGAGAGACAGCGGACTGCGCAGCATACAGCATGTCACAGGCAGTGAGAACCCTCCCATCTATAGATGCAGGGAAAGGCCCAGGAGAGACAGCGGACTGCTCAGCATACAGCATGTCACAGGCAGTGAGAACCCTCTCATCTATAGATGCAGGGAAAGGCCCAGGAGAGGCAGCGGACTGCGCAGCATACAGCATGTCACAGGCAGTGAGAACCCTCTCATCTACAGATGCAGGGAAAGGCCCAGGAGAGGCAGCGGACTGCGCAGCATACAGCATGTCACAGGCAGTGAGAACCCTCCCATCTACAGATGCAGTGAAAGGCCCATGAGAGGCAGCGGACTGCGCAGCATACAGCATGTAACAGGCAATGAGAACGCTCCCATCTACAGATGCAGAAAAAGGCCCAGGAGAGGCAGCGGACTGCGCAGCATGTCACAGGCAGTGAGAACCCTCTCATCTACAGATGCAGGGAGAGGCCCAGGAGTGGCAGGACACTGCGCAGCATACAGCAAGTCACAGGCAGTGAGAACCCTCCCATCTACAGATGCAGGGAAAGGCCCAGGAGAGGCAGCGGACTGCGCAGCATACAGCATGTCACAGGCAGTGAGAACCCTCTCATCTACAGATGCAGGGAAAGGCCGAGGAGAGGCAGCAGACTGCGCAGCATACAGAATGTCACAGGCATTGAGAACCCTCCCATCTATAGATGCAGGGAAAGGCCCAGGAGAGGCAGTGGACTGCACAGCATACAGCATGTCACAGGCAGTGAGAACCCTCTCATCTACAGATGCAGGGAAAGGCCCAGAAGAGGCAGCGGACTGCGCAGCATACAGCATGTCACAGGCATTGAGAACCCTCCCATCTACAGATGCAGGGAAAGGCCCAGAAGATGCAGCGGACTGCGCAGCATACAGCATGTCACAGGCAGTGAGAACCCTCCCATCTATAGATGCAGAAAAAGGCCCAGGAGAGGCAGCGGACTGCGCAGCATACAGCATGTCACAGGCAGTGAGAACCCTCTCATCTACAGATGCAGGGAAAGGCCCAGGAGAGGCAGCGGACTGCGCAGCATACAGCATGTCACAGGCAGTGAGAACCCTCCCATCTACAGATGCAGGGAAAGGCCCAGGAGAGACAGCGGACTGCGCAGCATACAGCATGTCACAGGCAGTGAGAACCCTCCCATCTATAGATGCAGGGAAAGGCCCAGGAGAGGCAGCGGACTGCGCAGCATACAGCATGTCACAGGCAGTGAGAACCCTCCCATCTACAGATGCAGGGAAAGGCCCAGGAGAGACAGTGGACTGCGCAGCATACAGCATGTCACAGGCAGTGAGAACCCTCCCATCTACAGATGCAGGGAAAGGCCCAGGAGAGACAGCGGACTGCTCAGCATACAGCATGTCACAGGCAGTGAGAACCCTCCCATCTACAGATGCAGGGAAAGGCCCAGGAGAGACAGTGGACTGCGCAGCATACAGCATGTCACAGGCAGTGAGAACCCTCCCATCTACAGATGCAGGGAAAGGCCCAGGAGAGACAGCGGACTGCGCAGCATACAGCATGTCACAGGGAGTGAGAGCTCTCCCATCTATAGATGAAGGGAAAGGCCCAGGAGAGGCAGCGGACTGCGCAGCATACACCATGTCACAGGCAGTGAGAACCCTCCCATCTACAGATGAAGGGAAAGGCCCAGGAGAGGCATCGGACTGTGCAGCATACAGCATGTCACAGGCAGTGAGAACCCTCCCATCTATAGATGCAGGGAAAGGCCCAGGAGAGGCAGCGGACTGCGCAGCATACAGCATGTCACAGGCAGTGAGAACCCTCCCATCTACAGATGAAGGGAAAGGCCCAGGAGAGGCAGCGGACTGTGCAGCATACAGCATGTCACAGGCATTGAGAACCCTCCCATCTACAGAAGCAGGGAAAGGCCCAGGAGAGGCAGCGGACTGCGCAGCATACAGCATGTCACAGGCAGTGAGAACCCTCTCATCTATAGATGCAGGGAAAGGCCCAGGAGAGGCAGCGGACTGCGCAGCATACAGCATGTCACAGGCAGTGAGAACCCTCCCATCTACAGATGAAGGGAAAGGCCCAGGAGAGGCAGCGGACTGTGCAGCATACAGCATGTCACAGGCATTGAGAACCCTCCCATCTACAGAAGCAGGGAAAGGCCCAGGAGAGGCAGCGGACTGCGCAGCATACAGCATGTCACAGGCAATGAGAACCCTCCCATCTATAGATGCAGGGAAAGGCCCAGGAGAGGCAGCGGACTGTGCAGCATACAGCATGTCACAGGCAATGAGAACCCTCCCATCTATAGATGCAGGGAAAGGCCCAGGAGAGACAGCGGACTGTGCAGCATACAGCATGTCACAGGCAGTGAGAACCCTCCCATCTACAGATGCAGGGAAAGGCCCAGGAGAGGCAGCGGACTGCGCCGCATACACCATGTCACAGGCAGTGAGAACCCTCCCATCTACAGATGAAGGGAAAGGCCCAGGAGAGGCAGCGGACTGTGCAGCATACAGCATGTCACAGGCAGTGAGAACCCTCCCATCTATAGATGCAGGGAAAGGCCCAGGAGAGGCAGCGGACTGCGCAGCATACAGCATGTCACAGGCAGTGAGAACCCTCCCATCTACAGATGAAGGGAAAGGCCCAGGAGAGGCAGCGGACTGTGCAGCATACAGCATGTCACAGGCATTGAGAACCCTCCCATCTACAGAAGCAGGGAAAGGCCCAGGAGAGGCAGCGGACTGCGCAGCATACAGCATGTCACAGGCAGTGAGAACCCTCTCATCTATAGATGCAGGGAAAGGCCCAGGAGAGGCAGCGGACTGCGCAGCATACAGCATGTCACAGGCAGTGAGAACCCTCCCATCTACAGATGAAGGGAAAGGCCCAGGAGAGGCAGCGGACTGTGCAGCATACAGCATGTCACAGGCATTGAGAACCCTCCCATCTACAGAAGCAGGGAAAGGCCCAGGAGAGGCAGCGGACTGCGCAGCATACAGCATGTCACAGGCAGTGAGAACCCTCTCATCTATAGATGCAGGGAAAGGCCCAGGAGAGGCAGCGGACTGCGCAGCATACAGCATGTCACAGGCAGTGAGAACCCTCCCATCTACAGATGAAGGGAAAGGCCCAGGAGAGGCAGCGGACTGTGCAGCATACAGCATGTCACAGGCATTGAGAACCCTCCCATCTACAGAAGCAGGGAAAGGCCCAGGAGAGGCAGCGGACTGCGCAGCATACAGCATGTCACAGGCAGTGAGAACCCTCCCATCTACAGATGCAGGGAAAGGCCCAGGAGAGGCAGCGGACTGCGCAGCATACAGCATGTCACAGGCAATGAGAACCCTCCCATCTATAGATGCAGGGAAAGGCCCAGGAGAGACAGCGGACTGCGCAGCATACAGCATGTCACAGGTGTTAAGCAAGCTCCAGCCCACAGCTGGGAGGGGCAGAGATGATAAATTGGTGAAGGCCATCAGTTTTACATATTTTATATCAGTTATTTACTTTTTTTTCTTCTGTACTCACCCAAAGTCCCATGCCCTGCAGCATTGCTATTGCTACATTTCTGCTCATCCTGACACTACTGATACATGAATGGAACTCCAGTATTACAGTTAGCACTGACACTCACATAGACAGAGCAATAAGACAGTAAGAACAGAGCAGATGTACAGTATATGCCATGCAGCATCTGTAGAAAGCCGATCTGTAAAACACTAAAAGACCTCACATGGGATGACGCCACTCAGAAATGATTTCCCTGACTGTTTTTGTTTCTAGTAACAATTAGCAGTGACGGGCAACAATAGACATTAATTTGAGCAACGAATCAGTCATCAACCTGATCACGCGGACCGAGCAGCTGGCACTGCATCCTGCCAGGTAATTAAGTCCAATAATTAGAGGCGCCCGGGGCACTGATGGCGGCATTCATTAGAAAGATGAAGACGAGGGACTGGATGAAGGAACAGAAGGCGAAGGCCGTAATGAGCTCATAAAGGGAGGATCGGTGAGAAAAGATATATGTGCACATCGGCCCAACCTCGGGATCTGCAAACAGTGCAGTCACCCTAAAAGTACGGAGCATGTGCCTGGTCAACAAACCCAAGGAAAGGAGGCATCTACGGTTACATACAGTATAGCAGGGGTACGTCTTGTGAACTGTAAGGATGTATTATATAGACAGTATATGGCAAAAAGAAGTTATCATTCATCAGTGCGATTCTGATTGAAAAGACCCCCAACAATCACTAAATACTTTTCATTTATTTATTTTACTCACTTATACAGCGCCATTAATTCAACAGACATTATGGGCGCTGTCCCCATCGGGGCTCACAATCTAGATTCCCTATCAGTCTTTGGAGTGTGGGAGGAAACCGGAGAATCTGGAGGAAACCCACACAAACACGGGGAGAACATACAAACTCCTTGCAGATGTTGTCCGTGGTGGGATTTGAACCCAGGACCCCAGCGCTGCAATGCTAACCACTGAGCCACCATGCTGCTCCATCACCGTGTTGGGGTCTCTAGGTTCTAGGACCCCTACCATTCTAGTAGATCGATGTAACTTCTTCTACCCGTTATGTATCGGTCTAACATTACATTAATAATAGGGGGAGCAATGGATATCAGAGCTGGCAAACACGACCATTGATGCAAAAAAATAAAAGGGTCCACACGTACTCTTCAGGTGGGCAATGGAGGCTTGTTATAAGGTAGTAGCAATGCAGCCATCCCGGATCCTGCGGGTCAGTCCCTCTTTGGGTAGCTGTCCCGCTGTCTCAGGAGGTCGGGGGTATGACGTCAAGATACAGACAATTTATTTATAGTTTTCAGGAGCCGAGCCCGCATCTTTCCTGGCAGATGATGGCTGTAGAATTCAGCCATCATCTGCCTCTAACAATCGTGAAGAGCTGCAGCTGTTAACCTGTTAAATGGCGCAAAAAATCACATTTTTTGGTATGTGGCCAAGGGGGCTTACGGTTCTAACTGCCCAACCCTACGAATCACGGAGCACTGATGGAATACCATGACAGGTGGGGGTCTGTCGGAGACCCCCGTGCTTGTCTCGATGGTGCTCTGTTGACGTCCAGTCTGCGACTGTTATACTTAGGAGACCGTGATTTTGGCTATACACAGCAGTACCGCGGTATTACTGCATACAGCACAGACGATCGCAAGTTCAAGGCCTCTAAGAAGACTATAAAATACAGTGAAAAGAAAAAAAAACTGTTATTAAAAATATTTAAAAAAAATCAAATTAGCCACTTTTTTCCCCCCATTAAAAATAAGGAAATTAAAAAAATACACATTTATAAATGTCCAATCTATGAAAACATAAAATGAATCAACCCGGTAGGTAAAAGCCAAGAGGGTACGCCACAAACAGAGGGGTGTAGTCAGTAGTGATGAGCCGGATAAGGGGTTAACCGAGCATGCTCAGGTGCTTACCGAGTATCTTCGGCGTGCTCTTATATTAAGTTTGATACCCTACTTCTGTATAATCTGCGGCTGTTAGACAGCTTCAAAACACACAGGGATTGCCTGTTTCTTAGGGAATCCTCACATGTGTTGAGGCTGTCTAACAGCCGGAAATTATGCAGACGCAGGGACTCAAACATAATATACGAGCACGCCGAAGATACTCGGATAACACCCGAGCATGCTCGGTTAACCCCTTATCCAAGCACATTCGCTCATCACTAGTAGTCAGGTCACAGTCTGTGGTCAGAATTCCAAAAAGATAGTGGATCAATACAGAGGGGTTAGGCAAAAGGAAGGTCAAAGACAAATCCAAGGTCGGTCAACAAAGATCAAAATACTAGAACTCAAAGCACAGAGCAAACACACAGCAAACTGAGCAGAGCTTCAACTGGCAGAGATAAGAGGCAGACAGCCAGCTAAATAGCCTGGGAATCATTCCAAAAAGGAGACACCTGTAGGAAGCCCAGCACGACCTTGCCCTGATTTGGCTACTGGACTGTCAATCATCACACTGACATCTCAGCATGCCCAAGCCTCAGATAGACACTTCTGCCGTCCAATCATGATACTGACAGCTCAGCAGACCCCTCCCCCAGTTGGACACCTGAGCTGTCACTCACCACACTGAGAAGAATTGTGACAATGTGATTGTCTTTGTAGAGAGATAGAAGACTTTTCTTAGGACATAGGCAGCTTACAGTTGTTCTGCCATTGCTCCTGACAACCAGTGCCCGCATCTTCCACCACTTGTGAACAATTAGTAACATAAGGTAGGTTCAGAATCAGCAGGAAAGTTTACTGTAGTGCAACATAAACTTACTTCTCCAGCACAAAAAGTCCAACAGAAATATTGTTTTTCTTCAGCAATAAACAAATAACACAAATCCTAATGACTTAACGAGTCCAAATCATTCCGGGAAATATAACCCTGAGAGCAGCAACCTCAATAGCCCCGACCATGCACAAATCTACGCGCCGGCAGCTTACAGTGCCTATGATATAACATGTTACCGGCAGTCCTATGTAACATCACAGTGACTACAGTGAGGACTATATATTCTTCTTGTATATTTGTTTCACATTTCTTTTGTAAAGTAATAATTAGTAGACTTCGGGCTCGGCCACCTCCCGACCACAGCCTCGCAGTATCTGAGCACGTGACGGTGATTATTTCTATCGTTCTCATTAAAAATGAAATCTACAAAGAGAAAAATCCAGATAATTCATGAAAAATTAACGACCAGAAAACTGTGAGTAATATTTTCCCCGTCAGATGAGTCAGAAGTGACAAGAAACTGTCTGAAAGATGATGTAAGCGAGGCAAGACGTAGAAGAAAGACGGTGTCATCTCCACCCAACCTGTTATCACCTATATCCACACTGATCTTACTGTATCCATCCGAAGCTGCCATCATCTCACCACCCAACCTTCTATCACCCGTTATCATCTATCTCCACCTTCACCTTCCATTATTTATTCCAGCCAACCTTCCATCAACTGTGCACACCCCATCTTCTATTTCCCATCTGTTATATCTTCTATCTCCACCCAACCTTTCATCATCATTATTCACACTAATCTTATTGTATCTTATCAGCTATGTCCATCCTAAGGTCATCATCTCTCCACCAAACCTTCTACCACCTATCTTCACTTTAACCTGATCTTTATCTTCAGCCCAGCCTTCCATCATCTGTGCACATCCCGGCTTCTATCATCTATCTCCACCGAACCTTCTATCATCTACATACACCCTAATCATATACAATATATGTTCATCCTAATATTCTGTCATCTATCTCCACCCAAGTCTCCATCTTTCTTCTCCACCCCAAACTTTATCATCCAACTACTCTCTATATTCTACTATCTATTTTCATTCCAACCATCTATTATCTACTTCCACCCAATCTTCTACCATCTGTTTCCACCTCAACCTCCCATCATCTGTCTCCACCTCAACCAACCATCATGTTTTTCCCCCGTGACATTCTATCATCCATCGCCACCCAAAACTTATTGCATCTACGTGCATTCTAGCATTTTGTCATCTATCTCCCCTTTTCCCTCCATCATCTATTTCCTTCAAATCTTCTATCATATTACTCCACCCCAACTTCAATCATCTATCTCCACTCTACATTGTATCATCTATCGCCACCCCAACCTTCTAACATCTACCTCCATGCCAAACTTCTATTACCTATGATCAAGCCCAACCTTCTAGCAACTGTTTCTGCATTCAAAAAGTTTGCATGCACCACCAAAATATTAAAATTGGTTGGTCACTAAAGGGGTTTATAATTAGGTGACTTCTGGTAGCCAAAAGATATTCAGCAGCATTGGGCAATCATGTGACACTCTTAGGTCTGGTCATCTTTGGTCTCCCCAGTGATGTAATCATGGGCAGATGATTGAGACTAAAAAAAAAACCTAATTCCAGTCCCATCTGGATAATGTGTCCACCAGTTCTTCTGGTTTCTCCACATTGGTCTAGTAAGTTTCTAGTACCCAACATTTCGTCAGTGTTTATCTAACATTTTGCTCTTCCTTGTACATCCCAAGATTCATCCTCTTTCCGTAATTATCCATTTGTTGATGTTGTATAACCTAATCCCACTAAGGTCTGCAGTAATCGGCTTATTCCTAGAGATTTTGGGCTGGAGGACACATTTTGCACTTTCGATTATTCTCAGGTTATTTCAGGCGGACCAGCTTTAGCACACGAAGAGTGGATGACAGAAATATAATGTAGAAATATTCACAAGATACTGATAATAATTCCATATTCTCTAATGTTCTAGGTTCATGAATCACTAGGTTGATGCACCTAGAACCCAAACATCATATCGATCATTAAAGATGTATCCATCCTTGGAAAACCTTGAATTTATCCTCCAGTCACCAAAATATCTAGATCCCATGGTAAATTTTATATGACCCTTAAACTCCACAAATTCTGTCTTCTACAAAAAAAAAATCCATTTATGTCCATCCATCATCTGGATCAGGTTGGGTGGTTACAGGACTGGTTTTGTCAGTCTTCTCAGAACTCCCAAAGTTTTAGGGTTTGCGGTCATATCACGTTGAGGTCGTGTCAAAATTTTTGCTGTGATTTTGAATTCAAATTAGCAAAAAATCTCAAACTCCTTATGGGCTTCAAGATTCCAGATGAAACCTACAGATCATGGGCTCCTGAAGGTTCTGATGAGAGATGGTAGATGGATTCACCAGGTTCGTGACGTCTCGATGATACATCCTATGTGTCGTTGCAGTGTTTAAGATCAGATTCTGAATGCTCCTGCGAGCAGAGATTTTGGATGGTAGGTGCCTTTTGATAGCAAAGTAAGTGCACCAAAAAATTTCAAATCTTTTTGCAACTTCTTCATGAACTGATGGACTTTTATAGACAGAGAATATGGGATTCTTGGGAAATAAGGTCCAAGCTTTGGGTATCTAGCGGTTAGCAAGAATTATGGAGGTGGCAAGGAGGGGAAAAAAACACATGGCACTTCCTTCTAAGTTAATATAGTGGGGGCCCAGCTCGGGAGGAACTGGTATGTTTGGTCAATACAGAGACAGCCCTCTCAGAACTATGCAATTCTTCACTTCCCCTGCGGGGGTGCTGCGAAAAATGGAACACGTTTCACCAGGTTACTCCACGGGTTACAGGTGATCACTAAGGAATTCTTGCAGTCGGACAACAGGTGTATTTTAGGTTAAAACCTAATATTATTGCAATAACTGTATAATTGTATATATAACTTTACACAAAACTGAGACTTACCCAAAGGGTGCAGAGACAACGATAGAGACACCTGTCTGGAGAGGCTTAAAGGACCTTCTGCCAAGACACATGCTAGGTGGCAAGGTCCCTAGTAATGACTCTACATAAGACATGTTCTCCCCATGTAATGTAGGTTGAATTTCTCAGCTTTGTTTCTGCGCTCTACCAGTCTTTCGACTTTGATCTTCCGATTTTCCACCATTTGTGTCCTCCAGCAACATATCCTACCACAGTTGACAGCAAATCCTAACTGCTAAAATACTCGTTTCAGATCCAGCTCGCACGGGAGATGAAGGGGTAAGTAAATGACACACTTTTAAAATATAAAACAATTAAGACAAGGTGGAAAAGAGTAGGAACAAGAAAGACTGGAAATCCCGTGGTAGCCCAGTGCTGAGGGTGCAAAGTCATGGGCGCAGACAGATTATTGGCACACCTTGGCAGGAAATGTCAAAGTCCTTTTTGCAGCACATTGCCGCAGGTGATTTTAGATCTATTTTACATATAAAATATATTGGCTTTACCAATATATGCGATAAACAATTTAGGCTGGAATGCCCCTTGAATGGGGGGGGACACGAGAGTTTCCTGGACATACACTACGTATATCCGCGACTCAATCTTCACGAAAGTCGAAGAAAAGAACTTTGCTTCTCGAGGTTTTGGAATAACAGATGCCATGTTCCTTTATAAACCTTTATTAGCGTTTATGTGGTGCTGGCAGGCTGGTCCGTCGCCCGGCCTCTCGAGCGGCATCTCTACAGGGACCTGCTCTCATACTGTAAATGTGATGGATGACCTCCTGGGTACATTCCATAAACTGACAGATGGCGAGGGCCGAGTCAGAGGAGAAAAAGTGTAAAACATTTATTATCTTCAACTGATACGTGAAGAATCCGCACGACACACGGCAAATATTGAGCAGAACCTGCCGGTCACAGTTACTTCATTACAGAGGAGACTTCTGGACGTGGAGCAATGTATTAACTGTGGGAAAGAATGATGGGCAGCAGAATGCAGCGAGCGTAGTTGGCTCATCCATAAAGAAACACCCTCTACTCCAGGGACCGTAGTGAAGAAATACAATGCAAGTACGGCCACAAAGAGAAAAAGTCACACAAGCAGCGACGGACAAGAGGAGTCAGAGATGTACTTCTACATTGCACCATCGCTCTACGAGTCATGTAGAGTCTATGGAAAATGGGCAACAACCTTTTGGGCACTAGTATGGTGGCATCACAGCGACATGGCCCCTGTTTTTAATGCATGTTCATCTTCAAAAGAACACCCTTTCAAAGAGATCACCACTTTCAGAAGGCCACCTTGGTCTCTATTTTAAGAAGACCACCCCTCCAGAAGATTGGGTTTCCTTTTGGGTGGTCAATTATTTAGACCAGAGATAAGCTGCCCTATTCGTGGAGAAGAATCCTTTAGAAGAACAGTCTTCAATGATATTTCAGGTGCTCATTGGTCCATTCATATTAGCCATGACTTTGAGAAGAACAGACCAGATTTACCGGAGATTTTAAGTCTTTGTTGACCTACACTAAATTTTCACTGATATTGTCCTCTTCTCTGAGTTGACCATTCCTCTGAAGACTGGAATTACTTTTTGGTGATCATTGATCTAGACAAGATATCAGCCTTGTCTTTGAGGAGACCACTGAAAAAGGAACAGTTATCACTGAGATTTTAGGTGGCTATTAGTGTAGACCATTTTTCTTCATTGATATCGGCTCCTTCTTTCAGGGGACCACCAACCTCGCTAGAAGTCTAGTTCATCCTAAATTTTGGCTGACCATTGATCTAAATAGTATGTTGATGTTTTTTTTGATATAGGCCATTTCTTTGAGAAGACCATCTCACTAGAAGACCAGTTTCCCTAACATATTGGTTGTTCGTTGTTCAACACCAGATATTTCATCAAAATTGGCCTCTTCTTGAGAAGACCTCCGTCTAGCAGATTGGGCTTCCTTTCTTCGGTTGTTGATCTAGACCGGACTTTGGCTCTTTGAAAAAAAATTACTTTTTTAACTTTATATTTGGGCTTTTGCTAGTCTCGACTAGATTTAATACAGGTATTGGCCTCTTCTTTGTGTAGGCCACCTCTCAAGGAAACCAGTTTTCCTTCTAGTTTTTGCTTGATTGTTGACCTAGACCAGGTTTTTTTTATAGATATTGGCCAAACACGAAGAAGACCAGTTGTCCATGAGATTATGGGTTTCCATCTCATAAAGTTTCTTTCAAACAAATGATCATCACAACAGATACATTGTAGCACCAGCGTTCGTTGTCCTCCATCTGGCCAAACAATGAAGCAAATACTGTAAAGTTGGAGAACTTACATTAAAATGGCCAATAAACCCAAGACGAACCCTTGTGAGTGGTTATATAAGAGCTATTAGGACGCGTTACCTGCTCTGTGTCTGTGTCACTCCGGCTTATCTTTATTATCGCACCTCTCATCAAACCCAACTGGAAATTTTAAGAAGCAATTTCACGAGTACAATTCACTCCTCATAACCGTGTTACAAAGATACAATCTGATAAAAAGGGAATGGTCAGATTCGATTTAGATGGAGAGATCTGTGATCCACCCCCGGCCACAGCTTCAGGACCTGATCAAGGCTTTGCTGTGTAATTACTTTCAGGGTTCTGAGGATTAGGACTCTCTTTCGGGTGAACATTTAAAGGGGCAGAGGGCCGCATCTTCTGTCCTTGTGGGACAACAGAATACCCCTCCCGTGTTAGTACGTGTCTGTAGTGTTTGAGGTCAGACTTTATGGGGTATTGTAACGGGCACTATACTTTGGCTGTCCATATTCACTTCAGCACTCTGGTTGGCACTGATATGAGCACACACTGAAGTTCGCTCTGGCATAATGACAGTGTGGTTGGCACAGGTTTATTGAACACTTGCTGGTATATGGATCCTCTTGGTTGGGTTTGTTATAGGAGCTTTGTATATGGCATTGTTATGGGGGCATTGCATGGGGTTGTGCTTATAGGGGCACTGTTCTGTTCTGGGACAATCTGATGACTTTTCAGGGGCACTCCTGCTGACTCTATTATGAGGCACTCCTGCTGACTCTATTATGGGGCACTCCTGCTGACTCTATTATGGGGCACTCCTGCTGACTCTATTATGGAGCACTCCTGCTGACTCTATTAAGAGGCACTCCTGCTGACTCTATTATGGGGCACTCCTGCTGACTCTATTATGGGGCACTCCTGATGACTCTATTATGGGGCACTCCTGCTGACTCTATTATGGGGCACTCCTGATGACTCTATTATGGGGCACTCCTGCTGACTCTATTATGAGGCACTCCTGCTGACTCTATTATGGGGCACTCCTGATGACTCTATTATGGGGCACTCCTGCTGACTCTATTATGAGGCACTCCTGCTGACTCTATTATGAGGCACTCCTGATGACTCTATTATGGGGCACTACTGCTGACTCTATTATGGGGCACTCCTGCTGACTCTATTATGAGGCACTCTGCTGACTCTATTATGGGGCACTCCTGCTGACTCTATTATGAGGCACTCCTGCTGACTCTATTAAGAGGCACTCCTGCTGACTCTATTATGGGGCACTCCTGCTGACTCTATTATGAGGCACTCCTGCTGACTCTATTATGGGGCACTCCTGCTGACTCTATTATGGGGCACTCCTGCTGACTCTATTATGGGGCACTCCTGCTGACTCTATTATGGGGCACTCCTGCTGACTCTATTATGAGGCACTCCTGCTGACTCTATTATGAGGCACTCCTGCTGACTCTATTATGGGGCACTCCTGCTGACTCTATTAAGAGGCACTCCTGCTGACTCTATTAAGAGGCACTCCTGCTGACTCTATTAAGAGGCACTCCTGCTGACTCTATTATGAGGCACTCCTGCTGACTCTATTATGAGGCACTCCTGCTGACTCTATTATGAGGCACTCCTGCTGACTCTATTATGGGGCACTCCTGCTGACTCTATTATGGGGCACTCCTGCTGACTCTTATGGGGCACTCCTGCTGACTCTATTAAGAGGCACTCCTGCTGACTCTATTAAGAGGCACTCCTGCTGACTCTATTATGAGGCACTCCTGCTGACTCTATTATGAGGCACTCCTGCTGACTCTATTAAGAGGCACTCCTGCTGACTC
Source organism: Phyllobates terribilis (assembly GCF_046119375.1). Taxonomy (NCBI): domain Eukaryota; kingdom Metazoa; phylum Chordata; class Amphibia; order Anura; family Dendrobatidae; genus Phyllobates; species Phyllobates terribilis. Next base: position 31,140,170 of record NW_027362763.1, read on the forward strand.
TATTATGAGGCACTCCTGCTGACTCTATTATGAGGCACTCCTGCTGACTCTATTAAGAGGCACTCCTGCTGACTCTATTATGAGGCACTCCTGCTGACTCTATTATGAGGCACTCCTGCTGACTCTATTATGGGGCACTCCTGCTGACTCTATTATGGGGCACTCCTGCTGACTCTTATGGGGCACTCCTGCTGACTCTATTATGGGGCACTCCTGCTGACTCTATTATGAGGCACTCCTGCTGACTCTATTATGGGGCACTCCTGCTGACTCTTATGGGGCACTCTGCTGACTCTATTATGGGGCAATCCTGCTGACTCTATTATGAGGCACTCCTGCTGACTCTATTATGAGGCACTCCTGCTGACTCTATTATGGGGCACTCCTGCTGACTCTATTATGAGGCACTCCTGCTGACTCTATTATGGGGCACTCCTGCTGACTCTATTATGAGGCACTCCTGCTGACTCTATTATGGGGCACTCCTGCTGACTCTATTATGGGGCACTCCTGCTGACTCTATTATGGGGCACTCCTGCTGACTCTATTATGAGGCACTCCTGCTGACTCTATTATGAGGCACTCCTGCTGACTCTATTAAGAGGCACTCCTGCTGACTCTATTATGGGGCACTCCTGCTGACTCTATTATGAGGCACTCCTGCTGACTCTATTATGGGGCACTCCTGCTGACTCTGTTATGAGGCACTCCTGCTGACTCTATTATGAGGCACTCCTGCTGACTCTATTATGGGGCACTCCTGCTGACTCTATTAAGAGGCACTCCTGCTGACTCTATTAAGAGGCACTCCTGCTGACTCTATTATGAGGCACTCCTGCTGACTCTATTATGGGGCACTCCTGCTGACTCTATTATGAGGCACTCCTGCTGACTCTATTATGGGGCACTCCTGCTGACTCTATTAAGAGGCACTCCTGCTGACTCTATTAAGAGGCACTCCTGCTGACTCTATTATGAGGCACTCCTGCTGACTCTATTATGGGGCACTCCTGCTGACTCTATTATGAGGCACTCCTGCTGACTCTATTATGGGGCACTCCTGCTGACTCTATTAAGAGGCACTCCTGCTGACTCTATTATGAGGCACTCCTGCTGACTCTATTATGGGGCACTCCTGCTGACTCTATTATGGGGCACTCCTGCTGACTCTATTAAGAGGCACTCCTGCTGACTCTATTATGGGGCACTCCTGCTGACTCTATTATGAGGCACTCCTGCTGACTCTATTATGGGGCACTCCTGCTGACTCTATTATGAGGCACTCCTGCTGACTCTATTATGAGGCACTCCTGCTGACTCTATTAAGAGGCACTCCTGCTGACTCTATTATGAGGCACTCCTGCTGACTCTATTATGGGGCACTCCTGCTGACTCTATTATGGGGCACTCCTGCTGACTCTATTATGGGGCACTCCTGCTGACTCTATTAAGAGGCACTCCTGCTGACTCTATTATGGAGCACTCCTGCTGACTCTATTATGAGGCACTCCTTCTGACTCTATTATGAGGCACTCCTGCTGACTCTATTATGAGGCACTCCTGCTGACTCTATTAAGAGGCACTCCTGCTGACTCTATTATGAGGCACTCCTGCTGACTCTATTATGGGGCACTCCTGCTGACTCTATTAAGAGGCACTCCTGCTGACTCTATTATGGGGCACTCCTGCTGACTCTATTATGGGACACTCCTGCTGACTCTATTATGAGGCACTCCTGCTGACTCTATTATGGAGCACTCCTGCTGACTCTATTATGAGGCACTCCTTCTGACTCTATTATGAGGCACTCCTGCTGACTCTATTATGGGACACTCCTGCTGACTCTATTAAGAGGCACTCCTGCTGACTCTATTATGGGGCACTCCTGCTGACTCTATTATGAGGCACTCCTGCTGACTCTATTATGGGGCACTCCTGCTGACTCTATTATGAGGCACTCCTGCTGACTCTATTATGGGGCACTCCTGCTGACTCTATTATGGGGCACTCCTGCTGACTCTATTATGGGGCACTCCTGCTGACTCTATTATGAGGCACTCCTGCTGACTCTATTATGAGGCACTCCTGCTGACTCTATTAAGAGGCACTCCTGCTGACTCTATTATGGGGCACTCCTGCTGACTCTATTATGAGGCACTCCTGCTGACTCTATTATGGGGCACTCCTGCTGACTCTATTATGAGGCACTCCTGCTGACTCTATTAAGAGGCACTCCTGCTGACTCTATTATGAGGCACTCCTGCTGACTCTATTATGGGGCACTCCTGCTGACTCTATTATGGGGCACTCCTGCTGACTCTATTATGGGGCACTCCTGCTGACTCTATTATGAGGCACTCCTGCTGACTCTATTATGGGGCACTCCTGCTGACTCTATTATGAGGCACTCCTGCTGACTCTATTAAGAGGCACTCCTGCTGACTCTATTAAGAGGCACTCCTGCTGACTCTATTATGGGCACTCCTGCTGACTCTATTATGGGGCACTCCTGCTGACTCTATTATGAGGCACTCCTGCTGACTCTATTATGAGGCACTCCTGCTGACTCTATTAAGAGGCACTCCTGCTGACTCTATTATGAGGCACTCCTGCTGACTCTATTATGGGGCACTCCTGCTGACTCTATTATGGGGCACTCCTGCTGACTCTATTATGGGGCACTCCTGCTGACTCTATTATGAGGCACTCCTGCTGACTCTATTATGGGGCACTCCTGCTGACTCTATTATGGAGCACTCCTGCTGACTCTATTATGAGGCACTCCTGCTGACTCTATTAAGAGGCACTCCTGCTGACTCTATTATGAGGCACTCCTGCTGACTCTATTATGGGGCACTCCTGCTGACTCTATTATGGGGCACTCCTGCTGACTCTATTATGGGGCACTCCTGCTGACTCTATTATGAGGCACTCCTGCTGACTCTATTATGGGGCACTCCTGCTGACTCTATTATGAGGCACTCCTGCTGACTCTATTATGGGGCACTCCTGCTGACTTTATTATGAGGCACTCCTGCTGACTCTATTATGAGGCACTCCTGCTGACTCTATTATGAGGCACTCCTGCTGACTCTATTATGGGGCACTCCTGCTGACTCTATTATGGAGGCACTCCTGCTGACTCTATTATGGGGCACTCCTGCTGACTCTATTATGAGGCACTCCTGCTGACTCTATTATGGGCACTCCTGCTGACTCTATTATGGGGCACTCCTGCTGACTCTATTATGAGGCACTCCTGCTGACTCTATTATGGGGCACTCCTGCTGACTCTATTATGAGGCACTCCTGCTGACTCTATTATGGGGCACTCCTGCTGACTCTATTATGGGGCACTCCTGCTGACTCTATTATGAGGCACTCCTGCTGACTCTATTATGAGGCACTCCTGCTGACTCTATTATGAGGCACTCCTGCTGACTCTATTATGGGGCACTCCTGCTGACTCTATTATGAGGCACTCCTGCTGACTCTATTATGGGGCACTCCTGCTGACTCTATTATGAGGCACTCCTGCTGACTCTATTATGGAGCACTCCTGCTGACTCTATTATGAGGCACTCCTGCTGACTCTATTATGGAGCACTCCTGCTGACTCTATTATGAGGCACTCCTGCTGACTCTATTATGAGGCACTCCTGCTGACTCTATTATGGAGGCACTCCTGCTGACTCTATTATGAGGCACTCCTGCTGACTCTATTATGGGGCACTCCTGCTGACTCTATTATGGGGCACTCCTGCTGACTCTATTATGGAGCACTCCTGCTGACTCTATTATGAGGCACTCCTGCTGACTCTATTATGGGGCACTCCTGCTGACTCTATTATGGAGCACTCCTGCTGACTCTATTATGGGGCACTCCTGCTGACTCTATTATGGGGCACTCCTGCT